>NC_067152.1:42455552-42791177 GCF_903995435.1 Acomys russatus | reverse complement strand
CTGCAGTTTCTTTCTACTTTGTGGGTTTTTCCATGTTTCTTTCCTCTTTGTTTGACTTCATTAACTGAGCAAAAAAGCAGAATGGAAATCTATAGAAGAAATTGTGTGTGTGTGTGTGTGTGTGTGTGTGTGTGTGTGTGTGTGTGTGTGGTATATTGTGTATTCCTGTGTTTGTGATGTGTGTCTACGTGTAGGTGTGTAGTAGATATTGTGTAGTACGGGGTGTATTTGCATGTGTGGTAATGATCCACAGTGGGAGGCAGAGGCAGACAGAGCTCTGTGAATTAGAGGCCAGCCTGGTCTACATAGCAAATTCCAAGCCAGCCATAGCTACAAAAACAAGACAAAGTCAGTTAAATGCAACTTTTCATTTTAGCTCGAGAGTCAGGCATGACCTACAGTCAACTGGGCACTCAATAGCTGGGTGGCCAGTAAGCGACTGTCCCTGGCCCTGCATCCTCAGCACACAGGAGCAGCTGAAAGAAAGGTGGTGCTCAGGAGAGCTGGCCAGGGCTGAGTGGTCTAGCCCTCCTGGAGCTTTGGTCCCTCCTGGGCATCGTTGGGTGGCTGAGTAAACAAGGCTCTTTGCCCTCAAGGTCAAGTCACTAGAGCTCTCCACCATCAGCTGGTTTTCCCCAGCATTAGTAACACCAAAGGAGATTACATGTCTCAGGAGACGTGCGAGCTTTCTCAGGTGACACATGCATTAACTGCTCTTGTACACAGAATGATTCCGAGGGCCAGATGGGGCTGGATGGAGTGTTCACCAAAGGATGGAGTGGGGGTGGGGCAAAGCAGGGAGGTGATGGGCAGGCTGCAGAGTTGCGAATCTCAGGCCTGAATCTCTCTCTTCCATTTGTTTGTTTGTTTTGTTGTTGTTGGGTTTTTTGTTTTTTGTTTTGTTTTTTGAATCAGAGTTTCTCTGTGTAGCCTTGGCTATCCTGGAGCTCACTAGAACTCACTATGTAGACCAGGCTGGCCTTGAACTCACCTGCCTCTGATTCCAAGAGCTGGAATTTAAGGCGTGTGCCACCACCGCCCACTTCCAGTTCCAAATTTCAACCTCCCTTTACTTGGAACAAAGTGGCAGTGGCTTTCTTGATTTCCAGCTAAATTACACATATAATTTTCAAAGGCTGGGAGTGCTGTTCAGCACACATAAGGACATAAGGTCTTAGGTTTGATCCCCAACACCAAAACCAAAACAAAACAAAAACCCCTCAACCTTCCTTCACTGCCTCCTTTACTTGCAGAAGAGCTCAGCTGTCTTCAGCCCCTTTCAGGAGACTCACATCTGGGATGCCATCTCCTCACTTCCTGGTATTTATCACTAGAGGGAAAGAAATCATCTGAGCAGGGCAGGCAGGATGGCTCAGTATGTAAAGGGCCTTGTCACACTAGCCTGACAACTGAATGAAAAAATAAATAGGAAATAAAAAGGAAGAACAGGCCTGCTCCTAGGTATGGTGGAGAAGAAAGTTTATCAGAGATAAAAGGGAGAACATAGCCAGAGGCAGAGACATCCGGGAGAGTCTAGAGTGGACGTGACTGCTCCGGCCCGGGCCATACAGAGAGAGGAACCAGGAGCAGCAGCTGGGGGAGGGCAAAGGTACAAAGGGGAGGGTAACCAAGATGTCTGACTATATAGGGAAGAGCCCCCTAGGACATTGCTGCTCTGTCCCTGGGCTGGAGAGTTCAGGGTACAGCGCAGGATGTGCTAGCTATATCCTGTCACAGGTGGGGACTGAGGGATGCTGGGAGAACCTCAGGCCAGGTCTGATTTGATATGTTATTTGTCCCAGCATCTGAGACTTAACACTTACCTGAGTTCAATCTCTGGATCCCAAGGTAGAAAGAGATAATGAATTCACAGTGGCACACATGAGCCTGTACACACACACACACACACACACACACACACACACACACACACACAGAGAGAGAGAGAGAGAGAGAGAGAGAGAGAGGAGAATAATAAATAATAAATAAAAATTGAAATGTGGAGCCGGGCGTGCTACAAAGCGGGTCCAGGACAGCCAAGGCTACACAGAGAGACCCTATCTTGAAAAACAAAAAGAAAACAAAACAAAACAAAAAATTGAAATGTGCATTGGTGTCTTGTCAGGTCTCCTGGAACTGGAATTACAGACAGGTGTGAGGTGCCATGTAATTGCTGGGAATTGAACCCAAGTCCTCTGGAAGAGCAGCCAGTGCTCTTAACCACTGAGCCATCTCTCCAGCCCCCCCAAAAGACTGTCTACAAAAGGACAATATCTCCCATATTCTACTAAAAGGCCCTCCCTTACTAGGGTGGCCTACAAGCCCTAGATTCTGGTCACTTTAAGGTACATTTTCTGCAAACCCCATATACTTGAATAGTCATTCAAACAAACAATCTGTTGTTCTCTTGCTAATCTATGCTTTCTGTCAGCACCATTTGCTGCTCACCACTTAATGAAAATGAGAGTAGAAAAAGCCTTGTGTGGTGGCACACACACACCTTCAATCTCAGCACTTGGGAGGCAGGAGAATTTCTGTGAGTTCAAAGCCAGCCTGGTCTGCATAGAGAGTCCCAGGGCTATGTAGTGAAATCCTGTTTTTTAAAATAGCATATAGGCCGGGCAGTGGTGGCTCACGCCTTTAATCCGAGTACTTGGGTGGCAGAGGCAGGTGGATCTCTGTGAGTTCAAGGCCAGCCTGGTCTACAGAGTGAGTTGCAGGACGGCGAGGCTACACAGAGAAACCCTCTCCCGAAAACAAAAACAAACAGCATATAGAAGAAAAGTATTTTTCTCCTTGACAAAGGAGCTAAAATCCTGTTATGATACGGTGATTGATCTAAAGGATTTGTAAAACCTGGGAGAATGGGGAATATTGGGCAACAGGAATAGAATGAAGAATGTAATGTATTTATTTACGGGGCTGGGCACTGTACTGGGCTCAGTGCTTACTAGGCAAATACCAACCGAAGCACACCCCCAGCCCAACATAATTTAGCATCGGCCCTACTAAATGCCAAATAGTTTGCCAACATTTCCTCCTCAAACCCAGCTCATCCAGGGCCAGTGACTGCCCCAGGTCACAGGCCACTGTTCACTTTTCATTCATAAATACTGTGCTGTACCTCAGGCACTGTGCTGGGTACCTGTGGCTCATTAGTAGACAAGACAATCACACAGCCCGGAGAGGGGAAAAAAGGAAGGAAGGAAGGAAAGAAGGAAGGCAGGCAGGCAGGCAGGCAGGCAGGCAGAATGCCTGGTGAGGCCGCAGCTCTGGCTGCAGGCACTGGGTTTCCTCCTGGTAAATGAAATGGATGGGACTCACTGATGTGTCTTAGCTTTGGGTTCTGCCCCAAGTCACCTACACTCAAGGGTCTGTCACAGGGCCAAAAGGTGTTATCTGCCCTTCAGAAAAACGAGAGAGACAAGCCGAGTCCAGCCTGAGCTTGGGACGGGAGTCCCTCCCTGGGCTTTGACCTTCACAGGAAAGCTGCTCTGCGCTTGCTGCCTTCTGCTTCCTCCCAGCTCTGGCCCTGCCTGCACTGTGGAGCTGTGGAGTCTTAGAGCCCAGCCCCGGCTGGCTGCCTGGCCTTGATGTGGCGGAGGCCACACAACAGAATGAGGCCTGTTGGCTGCTGTGTTACTAAACAAGTGTGGTGGGGATGCAGGTGGTGCTCGGCTCCTATGTGCACGTCCTTAGATTTGATCCTCAGCATCCACTATGCCCCCCTACTCCACCCCAAAGGATGGAAGCCCCAGGATTGGCACCTCTGGGTTTAGGCAGAAAGTAAGTTTTAAAAATTATCATTTATTTTGCCTGTACGTGTGTACATGAGAGCACCATGAAGGCCACAGCGCATGTGCAGAGGTCAGAGGGAGCTTGCTGGAGTTGATTCTCTTCTCTGTGGATCCCAGGAATCAAACTCAGACCCTCATGCTCAGTGACTGCACACTGAGCCATCTCATAACACCTTCCCCTCCCCCCCAAACAAGGCCAAATGTAGCCCAGGCTGGCCTCCAACTTGCTAGGTATGGGAAGATTACAGGTGTGCACCACCATGCTCAGCCTAGAAAGGCACTTCTTTTTTTTTTTTTTTTTCGAGACAGGGTCTCTCTGTGTAGCCTTGGCTGTCCTGGACTCACTTTGTAGACCAGGCTGTCCTCGAACTCACAGCGATACACCTGCCTCTGTCTCCCGAGTGCTGGGATTAGAGGTGTGCACCACCACACCCAGCTTAGAAAGGCACTTCTTATTTTGGGTTTTTTGTTTGTTTGTTTGTTTGTTTGTTTTTCGAGACAGGGTTTCTCTGTGTAGCCCTGGCTGTCCTGGACTCACTTTGTAGACCAGGCTGGCCTCGAACTCACAGCGATCCGCCTACCTCTGCCTCCCAAGTGCTGGGATTAAAGGCGTGCGCCACCACTGCCCGGCTAGAAAGACACTTCTTGACAAAGAAGAGTAAGCTGGGCTGGAAAGGACTAGGGTGGAGGAGAGTCCGAAAGGGAAGGTGGCAGGCCACAGGGTCCCATTCTTGTAAGAGCCTCTCAGATGAGCTGTGTGCCAGCTGTTGTGGAGTATGGTCTCAAGTTCAGGGCCTAGGGGATGGAGAGAAACCCGACACAAGTTTCATTAGTCAATCACCCCCAGTCACGTGTGGGGACAAGGCGTTCTACAAACCACTGAGGCCAAGAATGGGAACACGGAGAGTCAAAAGCCAACAGGCGCGGAAGGGCATCTTGGGGGAGGGGTGAGTCTCTGCCAAACCTGCTTTCCCCAGAACTGTCTCTATGAGCTCAGAGGGTGGAGGGCTGGTCCTCATGGCCAGCTTAACGGGATCTAGATGGGCGCATGAGACACACCTCTAATCATGCCCATGGGGGGTTATTTCCAGAGATTTTGACTAAGCAGGGAAGACCCACCCTGAATGAGCAAAAAGGGAAAAGCAAACGGCCAGCATTTATCCTTCCCGTGTCTTCGCTGAGGATCCATGTGACCAGTTGCCTTCTCTGCCATGGTGGACAATACCCTCAGATAAACCCTTCTTCCTTTAAATTTCTTTTTAAATAGGTGTGTGTGTGTGTATGTGTGTACAGCCATGGAAGCCAGAAGAGGACATTAGAGCCTCTGGAGCTAGCATGGTAGTGAGCCATCTGACACGGGTGCCAGGAACTAAATTCACGTTTTCTGGAAGAACAGCAAGTGTTCTTAGCCACTGAGCCATCAGCCCCTTAAACTGCTTCTTGTCAATATTTGGTCACAGCGACAGGGTGTCTGCTACAAGGGCTGTTTCTAAGCCAAGGACCCTTTTCTGGGATTCAGGTGCAGATGAAATCTAACGCGCTTTGCCGGTTCTGCACCTTGTCAGCGTGAAGAAGCAGAGGGCGCATTCTCAGACATCTTGGAAATCTCTCTTGTCTTCAGAGTTACTGACAACAGTTCAAACAGAGAAACAGCCAATAACGCATGAACTCTCAGCTGAACTTTTAAAACCGAGGCTGCCTCACCTTGCACAATATGTATTCACTGTTCAACTGTATGCCTTGTACCTTTTAAAAAGTTTATTTTATGAGCTGGGTGTGGTGGCGGACGCCTTTAATCCCAGTACTCGGGAGACAGGCAGGTGATCTCTGTGGGTTTGAGGCCAGCCAGGTCAGGGCTTCACAGAAATCCTATCTCGATAAACAAAACAAAACAAAAAACAAAAAAAAAATATTTTATGTACTTTAGTGTTTTGCTTGCATGTATGCCGGTATGAGGGTGTCTGATGGATCCCCTGGAAAAGGAGTTACACATAGTTGTGACCTGCTGTATGGGGGCTGGGAACTGATCCTTGGTCCTCTGGAAGATCAGCCAGTGCTCTCCAGTCCCATGTCCTGTACTTTTAACTGCTCATCTGAATGTGGGTCTCAATATGTCCCTAGGAGCTGAAGAGATGGCTCAGTGGTTAGGAGCACTGGGTCTCTTCCAGGGGGCCCAGGTTCTATCCCCAGCACCCACATGGCAGCTCACAGGTTCTATCCCCCAGCACCCACATGGCAGCTCACAGCTGAGAGTCCAGTTCTAGAAGAATACCCTCACACAGACATACATGCAGGCAGAAAACCAATGTACATAAAATAAAAATAAACGTTATTTATAAAGCCTGCCCCCATTTTTTTTTTTTTTTTACCTTTACTGAAAGTCCTACCCTCCAGTACGTGTCCTGCCCCACCAATGCCTTCAGCTCTCCCCAGCCTTTGGGCCCTGTACCCCTTTCTTGTCACTTCCTATGTGAGCCAAAGACTGACTGGAGTTCCTTTCTGGAAGAAAGGGCTTTCTTTCTGTTTTGTTCTGAGTTGAGGTCTTCTGTTCCCAGGCTGGCTGGGACTTTCCAGGTGAGGGAAAGTGACTTTAAACTCCTGGCCTCCTTGCCTTTGCCTCCAAAGTGCTTGAGCCCCCTGCCTGGCTTTATGGGGCTAGGAGAAAGTGTACTGCTCTGTGTGTGTGTGTGTGGGAGAGAGGGGGGGGGGAAGGGAGAGGGGGGGAGGGAGGGAGGGAGAGGGGGAGAGGGAGAGAGAGAGAGAAGGAGATTCCAAGCAAGTGCTCTGCCCTGCTCCTAAGAAATACGTCCCACCACTTTGCTCTTTGCTTTCCTGACGACCTCCACCCTTCAGTATGCACCACCATGTTTTATCTCATGTCGCTTTTGAGATAACTGCAGAGGAGCTGTGGGATCCGCTTCACAAAAGAGGAAATAGAAGCTGAGATGTGGTACCACAGGGTTTCCTACCCAGAACTATAGCAAAATGAAGACTGGAACCTGCTAGTATTTAGTAAAATTAAAACTTCTAGTTGGATAGCTCACAGCACAGAAGCACTCCAGTGCGGACCGAAGCCACACCGGTTTGAGGTCCCTCCACCTTTCTGGTAAATAGCTACTTGCACAGTCCCCCTGAGAGTCAACCTCCTTCCTCCCAGGATACAGTTAGGTTTATCTAATCTATAATCTTGTCTGTGGCAGAAGTGTCACTCTGGGGACAGGACTGTACTTCCCATGAGAAGCCACTTGGTCTGGCCAGACAGATGGTCACATCGCATCCGGCAGGCCCTCCCAGCTGTGGTTTGGGCTGCTGTAGGCTGACTTTGGTTCAAGGTCTCAGAGAACACAGGATGAAATGCAGCCAGGAGAGGGTTTAGGACAGAACTGCTGACCTGACGTCTTCCAGAACTGTCTAGATGGAAGTTGACAACTTGGCTAACCTGTGAGGGCAAAGAAGTGAAACACTAAAGACAATTCTCCCTGTTGAACAAAGCGGACAAGGCTGTTCTTGCTCTCTTCTTTCGCAGTGCCTTTGCCTTTCACATGTGGGCATTAATGTCTGCAGTGAAGGAGGCCTCTTCCAGGCTCCCCACTCAGTAGTGTTTCCCCAGAAGCCTGGAGCCCCCTTACAACTGCCACCATCCAGGAAAATTTCTCCTGGGAGAAGGGGTCAGCTTCAGTGCCCACATGTCTCCACATATCAGACAGCCATGACCATTGAACAGGCCACGCGTGTGGCTTCTGTGGTGTGCTGGAATCACATTTGCCTAACGGCCATAGGACAGTAAGGCTGGCCTGCCCTGTTCCCTCTGCAGCTGCCATGGCGCCCCTTACAATGGCGACTTATACAGCAAGAAGTCTTTTCCCTTTGACCTTTGTGGAGCGGGTTTTCTGGATTGGGAAGAGATTTTATTGTTACTCTAAGCACCGCAAGGCACTCTGGGTTTATTGAGCCAATCACAGGCCTTAGGACGCTCAGCAGTGCTTCTGTGACATCAGTAGGAGCCAGAGGCCAGAGAAGCCAGCGCTTGTATCAGGTAGATTCAGGTGAGCAGCCAGTGCTGGGCAGTCCTTCCCTCGTGAACGTCCATCCGCCAGGCTGGAGAGATGGCTCAACAGTTAAGAGCACTTGTTGAGCTGGGTTGGGGGTGAGGGAGGCTTGGGGGTGAGGATAGCATACATGTTCAATTCTAGCACTAGGTAGAAGCAGGTAGACCTCTGTGAGTTCCAGGACAGCAAAGGCTATACAGGGACACACACACCCCACACGAGAGAGAGAGAGAGAGAGAGAGAGAGAGAGAGAGAGAGAGAGAGAGAGAGAGAGAGAGAGAGAGACTTTTTGCTCTTGGAAAGGACCAGGATTCAGTTCCCAGCACCCACATGGTGGCTCACAATTGTCTCTAATTGTAGTTCTGAGGGGCTTGATGGCCTCTCCTGACCTTCACAGGCCCCTGAATAAGAGCAGTCAGCTAAAAAAAAAAAAAAAAAAAAAAAAAACAGGTGAAAAGGGAGCCTCAGGCCTTGCCCTGGGGACTAGGGAAAAACTGCATTTTGATAAGGACTCCTGGATCTTTTTGTCCATTCAGGCAAATGCAAAGCTGGCCTTTGGGAACAACACAGAGATCTCACCAAGACGGTGATACAGAGCCCTTCCTATCTGGCACCTGGTCCAATGCATGCCTTCCTTCTGGGAAGAGGTTGGCAAGATGTGGAGGTTCCCAAGGAAACCAGACCCCTACTCGGCAGACTACATAGGCATTGTGAGCCAGGATTCTCCTGTGGTTAGCTAGAGAGTGACAATCCAGCCTCTGGAGTCCCCACAGAACATCCACAATAACACACATTTCCGCATTGGTCTCTCAGGACCATGACCCTTGCATACAAGAGTGTCAAGAAACACGCTTTTTAAATTTTGTATTTGTGTGTATGTGTGTGTGTGTGTGTGTGTGTGTTGTCCAGGTCCCCTAGACAAACAGCAAGTGCTCTAAGCCACTGAGCCATCTCCAACTCCTCTCACGGAACCTCCTCTCACATACCAAACAAAACGGTCACAAAGGCCTTCTATACTTTTGAGAAGACGGGAGGAGCAGGTCATGTAATGTGACTGTCCTGGAGTACAGTTGAGCTTCCAGGCCAGGAGGAAGTGTGGGAGGGCTTAGCAAGGTCAAAGGCTGCCTGGGCAAGGGACAAACAAAGCAGCCAAGGGGACAGTGAGGGGACCAAGGGAGCTGGACAGCACAGGTTCCTGCTGACTGCTGTATCACAGGTCCTAAGTACTTTTACACGTGCTTAACAGCCTAGCCCTGAAGCTAGCTCAGCACACAGCAGGCAAAGCCTAGAGTCCTAAGGGTGGTCGTGGGCAGGGGGGGTGGCCAGAAGGGTTGATCTATCCTGCCAAAGAGGATGTCAACAAACGGGTCTATCATCCTTCCTTGGAAACAGAAAGAGGACTAAGAGAGGCCTTGTTGGAGATGAAGTTTTACTTCAGTTCGGCCCTCCTATTGCTTTCCTATTCCCTTCCATCAGCTTTCAAAAGGGTGAATGATTCTGGCCCAAAGACAGGACATTCACGGGAGAAGGGTTCCAGTAACGTGGCAACTAAGCTTTCCAGGAGTGTGTGTAAGAAGACAGAAGGAGCCGGGCGTGGTGGCGCACGCCTTTAATCCCAGCACTCAGGAGGCAGAGGCAGGTGGATCGCTGTGAGTTTGAGGCCAGCCTGGTCTACAAAGTGAGCCTAGGACAGCCAAGGCTACACAGAGAAACCCTGTCTCGAAAAAAACCAAAAAGAAGACAGAAGGACACGAAAGCGGAAGTTGAGACTTGGGTAAGGAGGACCCACAGGGCTGGGGTGGAGCTTGGTTGGTTGGTGGAGGAAGAGAGTCAGAGTCTGGCCTTCATGCAATTGCTTGGCCCAAGGTGGCTGATGGCGGCTGCGTCCTCTCGGCATTGCGTAACCATTACATAATTCTCCCAGCTGACCGTCTGAGGCCAAGTGACCTTCCAATGACTGACACACAGGCAAGGGCAGAGCCAGGTTTCTGCTGTAGCTGCGTGATTGGTCAGGAAACAAAAACCAGAACAAGTAGTTGTTCTATGTGAACCACCCAAAGCCAGACAGACTTCTACTTGTAAAGATGACAAGAGAATGCTCTGCTGTGGTCTTCCTGTTAGCAGTTTAAACAGCGACTTCAATGAAACAAACATACCTGGTCTTTGTTGAAAAGTCAAGTCCTAAGGGCTACACAGCCGGGGGCAGCTAGGGCAATGGCAGGAATGAGCAAGGGAACTGGGGTACACTCAGGAGAGCTGGGTTTGGAGGTACAAGCCTGTAATCCCAGCTACCCCTAGAGGCCTTGACAGGCCAGTCACAATCCAAGGCCTGGCAGTCTAGGCTATAGTGATGAATCGAAGGCCAGCCTCTGCAGCGTATGGAGACTGCCTCAAAACAGTAGAACTCAGGGCTGGGGGCACTATTAGGGTCAAAGCTTAGTGCGTGCGTGCGCGCGCGCGCACACACACACACACACACACACACACACACACACACCCCACTCCTGTGATGGAGCAGCAGGTTTCTAGGTAATGACTAGACAAAGGCTTTAAGTGGAGTTGACTGTCTGTTCCACTTGCCTCATCCCTCAGGCAAAGGCTGGGGCAGGATGGGGGCGGGGGTGGGTCCTGCCAATGGCCTACTTGTCAGGATAAGAAGGCGGCTTCTTGCATAAGCTACTTCATGAGGGGTTAAGTTTTCCTAACTACTCCAAAGAAAAAAGCCTAGATAAACCTTAGCTCCTGATGCCATTTTCCAGAAAGCTAACCTCCCTCTTCTCAGGCCTCAAAGCCTAGAGCACTGACCTCTCCTCTGCCAGGGGCTGTCCCTGCCTCTCTCCGCTCACTCTCTTAAATGTCACAGCTCTGGCATTTCCTTATCTAGGACTGAACACCCCAATGGCCATCCTAGCTGCTTTCCTTTTCCACACCTTCCCAGAGGGCAACTTTAGCCTGATGAGGCCAGCAGTCAGTGCTCAATTAAACTTCACTGGGATCCACCAGAAAGCTCAATTAAATGTGTTTGATCCATCAGCAAGGCAGTAACAAGCAGAGAACCACACTTGTGGAATCCCAAATCTTCCTTCCCGCTCAACATCTGTTTTCCAGGGGATGGCAATCAGTAATCTACCCACGCTGGCTCCATTTTGTATCTTTCAGCATCAATAGAGGGTCTTCTTGCCTTGGATGCTTCTAAGCCAATGGTTCTCAACCTTCCTGATGCTGCAACACTTTAATACAGTTCCTCATGTTGTGGTGACCCCAGCCATAAAATTATTTTCACTGCTACTCATTACAGTAATTTTGCTACTGTTATGCATTGTATATGTACATATTTTTGGAGATAGAGGTTCGCAGAAGGGGTGTGAGCTGCAGGTTGAGAGTTGCTGTTGAAGCCTTAGCTCGGGGGAATCCCCCCCACGTATTGGTATGTGTGGCGCGAGGATCTGGAGGAGTGTCTCCAGAACAAATCCTTGTGCCCCAGCTGCACAGGCCCAGAATGGAGTCAGCTGTTCAAGACATAAGCCTTTCCAGGGAACCGAGCACAACTGGGACCAACTGACAAATTCCTAAGCAAGAGCCCCGCCCTGCAGCTGCTCCTCCCTGCATAGCTTTCTGGTGAAAAAACTCTTGGCTCTAAAGACAAGCCGAATCCTAAGCTTGGTAGTACCGGCCATTGCAAAAGAGCGGCTGACATGGGATTGTGCCCTCTAGTGGACAAAAAGAAGTTAAAAAATCCTACTTCCCAAACACTTCAGCCTTTAAGGACTTTCTGCATGTGTTGGAGGAACTTTTTTGAGACTCGTTCTCTCACCAGCCTGGAACTTAACAAGTAGGTTAGGCCAGGGGACAATGAACCCCGAACCCAGGGATCTGTCTGCCTCTGTCACTCTTGGGCTGAGATTAAACACACACCACCGTGTTCAGCCTTTTTACATCAGGATTAGAGGCAAGTTTTACCGAGTTCTCTCTCTAGCACTAAAGCCTTCATGAGGCTGGTCTAATCCTTATGTAATCCAGAGGCTCAGGCCAGTCCGGGACATGCAGAGGCCTCATCTTAAGCATGCCTGTGTGGTCTGGGGTCAACCAGTCAGCTGTCATCGTGTGGGCAGGCAGGGGATCAGGGGAATCTGTGGAAACAGGAGGGATCACGGGTTTGCTGCGAACTCTTGTGGTGGAGTCTGTAGGCCTCTACAAGCTCCAAAGGCGGCCAGCAAGCTACTCATGGGGAGCCGACTGCTGTGTAGCTGATAAAGCCAGAGGAAAAAGCCACTTTGGGGCAGCACACAACAGGACTAGATGTAGATGCCTCCTGGAGGATTTGGGGCCTCAGCTCAGGCCACCCTGCCTCATGATCATCTCTCCACCAGCCCTTTCCCCGCCCTGGGTAACTTTCTATGTCAGAAATCCCAGTGCACACTCAACATGGCAGAGGCACCTGTACCACAGCATGAAAGCTGACCATAACCACTTAAGAGATCCTGTCTTCTAGGACAGCCAAAGCAACACAGAGAAATCCTCTTGAAAAACCAAAGGGGGAGGGGGGAGGAGGAGATGTCCTGTCTTAAAACCCACCGGGACAGTATGGAGCCACATGCCTGTAATCCCAGCAGTTGGGAGGTTGAGGCAGGTCTGTGGGGAGTTCGAGGTCAGCCTGGACTACACAGTTAAGTACCAAGTCACTCAGAATTACGTGTGAGGTCCTGTCTCAAAGTTCCAGGCCAAGCAGTGAACTCCAGCAGCCTCCCTAGCCTGATTGGAAGAACCGTGACTCTGAGGAGCTTGACCCTCAGCTGCTCCCCACCCTCAGCTGCTCCCTACCAGCTTTCTGCAGCCTGCGCTCAAAGGGCCCAGCAGCTGATGTTCTGAGTAGACTTGCAAACCAGGACAGCACTGCCCCCCAAGGAGCTGTGAACAAGAGCCCCCAGTTGCCCAGACAAGTTCTGAGGGTATATAGGAGCCACAAGAGAGACACTGCATTCTGTGGGCAGGAAAATCACCTCACACCAGGATGAGTCAGGGACTTGCCACCAAAACAGTCTACTCCAGAAACATCAGTAGAGACTATTTTTTCCAGTGCACATTGCACCTTACCACGTTAACTTAGGCAGCACAGTCTTTTTCTAGAGACAGCATGTGGACTCTGGTGCCGCCTTCATGAGGCCCAAATGTGACTGTTGATGATGCCAGGAAGACCGCTGCAGCCATCGCAGCTCCCTGCCTTGGGAGCAACCGGGCTCCTTCCATGGGATGTGCCATTTTACCCTGAGGAGCACTGTCATCATTACAATGCCCCAACCAAGGACATCCAGGTACAAATAGCCAAGTGACATGTCTAAGACCACAGGGCCACCTAGTGCTAGTGCTAAAGCCCAGGTTTCTGCTTCTACACCAAGGCCTCACTAGGTCACTTGAGGGACCGCTGTGCACCAGAAGCTTCCATGGTGCCTCCACCATAGCTTTATGTCCTTCATGTACTGGTCAGTGGCCACAAACCACTGAAGGCCTTACATCACAGGGCCGAATGGCAGCCCTGCCGACGGTGGAGCAGGATAATCACTGGGATGCCAAGACCACAAAGAGACCCAATGAGTCAGAGCCAGTGACATCATGCAAGCCAAGGAGACAAGACCCTGGCGCAGCAAGGTCAAAGTCCAAGGCAGCCTTCCACACCATGCAAACAACTCACAATGTGGGAGGCAGGCCACACTTGCTTTCTTGTCACCTCAACACTCCACTGCCAGCAGGGTACCCATCTGTGACAAGGTCCCCTAGATGTGCCGACTGGGCCAGAGGGACCAAGGCTATACAACAGTCGTAGTACAGAAGGTAACCCCACAGACAGCCATGACCCTAAGGCTCTCTCTCTCTCGAGGGAGCTGCTCATCCCCGCAGGAAACACAGTGCAGTGCGCTAGCCAGGAAGAAAAGGGGTCTATGTGGGTGTAAGAGGTACACCCGCTGGGCCTGGAGATAGCTCAGCAGCTAAGCACACTGGCTGCTCTTGCAGGGGACCAAGATTCTATTCCTAGCACTCACATGGCACCTCACGACCATCTGCAACTCCAGTTCTAGAGGATTCAATGCCCTCCAAAGTCACAGACCTACATCCAGGTAAACACCCACACATAAAATCAAAATTTTATTTTTCTTCTTCCGGAGACAGGGTTTCTCTGTGTAGCCCTCACTATACTAGAACTCACTTTGTAGACCAGGCTGGCCTCGAACTCACATAGCTCTGGCTGCCTCTGCCTCCCAAGTGCTGGGATTAAAGGTGTGCAGAGGCAGCACCAGCTTTGATGACCTCAGTGCACATAGGAAAGCTGATCCCAGAATAGCCACTGCCTGTCTGGTAATTCCTACTGAGCGTGCCAGGGGTGCCCACAGGGCATAGGATCCAGGAGACCTTGGGCATCTCTTGATGCAGACACCGCTTAGCACTCAATGCCCTTAAGGACACTGCGCCTGGCACCTACACTCCCTGAAGAACTCTTCGGACAGCCGTGCGCTTTGAGTCCAAATCTGCCGGGAGTGGCGCCACTTACCTCGTGTTGGCCATATAAACCACACGGGCCACAGCAGTGAACACAGAAACCACCGAGAGCGTGAAAAGCTGACCTCGGTGGTGCACACCTTTCACCCCAGCACTCAGGAGGCAGGGGGAGGTGGATCTGAGTCCTGGGACAGCCAGGGGAGACAGAGCGAGACAATGTCAGACAATCAGAACACGTGTTTTGATCAAGGGTGGTCAAGCTCCTTTTATTTACAGCCACTGCACAAAGCAGTCTTTAGCCAGTCAACACCCAAAAGGCACATTGGAGCCAAACCTACCAGGTCCGGGCGCGCACAGCGGGGCAGGTTCTCTTTCAGTGCCTGCAAATCTTCCAGTCAAATGACCTGAAAAAGGAAAAGCACAAGCTACCAGACTTCATCCATTTCAAACCTCAACATTCAGTTATGCAGCCCCCCAACATCCCAAGAGGGGTGCACAAGGTGCCAACTCTCTTGTACTTGTGCGCCCTTCAAATGTACCCAAACTGCTGGCACCCAGAGCTGGCCGCCTACCCAGGGACTCCCTGGCCCTTCTCTCTCTTGAACTGTGGGCTTTTCTTGGAAACCTGCTGGTCAACAGAGTCACAAGCCAGGTCTCTGGTGGTTGAGGCCACTACCTCACTCTCCTCCCCCCCCCCCCCCCCCCCTCCAGCCATGTCCTCAGGCTAGCACACATGTGCCTCCAGCCAAATCTGCACCTCCCTCACAGGGCACACTCCCTGTGTGCGCAGCGTCTTTGCTGTTGTCCAACATTACTTGTTGACGGCTACCTTGACAGGTGCTACATGCCTTAGCACGCAGGACCTCAGACATAGTAAGGACATGCTCTCTCACAGAGCCACACTCTAGCCAGGCCCAATGACAGAGAAGCACCGTGATGTGCCTTAACTACTGCAGATCCCTGTCACCACCTGACCCTCTAGTGTGGTAACCACTGGCCCCACGTGGCCACTTAGAATACAAATTCCAGTCCCTCAACCACATTGCAGAGTCAGCCACACAGGCCCGTGCTTGCTCAGGGGAACTATCTCTGTCATCTGTTTTTGTTTGGGTCCTACTGTTGTCTAATCCAGAGATGTCTGAAATCACAAATGTATGCGCATCTCTGTTTAAAACTCCAAGAGGACCTGCCCAGTGCACACAAAGCCCTTGGTTTGATCCCCAGGTGTGGCAGAGGGTGCCTGTAACCCAGCATCCAGAGACAGAGAAAGGAGGATAACCTCAGCTACATGAGTTCAAGGGCAGCCTGGGCTAAATGAGACCCTATCCTAAAGGGGGGTGGGGCTGGTGCTGCAGCAACCACTCAGCAGTTAAGAGCATTTGCTGCTCTCATAGAGGACCTGGGTTCAGTTCCCAGCATCCACACCAGGGGCTCACAATCTGTAATGACACTACCAGGCAATCTGGTACCCTCTTGTGACCCCTGGAGGCACCAGGCAAACATTCATAAATTTAAAAAAAGGGTCTTAAAAACCAAAACAAGGGCTGGAGAGATGGCTCAGTGGTTAAGAGCGCCGCCTGCTCTTCCAGAGGTCATGAGTTCAATTCCCAACAACCACATGTGATCTGGTGCCCTCTTCTGCAGATAAAGCACTCATATGCAATAAATAAAATAAACAAATCTTTAAAAAACAAAACCTGAGCCAGGCATGGTGGCGCATGCCTTTAATCCCAGCACTTGGGTGGCAGAGGCAGGCGGATCGCTGTGAGTTTGAGGTCAGCCTGGTCTACAAAGCAAGTCCAGGACAGCCAAGGCTACACAGAGAAACCCTGTCTCAAAAAGAAAAACAAAACACAAAAGAAAAACAAACAAATAAACCAACAAAAAACCTACAATGAGGGGCTGGAGTAATGGATCAAATATTTACTTTGAAGTTAACAAAGCACAGCAGGCGCTGCAGAGTTCCGAGGGGTCCCGAGCGGCCCTCGGTCTCCACAGCGTCAGCAGGGGCCTGTTTGCAGTACCATACATGAGCACCAAACTGCTGCTAGGATGTTCACACCTGTTACTGCACATTCTAAGCCCAGGGAAGATGCTCCCCTGGGAGTTTACTTTAGGTCAAGGTTGGGCTGTCTGGTACAAGGCTGCACCCACCTCCGGTAGGTTCAACCACACAGGAGCCTTTCCCCAGACCGTCCGCCTTAGGACACTGTGTACCTGCAGGCTTGGACATACCTGGGCCGCTCAGGCTTCCTGAAAGGCAGTGGAAACTCTCCTCAGAGGAGGAAGGAGTTATTGCTTGGGTTCGTCCAGTCGCTGGGGGCTGTAGATTTCATTTTCTGGGTGGGAAAACAAAATAGGAATACAATTCAGTTTTAAGCAGATGGCCTCGTGTGGTGCTCGCGCACTGAAGAAGTCTGCCCTGTGAGCATACACAGGGGGAGGAGGTCCCCCTCGGTCACAGGCATAGGGGAGGGGAGTAGCGGGAAAGCGGGAGGGAGGGCGGAGTGGGTGGATACAAGGATGGGAGGATACAAGGGATGGGATACCAATTGAGGTGTAATGTGAATAAATTAATAAAATATATATTTAAAAAATTAAAGACTTAAAAACAGAAGCCTGTGCACCGCCGGAGGGGCGGCCCGGGCACAGCGCCTTTCTGCACCCCCCGCCCCGCCCATCCCGCGGCTGCACGCGAGCCTGTGGGGTCAGCCTCCTCCCGTGGGAGTCCCGGGAGCGGCTTCTCAAGCCCCGGGAACGGTTTCTGGAGCCCTGACTGGAGGTTCCAGCGCGCTTCCGTGCCGCGCTACACAGACTACGTCCCCCTCAGCATGAAGCACGCGGGCCGGTTCTTCTCCGCGGGCGGAAGCAGCTCCGCAAATGCACTTCCGGCCGGAAGTGAAGACTTACCATCGAGACTGCGGCTAGACGGTCGCTCTAGCCTTTGGGTCATCCAAGGCTACCTTAAAGGGGCCGCGGTTTAGCCGCGCTCTGACGGCCAGAGCTCCCCCGGGGTGTCGGACCTTGTGGACGCCGGCACAAGCGGGAGAGACTTCCTACCCCTGAGCGCCAGGAGCTGGCCACTGGCCCTTTACCACTCGCGCAGCCCTGTGCAGGACATTGGGCCAATGGTGCAGGCCAAAACACTGAAGTTCCAGAGGGGTCAAGTGACTTTCCCAAGTCCAGCCAGCCCGCCCGGTTGTGGCAAAGCCCGTAGAAACCTAGCTGGTCCTGCTGCAAATCCGTAACGCTCCATTACAGTATGAACCCATCGGTGGCATCAATTGATGCGTCGCTGGAGTCAGCACCCTCTTCATCCGATGGCTCGCCAAAGCTGCACTCTCTTTATCCTGGAATCTAGCCTTCAACAACCGCTCCTGAGGAACATCGCACTGGGGTCCATCAAAGGGTTTGACTCTGTAATGTGGCATCTCTAGGCTAAAACCCTCAGTCCCCAAAGTGGCATCCAAGACCCGCACACAGTACCAGGTTTCAGTCGTCCCAAGGTGTTGCCAGGGTTCAAGTAGCAAATTCCACGGAGATTTTGATACAAATCACCCCAGGGCAAAGTCAGTGCTGTGCAGTAAATTCCTATTAAACATTCCGCCCTGGAGGGAAGCTTGACAAAGCGCACCAGGGAGGGTCCTGAAGACTCAGAAAATAACTCGTAAGTCTCAAAAAGTCCCGCGACACTTAACAAATTTACAGGGCCCTCCTCCCTAAAGTTATGTAGAGTGGAACCCAGGGCGGGCGCCTTTAATCCCAGCACTCTGGAGGCAGAGGCAGGCGGATCTCAGTTAGTTTGAGGCCAGCCAGGACAGCCAAAGATACACAGAAAAATTCTACCTCGGCAAACAAAAACAAAACAAAAGTAATTAACAAAGCTCAACAACACAAACAGGTTTGAGATCGGCAGCCTGCACCGGGCTCTTTGTGACTCTGTGTCCTCCAGCCTCCTGTGTCCAATCAGTAAGCGATCCCGAGGGACAGAATTTTCCCTCACTGTGTTGCCCAGACTGGCTGAGAACTGCTGGGCTGAACCGAATCTCTTGTCTGAACCTCCCAAGTAGCTGAGACTACAGGTGCCCCGTGGTGGATCGGCCATGGATGGGCCGAACTGTTTCAGCCACGTGGAGACAGAGACAATTCCACAGCCTCGTGCGCCCTCTGGTGGCATCTCTGAGTACTGCAATCTGCCACACCTTGTCGGTGAGGTCAAAACCGGACCAGACCCCAGTCTTGGCCTTGGGACCTGCTTCAACCTCCTTAGGCAAAACAAGCAAACAAACAAAAAACCCAACCCACCACATGCCCCAGGAATGCATTAAACAACCAACCGAGAGGTGTATTAGAAAGAAGAATTTGTAGACTTTACTAGCTTAGGAGGAGGGAAAAGTTTGAAGATTTCAAGCCGCTGGGTTTGAAGGTGGAGGAAGGTGCTGGCAGCTCAGGCGGAAAGAGGCAACAGGGCAGCCATCACAGCTAGCTGCAAGGAGTTTGGCAAGTTGAGCCTTTTAACTGGGAGTTTCTTCCAGCTGAAGTCACGCCAGAGTCACCCCAAGAGAGTGGCTCAAAATATCCTGCTGGGCTCGAGGGGAATTCCCAAGAAAAGAGACTTAAGTGCGAGGGTGGACAGGCCAAAGCACTCTCGAGGGGAGCTTAAGTGTGAACCAGGGTTCTCTAGGGGGAAAGGCTGATAAAATGGACACACACACACACACACGGACACACACACTACCACCACCACCACTACATGGGGATTGATTATAGTGCCTTACAGGCTTTGGTCAAGCAATGGCTATTTTCTGGCGGACAGGCCACAGTTGTTCAGTCCGTGAGGCTGGACCTCTCAGCTGTTCGTCAGTATACATTGGAATCCTGAGGAAGTAGGGATGCCTCAGCGACAGGATAGATGAACATGCCAGTGCCATCGAGGGCAAGCAAGCAAAGAGCGAAAGCTTCCTTCATTCGAGTCATTTTATGTGGGCTGCCACCAGGAGGTGTGGCCCAGGTTTAACGTGGGTCTTTCCACCTCAAAAGATCCAATTCCCCCGCACACCCCACCCCCTCCAAAATCCCTCACAGGTGTGTCTAGCTGCTTGGATTTTAATTGGTTTCAGTCACAGTCAAGCTGGCAACAAGAAAGAGGTGGCCCGGTCCAGGTGTGCCCGTAAGCAGTGGCAGGACTGCAGGGTTTACACGGGAGTGTGAGGGATTCAGGCTGGTGGTGTGCCTCCGGCAGTAGGCTGTAGATTCCCAAGCGAGCAGAAATGAGCTCCTATTTCCAGAAGGGGAGGGACAGTTGCAAGTGTCAGTGTCTCTGATGCAGATGATGCAGAGTGCTCATCGCAGGCAGCTGGGGTGGGGGTTGGGTGGAGGGGGAGGGGGGCTTTCAGGGGGCCCTGAGGTGCAGAGCTCTCAGGGGGTGGTCTACAGGAGGGCGGGCAGCCTCTTGCGTGTTTCCGCAGAATGTCACTGCTGTCTGATAAAGGCCTCTGCACCTGCGCTGGGGACCTCACAGAGGGGATGACCCAGGGCCTCATAGGTTCAGTCACTGATTCTGGATCCTTGCTACCTGTCTGTGCAGGAGCTTGCACCACTGGGACAGGGGAGGGGAGGGGAGGAGACTCCTTTCATCTTGTTTTTTATTATTTATTTATTTGGTTTTGGAATGGAACCTGGGGTCTTTTGCATTTGAAGCAACCACTTGTTTTTCTGTTTGTTTGTTTTTTGTTTTTTGCTTTTCCTCCCCATGACTGTGTAGCCCTGGAACTCACTCTGTAGACCAGGCTGGCCTCAAACTCAAAGATTCACCTGCCTCCACCTCCTGAGTGCTGGGGTTAAAGGCCTGTGCCACCGCCACCGCCACCGCCACCGCCACCACCACTACCACCTGCAGAAACAAGCTGTTTTGTAATGAGTTGCATTCCTGAACCTTCTGCTCATCTTTTAAAAACCTAAAGTAGGCAAGACCCGGTGTGGTGGGATAGGCCTTTAGTCCCAGCACTCGGGAGGCAGAGACAGGCAGATTGCTGTGAGTTCAAGGCCAGTCTGGTCTACAAAGCAAGTCCAGGACAGCCAAGGCTATCACAGAGAAACCCTGTCTCAAAACAACAACAACAAAACCAAGAAACAAAACAAAAATTTAAAATAGGCAGATGAGGGCTGGAGAGATGGCTCAGTGGTTAAGAGCACCACCTGCTCTTCCAGAGGTCCTGAGTTCAATTCCCAGCAACCACATGGTGGCTCACAACCATCTATAATGTAATCTGATGCCCTCTTCTGCAGATAAAGCATTCATATGCAATAAATAAAATAAATAAATCTTTAAAAAAAAAAATAGGCAGATGAGATGGCTCCACAGGTAAAGGTGCTTGCTGCCAAGACCAATGACTGGAGTTCGATCCCCAGAGACCCGCCTGATGGAAAGAGAGAAACTCCAACCTCCCCACGTATGCTATGGCATGAGTGCTCACACATTCTCTCTCTTTAAATAATTAACACGTTTCCATCTTCTCCAAGACAGGGTCTCTCAACCTGGAGCTCACTGACTCACCTGGACTAGCCAGTGAGCCCCACACATCCTCCTGTCTCCACCACTGAGGTGCTGGGTCTACAGGCTGTGGTGACTTGAATAAAAATGGCCCCCATAGGCTCATGTATTTGAATGTTTGGGTCCCAGTTGATGGAACTGTTTAGGAAGGATTAGGAGGCATGGCCTTGTTGGAGGAGGTGTGTCACTGGGTTGAGGTTTCAAAAGCTCCCACCAGGTCTCTCCTCTCTCTGTCTCTCTCTCTCTGCCTCTCTGTCTCTGTCTCTCTCTTTGTCTCTCTCTTTCTCTCTCTCTGTGCGCCTCCATCTTGCAGATCAGATGTGAACTCTCAGTTAGTGCTCCAGCACCACGCCTGCCTGCCTGCCTGCTACTTTGTCCCTCACCACAGTGGTCATGGACTCACCTTCTGAAACAGTAAGCAAGACCCCAGTCAAATGCTTTCTTTCATAAGTTGCCTTGATCATAGTGCCTCTTCACAGCTGTAGACTGTGTAGCTAAGACACAGGCTCATACCCCACCACGCCCTGATTTTTACAGGGGTGCGAGGGGTCTGAACTCAGGTCTTCATGCTTGCCTCTGGCTTCCACATGCATGTGCACAGAAATGCATGAATCCCCACACATGTGTGTATGCACGTGGGTACAGGTGCCCTCTGCTGGACACGGGGGCACACACCTGTGATCCCAGGCACTTAGAAGGCTGAAACGCAAGTTCAAGGACAGCCCTTGCAATTTCCTGAGACCCCCGAGTCGGAAAGCCTAGCTTAACATAGAATGCTTTCCTAACGTGCTTGAAGTCCCAGGTTCAATTCCTGGTGCCCACAGATGTCATCCCCTGGGAGGGTCCTGTGGAAGGAGAGGCCTTTGGAACCCTCTTTCCGTGGTGAGGTGCCCCACCATTTTTCATCATCTGTATGAAGCTTGTCCCTTCAGGGGTCACTTGGTGGTGCCAACGACTGCCAACTCAGAGGTGTCGTGAGGAGGGGAAAGGATGGAGACACAGGGCAGGGCCTGTCTGTCCAGGCTGCATGGACCCCCAGTTGTGTGACACTGAGGCCCACCTGCCACTCTGAGAGGCTCTTCTTGGGCATCTTTGATGGTGCTGTGTCTCTGAAATAGCTTCATTATTTTTAGTCTTTTGTTTCTCTCTCTTTTTTTTTTTTTTTTTTTTTTTTTCTTTCTTTTGTTTCTCTTTAAGCATTTTTTTTTTTTTTTTAATCACCACCTTGTCAAATTTCCTGAGTTTTGTCGACATTTTGACTGGACCTGCATCACATTTTTACATCATTCATCATTTATTGGAGCTGACATTTCTATAACGGTGAGTCTTTTCTTCCAGGCCTGAGTGTAGAGCACCTCTATTCACTTAAATCCCTCAGCAATGTATTTATGGCCTTTTCCCATATGGGCGTGGCAGGGTTTTACTGTATTTAATTTTGTCTCATTATTAATGGACTTTTTTTTTTCCTGTGTGTAGCCTTGGCCATCCTTGACTCACTTTGTAGACCAGGCTGGCCTCAAACCCACAGCAATCCGCCTGCCTCTGCCTCCCGAATGAGTGCTGGGATTAAAGGCATGGGCCATCAGGCTCAACTCTAATGAACTCTTTTTTAAGTTAATATTTTTGTTTGCTGAAGTTAGAGAGATGGCCCAGTAATTAAAAGCACTTACTGCTCTTCTAGAAGACGCAGGTTAGGTTCCCAGCACCCACACAGTGGCTCACAGCCCTCTGTAATGCCAGCTTCAGAGGGCTTCGTTCTCAGCTATTTAGTTGTTGGTCCTCCTGCTCACCTCTTATGTCCTGGAACTTACTATGTAGACCAGGCTGGCCTCAAACTCACTGAGATCCTCCTGCCTCTGCCTCCTGAGTGCTGGAATTATAGGTGTGTGCCACTGCCCCCCTCCTGAGCTTTAGCTGTCACCTTGACAACGACCTGAGAAGGGAGTTTCAACTGAGGGAGTGCTCAGCGCTGATTGACAGTGGGTGTGTCTACAGGATTGTTTTGCTTGCTAGTTGATGCCGAAGGGCCCGGCCCAGCCCACCATGGGTGGCTCCAGTCCCTCGGCAGGTGGTATCAGGCAGGGTACGAGAAAGCTCGCTGCTCGCCTTTAATCCCAGCACTCAGGAGGCAGAGGCAGGTGGATCTCTGTGAGTTCAAGGCCAGCCTGGTCTACAAAGCGAGTCTAGGACAGCCAAGGCTACACAGGGAAACCCTGTCTCAAAAACCAAACAAAAAAAGAACGCTCACTCAGCAGCGTGCCTCCGTCGCTGCCGCTGGACTTTCTGGCATGAGTTGCCTGGTCAGAGCCGATGCTGTGTGGACTAGCAAGCAGGCTTGCCTTTAGGCTCCTGCTTGGCTTCCCGCCATGACTTCTCTCAACAAGGAACTGTGACCTACAAAGCCTAAGCCAAATCTCCCCCTAAATTACTGCAGGTCATGGTGTTTGTCATAGTAACAGGATGTGACTAGGAGATCAGCTGCACAGTGGTGGCAGAGAGCTAGATGGAGCCTGGCTCCTGGGATGATGCTAAGAGAGGGGTCTTCCAGACCACCCCTCTGCCAGCACCCTTTCAGAGTTTGGGAGTTAAGGCCCAGCTAAGGCCCCACCTCCACACCTGCTTAAAACGCAAATTAAGTCCCAGGCACTAAAGGAGACTAGTTCTTGCACATAGCTTTCTCCCCTTTGAGAACATCACAATATTTACCCTGAACTCATGCCAGGATTAGAACAGTTTGGCTTTTCGTGTTGACATCTACCACACAAATGGAGCTAATTTGGGCATCAAGGAGGGAGGTGTCTCCTGAGGGAGCTTCATTTAGTACCTGACAGAAGTCAGGTCACATGGTGACACAACAGTGAACTCAGGCACGGGAAGGAGGAGAGGGGTGGAGGGAAGACACAGACTCTCCTGACCGTGGAATAATCTAACGTCCTGTTCTTGTCTCCCCAGGGGCTGGCGATTTTCAAGCTGCCCCAGGATGTTGGTGAGTGTTAGCGCTCAAGCTGGCCGACTCAGCGGTCTGTGACCCTGCAGCTCTGGGGGCTACAGTGTGTGACAACGCACTGCCAGGCCGCTTGTTTTTCTGACTAGGTCTGCATTTGAAGTTTGTCATGGTTGGCAGGAGAAGGGCGACTGAGCCGTCATTTCCTCTGGCTTCTGGAAAGGCCTCTGAGGAAGAATGAGATGGAGCTGGGGAGAAGGGAGCCCCTGAGTCCAGACTCAGGTCCCTAAAGGTCACTCCACCTGGCCCAGGGTGCTCTACCTGAGGGTGCAGTGGGAGAGGATGCTACAAGGAGCCACATCATTATCCTTCGCAACTGGCTACCACAAGTCCTCCTGGGCTCACATGTCCACCACTGTCATTGCTACAGCCTGTGTCCTGGCTCTAGCACAGATCCATGAAGGTGCTGTCTGGATGGTTATATACCATACGGGCTGTGTGCGTGATGGTCACAGCAATATAGAGGACACCTTGCTGATGGGCCACTTTAAGTAGTTGGGCTTTTTGTTTTTGTTGTCGCTGCTGCTGCTGCTGTTGTTACTATAACAAAATACCAGAGGTGAGTAACTTTGTAAAGAAAAGAAACTTAGCCAGGCGTGGTGGTGCATGCCTTTAATCCCAGCACTTGAAAGGCAGAGGCAGGTGGATTGCTGTGAGTTTGAGGCCAGCCTGGTCTACAAAGTGAGTCAAGGACAGCCAAGGCTACACAGAGAAACCCTGTCTTGAAAAAAAAAAAAAGAAAGAAAAAAGAAAAGAAGCTTACTTAATCCACTGTTCCAGAGATTGAACAACGTAGTTCTGGGATCAGCTTGGCTGTGGTAAGGTTCTCATGGGGCACAGGGGAGTGTGATAGGGAGAGATCACATCGCCAAGTATGAAGCCAGAGGGACACCAGGGCTCTGCAATCCCTCTTATGAGTACATCCCAATAACCCAAGGACCTCTCAGCAGGCTCTACCGCTTACTACAAGTTCCAGCACAGAAACCTGTGGAGGCACAACCAAACATGGCAGTCAGCAGGAGTCAGCAGAAATACTTTGTGCAGCTCTTATCTTCTGTCAGACCCCAGCTCCAAGAGGGTAGGGAAGAGGTAGGTGTGTGTGTGTACACATGTGTGTACCTGTGTATACTTGTGTGTATGTACATGCAGAGGACAGAGGACAGCCTGGAATGCTATCCTCAGAAACACTATCCACTTCCTTTGAGGCAGGGTGGCTCAATGGTCAGGTACCGTGAGCCCCAAGGCCCCGGGCCATCTCGGCCTCCCCAGTGCTGGAATTACAAGCACGCACCCCAGGCTTGGCTTTTTACCTGGGTTCTGGGGACTGAATTCCCAGCCTCACACTTGCTCTGAATGCATGTTACTGACTGAGCCATCTCTCCAGCCCCTGCGGAAAGTTGTACGTGTTTGTTTAAAGGTTTATTTTTATTGTATGTGTGTTATGAGTGTTTGTCTGTGTGTATGTTCGTGCGCCTCATGTGTGCTTAGTGCCTGCAGAGGTCAGAAGAGGGCATCAGGTCCCCTGGGACTGGAGTTGTAGATGGTTGTGACCCACCATGGGGGTGCTGGGAACTGAACCAGGGTCCTGTAAGAGCAGTAGATGCTCTAACCACTGAGCCACCTCTCCAGCCTGTAACAGCTCCAGTAATTAGCATTAAGTGACACGTGAAAGAAGACAGGAGAAGAGCAGGTCACAAGTCACTGTTTCCCAAGGTGTTGGCTGTGTCACACAAAGAAAGAGCTTTTCTCAGGCTGGAGAGATGGCTCAGAGGTTAAGGAGCACTGGCTGCTCTTCCAAAGGTCCAAAGGTTCAATTCCCAGCAACCACATGGTGGCTCACAACCATCTGTAGTGAGATCTGGCGCCCTCTTCTGGCCATCAGGTGTACATCAGACAGAACACTGTATACATAATAAATAAATCTTTAAAGAAAGAAAGAGAGGGGGTGGGAAGAGAGAGAGATCTTTTTGCCCAAATAGCCTAAGCAACCCTGACGTTTTAGTGGCTTAGACTTTCCCTGAGGCTAGTTGCAATTGTCACCCATCAGCTGGCCTGTGAGAGGTTTTCCAGGAAGGGCAGAACAGTTTAGCTTTAGGGCCATCAGTCTTTACACTGAACGGCCTTTTTGTTTGTTTGTTTTTGTTTTTCAAGACAGGGTTTCTCTGTGTAGCCTTGGCTGTCCTGGACTCACTTTGTAGACCAGGCTGGCCTCAAACTCACAGCGATCCACCTGCCTCTGCCTCCTGAGTGCTGGGATTAAAGGCGTGCGCCACCACGCCTGGCTCTGAACGGACATCTTAATCACAGCTCTGACAAAGACATTGGTCTTTGCACGGGTGAGCCTTGGCACTGGGGTGGTCAGCAGTAACTGCGCAGAGCAGGGTTCAGGGGGAGCTGTTGAGGTTTCCTGCTCTTGGGGCCCATCACTGTTCCCCACCCCAGCACTTTTAGCTCCTGGGAAGTGAAGGGTGAAAGCGACAGAGGGGTCCTTCCTTCCCCCACCTGCTCCCCATCAAGCTGGGATGGTCCCGCACACCACCAGTTTGTACTATGATAGCACTTTGTGCTGAAGCCATGCTTCAGACCGGAAGGAGATTATCAGTCAGCAACAGGGCCGGTCATTGGCATGAGTCTGGGATTCCAAAGGCCAGGGAGGGGAGGAATGTTCATCCTGCAAGACTGGGAGAGGGAGGAAAAAAAAAAAAAAAAAAAGACATGGGATGGAAGAGATGAAAGGCCCTTTTCTTCCCCAAATTGGAACCACGCTTCAGATGAAAATAATGTGTCTTGGAGGTTGTGATAAGATAGAAGAGAAAATTGCTGGAGACGTGTTCAGGACTGCGTCTGGCTCTTATCTTCTCTTGCCCCTGTCAATCTGAGACGGTGTTTTCTGCTGATGAGAAAGGCGGGAACACGGAACAAAGGCTGTCTCGGAAACACGGTCTCGGGGACCATTAGCCCGTTCTTTAAAGTGTTTAATTTCATGGCTTTCACATGTACGGACAGTTGTTTTCCGATTCCAAGAGGCATCTGGTGGGAGGAAACAGTGCGGCTGCCAATTAGCGCCGTGTCTTGCTGGCTTGTCCAATTGCTGTCTTTTGTTTAAGCCTAACTGCATTTTCCAAGCCACTTGGCTTCTAGGAAGCCGTGTGTTTCGCTTGACTGCAGCGTTCTCGAAGGTCCACGATTCCAGGAAGTCGTGTGCAGTGGCAGAGTGAGGCAGCATGGCCCTGACAGCATGCATGATGCTCAACCAGGCAGCTCCAACAACAGCACGTTCCTAGCTTTAGGGAAAAGACATCACTAACAGTATAGGCCAACTCTTTCCTTTCCCAACAAACATGCATAGGTTGAAGTCCTAACTGCCAGCACACCTGAATTGTGACCTCATTTAGAAATAGGGGCTTTAAAATAGAAGATTTATTTCATTTTTAATTATGCGTGTGCTCATGGGTGTAGATGCCTGAGGCATCCCTGGAGCTGGAGTTACAGGGGCTTATAAGCTGTCCAACGTGGGCACTAGAACTGACCTCATGTCCTCTCCTTCCTCCATCTCTCCAGCCCTGGAAATGGGGTCGTTATAGAAGTGGCCAAGTGACGAAGTCTTACAGCAGGCCTCATCCAAACACTGGTGTTCTCTGAAAGCAGAGATGTGATGGGTCTAAGGAGCTGGCTCGGTCAGGAAATGCTAGCCTGACTTCAGTCCCCTGAACCCATGTGAAAAAGATGGAGACAAATGGACCCCCCAGGCTGGCTGTCCAGGCAGCTTCGCCCACTCAGAGAGTTTAAGACTAGTGAGAGAGCCACACACACAGAACTGCACATATGCACAAAAGAGAGGGAGTGTGGATGCGGACACACAGGGAAAATGACACAAGAAGACAGCCACCTGCAAGCCAAGGAGAGAGGCCTCGGCTTGTTCACTGCCCTTAAAAGGAACCGGCCCTGCCCAGGCCCCCAACTTTGGACTTCCAGCCTCCAGAATCCTGAGAAAATCAATATCTATTGTTTAAACTCAATTGTGAGACTTAGCTATGACAGGAAGAAAACGGTCCGTGGAAAAGGTGGTCGGCCAGAGAGAGCAGGAGGCTGCCTCAGTTTCCTCACCATAGCTGAGCTCAGCCCTCACATTTCCTATGAGGATTCTTTCCTTGGCGAGTTGTAAGCAAAGTCACACACACACACACACACACACACACACACACACACACACACACACAGCCTCTAAGGTCCACCAGAGTCCCTTGGGGAGCCAGTGAGTTTACTAAGCTTACAGAGCTTGGGTGAGGCATTACTGACAGGAGCATGGTGACCCCAAAATAGCCACACTGGGAAGTCTTCACGCAGCATGGATGAGGGAGCCTCCTTCAGGTAACTTTCCACGGCCTATACTCTCTAGCACCTCCTGAGAGAGGCCCTCCTTCACTCCAGTTAGGCTAGAATTACATACAAATGGCTGAGAGCAGTGACTGGCACCTGAAGTGAAGGTCCAATGACCCCCATACTGTGAGGGAATCCCAGCAGCCTCCAGGCCCTCCCTTCTGTGAAAAGATGCTAGCAGCCTCCAGCTCCTCCTTCTGTGAGGAGATGTTAGCCTACTCCAGCCTACGCCCTCCCTTCTGTGAGGGGATACTAGCAGCCTCCAGGCCCACTCCACCTTCTGTGAGGGAATGTTAGCAGACTCCAGCCACCCCCCTCCTGTGAAGGGATGTTAGCAGGTTCCAGCCCACCCACCTCCTGTGAGGAGATGTTAGCGGCCTCCAGCCTACCCCCTACTCCTCCTGTGAGGGGATGCTAGCAGCCTCCAGGCCCATGCTGATGGACTTTCAAGCAAGCACAGCTGATATAGAAATGGACAGTGTTTTGCTCAGGGGTGTAAGAGCACCCCAACATCTCCTAGTGTCTCTTCAGCCATCTGACTCACTGCTGGGGGCCATGGCAGCTGCAAGCAGGTGAGGTGAGGAGAGCCCTGCTCTAGTGCTGTCCAGCCGGGTGCACTGGACACCACAAATACCTCTGGCTAACACATCCTTAACAGTCCAGAGTTACCACCTGGGGAGGGTTTTCTTGACTCACTGAATGCATGGATTAGAAAGCTTGGGCTTCTAGAACATTCTTTTATACTCAGAGCAGTGATCCAGACACTGGTCCCTTGGGAGCTGGCCATGGAGCAATCTTCTGAGGCGGCCTCTGCCAGTGAGGACATTCTACCCAGATGATAAGCTCAGGTATATCTGTATACTTGACACCTGCCATGTCCCCACAGCTGGTAGCCGGTTATTGTCATGTGCCTGAGGGATGTCAGGAGACTGGCCCTGGGAAGTGTCCTGCATGGATCAGGGACTTCATCTTTCCAGGTAGGAGCAAATCAACCCTGTGTGCAAGTCCCATAGTGGATTTACTTGGCTGTGACCAAGGATGTGTGACAGGGAATCCACAGTGGGGCTCAGGTCAGAGCTGGGCTGGAGAGCATCACAGGAGACTGTAGGGTCCCAAGAGACGAGAGCGGTCGCGTTGGGGCTGGGGGGGGGGGGGGCGGGTAGAACCTTTTTCAAAAGGTGAGATGGTTCCACACAGCGGAAGGAGAGTACCAACCCCTGCAAATTGTCTGCCACATATACACAAACACATAGACACACACACACACACACACACACACACACACCACAGATACATACCACTAAATAAATGCAAAGAACCTTAAGAAACAAAACATGTCTGGTTCCAGCCCTGGTTCCTGAGAGTGGGACAGTACTTGGGGAAGCTCTTTGTGGATAGAGTCAAGCTAGGGGGAGGGTCTCAGTCAGAGTTTCTATTGCTGCAATGAAACATCATGATGCTGGGTGGTAGTGGCGGCGCACGCCTTTAATCCCAGCACTTGGGAGGCAGAGGCAGGTGGATTCCTGTGAGTTCGAGGCCAGCCTGGTCTACAATGCAAGTCCAGGACTGCCAAGGCAACACAGAGAAACCCTGTCTCGAAAAAGTAAAACAAAACAAGAAACACCATGAGAAAAAAAGCAACCGGGGGAGAGTTTATTTGGCATATATTTGGAACTCAAGCAGGGCAGGAACCTGGAGGCAGGAGCTGATACAGAGGCCACGGAGGGGTGCTGCTTACTGGTTTGTTCACATGGCTTGCTCAGCCTTTCTTATAGAAGCCAGGACCACCATCACCCACAATGGGCTGGACCCTCTCCTGTCAATCACTAATTAAGAAAATACTCTGCAGCTGGATCTTAGAGAGGCCTTTTCTCAGTTGAGGCTCCCTCTTTTCAGATGAGTCCAGTATGTGTCAAGTTGACATAAAACTGGCCTGGATAGGAGGTTACGTTGAAGTGGGCGGGCTCCAATCCGATGTCACCGGCATCCACAGACACATGGGGACGTGCATGATGTGACAGACAGAGATGGGACTAACGCATCTACAAGGAGACCCATGACTAGAAGCTCAGCCTTCCCGCGTCGCAGCCTCCAGATGGTGCCACCCTGCTGGCACCTTGAATTTGGAGTTCTGGTCCCCAGAACTATGAGACAATACATTCTGTTCCTTTCCGCTGCTCTGCTCCTACCTTCTGTTAACACAGCTAGCACCAGGAGAGGAACTCGGGGAACGACCACAAGCCAGGCCTTTGTGTTCATGTCTCCGAGATCCCCAAGACAGCCTGGGGCTGGGGTTTCAAGCGCTGTCAGAAAGACCGGCTTTGTGCGTGCGTGCGTGCGTGCGTGCGTGCGCTGGGATCAAACTCTGGTCCTCGTGTTTGTGCAGTGAGCACTCTGTGGACTGAGCCATTTCCCCTGGTCCCAGCTTAACACTTTCTGGATGGACAGCTACATAAACTGTCTGATTAGCTCCCTGGCTCCCAAATCCCTTTCTTCTCCTTGGGAACTGGATTATATTGTTTGCCAGACTTGACACTGTGGGCATGATCACAGAGTCGGTTAGAACAGGCTCTGTGGGGGAGACAGCGTCCCTGGCGCCCTGTCCAGAGGCCCCAGCCTGGGCCGGTTGCTCCGCTCCTAGGCTTGCACACCCACTCTGGTGCCTTGATCCTCGCAGAGGTGCCTTTGTCCCAGGAATCTTCCTGCTCTAAACCCTCCTCCCTGCAAGGAGCCTTGGTGCCACTAGATGGCAGTAAAGACTGAGGCTGAAGAAGTCTGACCGTCAAGAGGCGGTGGGTGCCACCAGGAAGACCAGCAAAGCCTGGGAGTACAGGTGGTGTCGCCCTCAGGGAAGGGAGAACAGGATGCCCCCATTAGCACAGCCCCAGGGCCCTAGGTAGAGGGGACCACAGAGTCTATGCGGTCAGGATGGCCGGGAACCTGACTGGGGATCTGAAACCTTCACGTATCTTAGACATCTGAGAGTATGCACAGCCCTGGGTTCAAGTCCTGGGCATGCACAAAAGAATAAAATCTCAGCAGGGCGGTGGTGGTGCACACCTTTAATTCCAGGGGTCGGGAGGCAGAGGCAGCTGGGTCGCTGTGAGTTCGAGGCCAACCTGGTCTACAAAGTGAGTCCAGAATAGCCAAGCTACACAGAGAAACCCTGTCTCGAAAAACAAAACAAAACAAAATCTTGAAGGGACAAGGGTTCATCTATGCTCTAGTTTCATTTCTGTTGCTGTGATAAAATACCCGGACAATAAACAACTTAGGGGAAAAAGAGGTTGTGGTCTCAGATTACAGTCTACCTTTGTGTGGAAGTCAAGGAGGCAGGAAGGTCAACCATCTGATCCCATCACAGCCGCAGTCAAGAGCAGAGAGAGATAAATGCACATATGCTCGCTTGCTTGAGCTCAGTCTGATTTACTCACTTATGTACAGTTTGGAATCCGTTGCCTAGGGAATGGCACTGCTCACAGTGGGCTGGGTCTCCTACATCGATTAACTTAATTAAGACACCACCACCCACCCCCAAGCCCACAGGTGAACTTGATGGTGTCAAATTGGCAATTAAAGCTCACCACTATAGCTCACCAGTTTGGATCAAGCAGCGTTCACGGGGAAGGGAAAGCAGGGAGTGGTTACCTAGCTACAGGTACTTGTCAGAGAGTGGGGGTCAGGAGGAGGGACACAGCAACAGGTCACATGGGACCTCTTGGGGTGGGAGAGCTGTGCCTGTGGGTTCGTGTGGAAGCCTGTGTGTCCTTTGCTGTTTTATCTTTTTTCCTTGTTTGTGTCTCTTCTGGGAGCAGCTTTCTCTGTGCCTGGGCGGGGGGGGGGGGCGGGGGTACACTCAGTCAGTCAGCCTGGTCATTATCCCTAACTCAGGAGGAAGCTTCCACGCTTGTTAACATACATTTGTTACTTTGGGAGAAGCTTCCAATTGTTATTGAGTGACAAGCCTTGGTTTCCCTGAGATAAAAATCAACACCATCGTGTGAGAGCCGACAGAAAAAGCCAAAGGGGACGGCTAGAGAAGGCTTTTTAGTTACTTAATTCGATCACAGGGTTCTCAAAGGCATGCGAGGGGGCAGGCACTCGTGCGCTCCTTCTGCGGTTTAGGTCTCACAGCAAACCCCTGAAGCCGGAAGCAAAGGGAGAAGAAACGGATTCAGAGACTGAAATGGGGTGTGAGGGTGCTATGAGTTAGCCCGGAGTCAGGAGCTGCCTTTACTGAGCCCACTGAGGATTAGAAAGATGCTTAGGAAATGTACAACACCTCAGTGTGACAACAAGAGATCGAGAGGGGCTGGACAGATGGCCCAGCAGGGAGGAGTCTCCACTGCTCTTGGAGAGGACTGGTGTCACCAGCACCCAGCAGCTCACCGCAGCAGCCGGTAACTTCAGAAAGCGCTGTCCCATGCCCCCCCGCCCCCCGCCCCCCGCCCCGGAAGACCCACTCTCACTGCCCTGTAAGCCTCTGGAAGACCAGTTTTCAGTGTGATTGACAACATACCTCCTGCAGATGTCCCTACTCCAGTCAGGGGACTTGCATTGAGTTAGCTGCAGGGTCTGCAGTTGGGACTCATCAGCCTAGGCAGGGCTGCTGCAGTTGTGTGGCTCCTGGGACCTCGAGAACTGTGACCAGATGTTTTACCACTGCTTGTAGCAGGCGTTGGCTACTTTGTGGGTCCTTCTTTCTCCCAGCCTTTCGGGCCCCCTAACACTAGATAGGAGAGAAAAAGGGATAGAGGGGAAAGGGGGCGATGCCAGCGTTATACCACTTCCTGTGGATTGGGGACATCGAGCTCCCTGGGGCAAGTCTGATCTTCACCGGCAGGACAGCTAATTCCTTCTTCTTGCCTCTTCTTTGTGCACGACTATGTAACAAACCACAACCAACAACTCGCTGTGCCTCACAGGCTCTAGCATTTATATCCCCTCTGAAACGTTCCCAGAATTCCAAATGCCACATAGTCACAGAAACTATTGGCAGCTGGCAAAACCACGCCTCTGTAGGGCCTGAGGCAAATCATAATCAGCTGCTGCAAAAATGTCCCCATGTCCCCACGCCTGGGATTAAAATGAAAATATATAATATTTTTGTCTTTGTTTGTTTGTTTTTGGTTTTTCAAGACAGGGTTTCTCTGTGTAGCCTTGGCTATCCTGAACTCACTTTGTAGACCAGTCTGGCCTCAAACTCACAGCGATCCACCTGCCTCTACTTCCCGAGTGCTGGGATTAAAGGTGTGTGCCACCATGCCTGGCTGTTGTTTTTGTTTGTTTGTTTGTTTGTTTTTAAGAAACCAAATTTTCAAAGCTGCCACTACAGAGAACCTTTAGGCCCTTGGACCATTAAGTCGCCGGGGGCATCTTTGCATATGTAGAGCCTTCTATCATCACTCTTGATGCACAGTGACCTGTGGTGAGGGTTTTGGGTCACACGGAGTCAGCTTAAATTCCAGAGGTCTGGAAATGACGGTGGACCAAACCTGTATGTAGTCCAGGCTTTAGACACCACCTCTTTTTTGTTTTTGTTTTTCGAGACAGGGCTTCTCTGTGTAGCCTTGGCTGTCCTGGACTCGCTTTGTAGACCAGGCTGGCCTTGAACTCACAGCGATCCACCTGCCTCTGCCTCCCGAGTGCTGGGATTAAAGGCGTGCGCCACCACGCCCGGCTTAGTCACCACATCTTGTGTGAACTTCCCCACTGGCATCACTTCTTGTGTGTCACCCAATGACTCCTTTTGGCCTTTGCAGGTTCTGCATGGACACAGTACAGATACGTATGTGCTGACAAATGCTCAAATATGAACAAAAGTAAATAAACAAATCACTTTCTAAGTAGAGAGCGTTTCTGCAGTGAAATCCAAAGAGGGAAGAAGAGATTTTGCTGTGTTAGCATTCTGCTTCAGTCAGCCTACGTGTGATGTCATCGCTTACCCGCCACAGGGGCGTGACCCTGCCGAGGACCGTATAAAAGGACAAACTTCCATGTCTGTCTGTCTGTCTTGTCTGTCTGTCTGTCTGTCTCTCCTCCCCCGCTACTTGTTCTACCTTTTTTTTTTTTCTTTTTGAGACAGGGTTTCTCTGTGTAGCCTTGGCTGTCCTGGACTCGCTTTGTAGACCAGGCTGGCCTCGAACTCACAGCGATCCACCTGCCTCTGCCTCCCGAGTGCCGGGATTAAAGGTGTGCGCCACCACGCCTGGCCTCTACCCTCTTACTTTATCTCTCTCTCCCTCTTCTTCTTTGTCTCTGGGGTACCTCTCCCGTCTCCTTCTCCCCCCATGCTCATTTAATAGACTCCTCCACAACATAACATCTGTTCCCTGGTTCCTCCTTATATCTTCTCACCTTCTGTCGTCATCTTATTCTAAAATAAATATAAAAACAAGAGCCTCACTTGTCACTGCCCACAGGATCGTTCTGCAAGGAACAAGGGCAGCACTCAGGGGCGGGCTCCCCAGCTCACAGCCAGCTCAAAGAGAGACCTCACCTCTCCGAATTCAAGAACTGAATTTGGTAATAACCTGATGACATCAGAGATGAATTGCTTCCAGAACTTTGCGATAAAAGGCCGGTCCACCTAACACTTTGATCTTTGACCTTGTAAAAACCATAGATTGGAGAAGTGGGACAGCCCAGACTTCCGGCCTATGACAGACACATCCTTGTCCTTTTCAGTTGCACGGGCCATGCCACCTTATCACAGCAGCTAGGGGAATTAACACAGGCACAGGCTCTCTCCACCCTGTGTTCCAGACAAAACCACGTGGTCTCCAGACTTCTTATCGTAGTGTCCCAGCCCCCAGAGTTCACCCCTCTGTGCCCCAGGGTCAAGGATGAGGACTCAGGGTCAGGGAGGCTCTGTGTTTGCATGTTGTTATGTGAATATGTGCATGTTCTTACAGAACGCAGGACCAACAGCCCAGGGATGGCTCCACCCACAGTGGGTGTGGCCCTCCCCCTCAATCACTAATTAAGGAAATGCCTTACAGCTGAATCTTATGGGGGCCTTTTCTCAATTGAGGCTCCCTCCAGCGTGCAGTCAGGTTGGCATAAACTAGCCAGTACAAGCAACAATGTTTATCCGCGTCATCCTAGAGGTCCTAGTCATTGTCTCACTTTGTAGCTCTGGCTGTCCTGGAACCAACTCATTCTGTAGACCAGGCTGGCTTCAAACTCGCAGAGATCCTCCTGCCTCTGTCTCTGAGTGCTGCAAACACAGGCATGAGCCACCACACCTGGCTCCATAGCGTCTCTCATTGAACGCTTGCCTAGCGCACAACCCTGGGTTGTGTCCCCAGCGCTGCACGGATGGTGTGAGGCGAACATCTGGAATCTCAGCACTGGGGAGTCGGAGGGAAGAGGAACAGAAACTCAGTTATCTTCAAGCTAAGGCCAGCCTGGGCTACGTGAGCCCCTGTCAAAAGAAAGAAAGAGGCAGGTGTCCCTCTGCCTCTAAGTGGTACATCCAGGCAGGCTTCAAAGCGCTGGACAGACATCGCTCCATTTCTGTTGACCTACAGCTACAGAGGGTCACGAAGGTGCAGGAAGTTCATGGGCATGCCACTGAGGAGGAAGAGGAGAAAAATAAAAAGAGGAGACAGAAGAAAGAATCCAGCTAGTCCTGTCCCCACTCACCTCTGGGCAAAGCTCAGACCCATCCCCAGACAGGGCATTCTGTCCTTATTTTCTCCTCTTCCTCCTCTTCTTCTTCCTCCTCCCCTTCCTCTTCCTCCTCCCCCCTCCCCGCTTCGTTTCCTCTTCTTCCCTGTGCCCTGGAATCCGGGGCATGAGGATACAGGAGGTCTGGCTCCATGGTGCTTCAGGTGGGATGGACCAGAGTTGCAGGGCCCATTCCCACCATTAGTCCCGAGGGCTAGAACAGGCATTCAGAGCAAGGCCTGGCTTGACCTTAGGCCAGAGGGAAGTATTCTGGGATGTGGGTGGAGCTGACTGTAGCCAAGCCACTGGACAGGCAGGTCAAAAAAATGAGATTTGTTTGTGGGGTTCTTTTTTTTTTTGGAGGGGGACTTGTAGGGGGGACAGTTTCTTACAATATAGCTCTGGCTGGCCTTGAGCTCACAGAGATCTGCCTGTTTCTGCCTCCCTGAGTGCTGAGATAAAAGATGTGCACCACCGCACCCAGCTTGAAAAGTTAGATCCGTTAATTTTTTTCCCCATTTTATCTATGTATTTCGTGTGCATGTGTAGGTATGTGTGTGGATGTGTGTGCATGTGGGGGTATGTGTGCATGTGTGGGTATGTGTGTGTGCATGTGTGGGTGTGTGTGAGCACATGTGTACATGTTTGGGTATATGTGTATGTGTGTAAGCATATGTGTACATGCGCAGGTATGTGTGTGCATGTGTGGGTATGTGTGTGAGCATTTGTGTGCATGTGGGGGTATGTGTATGTGCGTGTGTGTACATGTGCGGGTATGTGTGTGTGTGTGTGTGTGTGTGCATGTGCAGACATGTATGTGGGCATGTGGGTGTTCATGTAAAGATCAGAGGGCCACTAGTGGGAATCAGTTCCCTCCTCCCATTCTGCAGGTCCCAGCATCCAATTCAGGCTATCCGGCTTGGCGGTACTTGTCTTTACCAGTTGAACCACTTTGGTGGCTCAGGAATGAGATTATTGCAAGTTCTTTCCCCTGAGATCTCACAGGCCCCAAGTGCCAGGCATAGAATGGAGCCTCAGGAGGTGTGGGCTCAGGGCAGTGTGGCCCTGGCCTTGGGTTCAGCCACACTGCAGGCTCTCACTCTCTGACAGATGGCGCCCCTGCTTTTCATACTTTTTCTGGTTGCACGGAGTCTGATGCCCACTGCCTGCATCCAGTCAAATTCTAGGCCTATGGCTCCTAGTTAACTGAATTTTAGGGTCACCAGGGAAGCTTTTAAAAATGCAGGGGCACGGGCCACATGGTGCTCAAGTGCCTGTACTGTTCTTGCAAAAGACCCAAGTGCAGTTCCCATCACCTGCATCAGGCTGGCCACAACTGCCTGGAGCTCCACCCCAGCAGATCAGATCTAGTGGCCTCTTCTGGACTCTTCTTTTTTTTTTTAAGGCTTTATTATTATTATTATTATTATTATTATTATTATTATTATTATTATTATTATTATTATTATTATTATTATTATTATTATTATATACATACAGTGCTTTGCCTGCATGTACCTGCAGGCCAGAAGAGGATACCAGGTTACATTATAGATGGCTGTGAGCCAACCTGTGGTTGCTGGGAATTGAACTGCTGGAAGAGCGAGCGTCAGTGCTCTTAACCTCTAAGCCATCTCTCCAGCCCCCTCTGCTGGACTCTACGTGCACTGCATCTGAGGGTGCATACCATCCCCACCTCACACAGGGACCAGAGGGAGGGATGACTCAGTGGTTAGGAGCCTCAGCTGTTCTTGCAGAGGACCTGGGCCTGGCTCCCAGCACATGTGGAAACTCAAAACCACCTGTAACTTCATGAGTTCTCATGCCCTCTTCTGACCTTCATGAGCACCAGGCACACACATGGTAAACATACATACATGCAGGCAACACACACACACACACACACACACACACAAGAAATAAAATTTAAAAATAATAAATTCTTTTTAAAGTGCAGAGGCCTGAGCCCACCTTACCCTCAGATCCGGAGCCAAGCACTTCCAGTGAGCTAGCACTGGGCTACCTCAAAGCTTCCAGATGATTCTTTTGTTTGTTTGTTTTGTTTTGTTTTTTGAGACAGGGTCTCTCTGTGTGTTAGCCTTGCCTGTCCTAGACTCACTTTGTTGACCAGTCTGGCCTCAAACTCACAGCGATCCTCCTGCCTCTGCCTCCCGAGTGCTGGGATTAAAGGCATGTGCCACCACCCACCACGCCTGGCTCTCCAGGTGATTCTTAGGTGCAACTAAGCATAAGGTGTGACCCATATCAACTCATTAATTCTGATATTTACACACCCATCAAATACCAACAAGGTCTGCGCATGTGCCAGATCCCTGATCTGAGACAGGATTAGGGACATCATGGTGGAAGTCCTGCCCAGGAGACAGTCTCCATGATAAACCCCAATGCTGGCCTGTGCACCCCTTTACAAAAGTCACTGCAAACATTGCACAGAGGTGGGAGCTCCTCTGCACCCCTGGCCTCGTCCTGGCCTCCTGCCTCCCTTCACTCACCACAAGGAGGCAGAGGTCACGCTTGCTGGAGTTTGGCAAACTGCTTGGGGTGAAGGCGTCACCCCACTCCAAGACTGCTCACATCCACATGCCATCTTGGGGGTCCTCAGAACAACCCTCACACCCATTAAGCAGACTACAGATTTAGGGGTTCCCAGGACCCTCCCAGGCTGCATAATTCTCTAGAATAATTCACAGAGTTCAGGAAAGCGCTGAACAGTCAGTGTTCCTGTGTCTCAAGTCCCACGTCTGCAGACTCGACCAATCTCAACTCAAAAATAGTCAGGAAAAAAAAAATCAAGTCTTATATACATTTGTATTAGTTTCCCCCCTACCCAGTCACTGCTCCCTACACAGCACAGGAAAAGGACTGGACACATGGCAGTGGCATATGGTAGGAGACTGGGACTAATATCCCATCAGGCTTACTTTGTTAAATTTTTTTTATGTAAAATTATGTGAATTTTAAAAAGATCTTAAGATTTTTTTTAACACGGGTGGTACATATGTCCCCTATGTGTGTGGGTGTGGTCTTATGCACAATTGCAGTCACTTCTGCCTATGTGCACAGCCACATAGAGGCCAGAAGACATTGTGTCTTTTTCAATTATCCTCTGCCCTTTTTTTTTTTTTTTTTTTTTAAAGACAGGGTCTCTCGTGGCACCTGAAGCTTGCCATTTCCCCTTGGCTGGCTGGTCTGGGAGCTTCTGGGATCCTCCTGTCTCTGCCTTCCAACACTGGGGAAACAGGCACAAGTGGTCATAGGTGCTGGAGATCTGAACCCATGTCCTCTTGTTTTTTACAGCAAGCACTCTTATCTATAGACTCATCTCCCTAACCTGGATCTTAGGAAATTTTGTTTGGAAAACCTCTCTTATGTGTCACACAAAGAATTTATATTAGGTCTAGTTATGTTGAACAGTGGTCCGGCCACAGTGAGTAGTCCAGTAAATAAAATATAGACTGGGGCTGGAGAGATGACTCAGGTTAAGAGCACGGCAGCTCTAGCGGAGGTCCGGAGTTCAGTTCCCAGACCCCGCCTTGTGGTTCTGGCACCCTCTTGTGGCCACTGATGGTACTGCATGCACATATTGACCATACATACGCACACACAAAATAAACACATTTTATATAAATATATTATATATAAATATATATTCTAAACACGGAGACTGTACCACATGCTCCCCTCGGCTGTGATGCCCTGCCTCACATGCGTCCAGAAATACAAAATCAACGGCGACAGACTGAAAACCGGAGTCAAATCAAATCTCCTTTTTAAACTAGCAAATTACTGAAACCCCAGTCTGCTGAAATGCACTCCTTGGTTTCTGGTTTAGTGACTCTGGCATCCAAGGATTTATATTTCTGTTGCCATCTCAAGCAATACTCTCTCTCTGTTGGTGAGGGTACCACACTTTGAGAGCCTCTGGTTGGAACAGATTCCTGTGAGGCCAGTGATTGGGTCATGAGTGGTCAGGTGACCCATTCCCACCAATGAGTGGTTCCTGATGCTTCCCTCCCTTTGGATGCTCCTGGGTCTGGGTTAGACGCTCCGAAGGACCTCGGCCAAACACCCTGAGGAGACAGAGGAGGCAGGGGACATTGGGCACCAGCGGATAGTAGCAAGCGTGTTGCCCTTCCTCCTCTGTTCGTGAGACCTTAAAGCCCTTACTGAAAAGCTGAGTGGAGTTTGCACCTAAGCAGACCAGCTGGTAAGCAAGCCCAAGCCACAAGGTCCGGGGTTGGATGGCGTTACATGCAGTGCCTGGCCCAACCGAAACCCTTAGTTCTGCCTGCGAGGTCACCCCAGCAAACAGAACTGTTCTCTCTGTCTCTGTCTCTGCCTGTCTCTGCTTCTGTTTGTGTCTGTCTGTCTGTCTGTCTGTCTGTCTCTCTCTCTCTCTCTCTCTCTCTCATGTGTGTGAAAAAGCAAATTCTGACCTTTGCCCTTCTGTTCAAGCTTCAAGGACAGTGATGCGTGCGTGACAGGGACCCTTCGACAGCCAATATTAGGAGTAATCAAACCCGGGACCATGATGAGGCTGTGGGGTTTTAAGACTTTTCTTCTGGTAGGTGGTGGCCCCTGAATTCTTGGCTGATTTGAGGGGATCCGTACGAAGAGACGGGGGACCCGTGGAGTGGGGTGAAGGAGGTGGGGAAATGACTTCCTTGTCTTTGAGAACAAAAAGAGGTTTCCTCTCTTGCCTGTCTGTGGCTTAAGAAGACAAACAAGACCTCGCGTTATTGCATTAAGATCACAGGGGCTGTCGACAGCGCCCACTCTGCTTTCATCCCTGGCAGTAGGACCTCCAAAGAGCTTGGCAGTGCTCCAAACCTTGCCGAGGCCGTCTGGGACGTTATCTAAAAATAAAAATAAGGTCCAAAGCCCTCAGCGAAAGCCATTCTGCGTCACGTGGTGACTGGAGTCATTTTCCAGACAAATATAGGTCCAGGCACAAAGCGAAGCAAAGAGGGAGGGCTGGCTGGCAGGCAGGTGGGGACCATGACGGTCCATCTAAATCACAGTCAGAGCCTCGGGTGCCTGGGTCTCAGAAGGAGCAGGGAAACAGGAAATTGGAGCAAAAAGGGATAATTGGTATGAAAGCCTGGCACAAGAGGCTTTTCATTGAAGGAAAACTCATGAAACAGAAAATTAAATATCTTTTTGAAAGGGGTTCATTTTGTTTTCCTGAGACAGCTCTCAGGCTAGCCTCAAATGTTGGTTTTCCTGACTCAGTTTTCCAGGCTCTGGGATTATACGCCTATGCTGTGCGCCTGGCTGAGTTAACCACCTCAAAGCCAGCATCCAGCAGGGCCAAGCTAGCCATGATGTTGCGTGACTTTCCCTTGTATTAAGTGGCCATTCCCTTGTCTTGGACCTCACCAGTCTACTTTCTGTCTCTGTTAGTTTGCCATTCTAGATGGTTCTTTCCTACACATGGGAACGCCCATGTGGCCTGGATTGTCGAATTTCTGGCCGACTTATACAGATCTTGTCTGCTGGACCTGGGATGTGAGGACTTGAGAGAACGGAGCGGATTATAGTCGTGCGCTGTAGACAGCCTTACTTCAGTTTAAATAAATGTCCCTAAGCACACACTACACATTAACAGAGCACCAAAGCCAGGCAGAGGCCATGCCCAGGTTCAGGCCAAATGGCCAGATCCGGTTCTCCATCTGTGTTCTGACAACAAGAAGAAACATGTCTTATGAAGTGAATGTAATTGCTTGTCACAGGAGCCATGAAATCACATCCAAGAACAATCCAGATGCACCTGAGGTAAAAAGTCTGCTGCCCCCCCCCCCACCCCCCCCGCCTCTCTCACAGTTCCTCAGGCATCGCTCACCATGGACCATCCTTTTCACTGTTCAGGCAATGGATAATGTTTTGAAGGTTCATCGCTGCTATAATACCTGTCAGAGCCCCCAAAACAAACAAACAAACAAACAAACAAAAAACAAATCTGTTGGGTTCTGTTGCTGTTGTATTTTGTTTTTTGAGACAGGGTTTGGTGTAGCCCAGGCTGGCCTCTAATGCAATACATAACTAAGGATGACCTTGAACCCTGATCCTCTTGCTTCTACTTCCTGAGTGCTAGGCTGCACCACCACACCTGGTCTAAGCGGTGCTGGGTACTGAACCCAGGGCTTCCTGCATACAGGGCATCCTGTCAACTGAGCTCCATTCCCTGCCCATGCATCCTTCCTCATGGCTGGAATATCGCCTCTCTGTGGGTGCTGCACCCTGCATGGCTCCATCCACCTGTTAATGGACCCTTTGCCCACTGTGGAGATGCTGTTGTGAACATCCTTGTCCGTGTTTTTGCTTTCCCTGTGTGTGTATGTGTGTTACACGTACATGTTCAATGTGTGTGAATGTGTAGGCATGTAGGGGAACATGCATACATATGTGTGCATGTGGAGGCCAGGGTCTGACATACATATTCCTTGGCTGCTTTCGTTTTTGAGACAGGGTCACTCACTGGCCTGAGGCTCACAGATTCTGCTGCTCCAGGATCTGCTGCTTGCCTCCCCCCACCTCCCCGCAGCACCTGGAGCGCACACACAGCCCGCTGAGCCCAGCTTACAAACACGCAGCGCTGTGCTGGACTTTTTACTCAGTTCTGGAGGTCTGAACTCAGGCAGGGCAAGCCCCTTACCGACTGGGCTGTAGTCCCCGCCCTTTGCATCTGTTAGTCTTTCTTCCTGACTGAATCCCAGGAAGTTTGTGTTCTCACTGGGCAAGTTTCAGCCTGGAAGCACTCAGGGTCCACACGAGCATGTGAACACACCCTTGTGAGATAGCAGAGAGGGGGGTCCTGGGAAAACAGGTGTTATGCCCCTCTTTAATATACAGTGAGCAAAGGCGGGGGGGGGCATGAAAATAAGCCTCGCAGTACCCATCACACAGACTGGATTAAAAGCAGGTGCTCCCAGCCAGGCTCAGTGGTGCCTGCCTGTAATCCCAGCACTCGGGAGGCAGAGGCAGGTGGATGTCCATGAGTTCAAGGCCAGCCTGGCCTACAAAGGGAGTCCAGGAAGCCAAGGCTACACAAAGAAGCCCTGTCTCAAGCACACCCTCCCCCCCCAAAAAAAAGCAGGTGCTCCCCCACAATGGTCAGATAAGAGCACAGCCAGAAGGTAAATACATTGGGGCCAGTAGGAACCTCGTCAAGAATGCTGCCAGCTGGCTAAGCAGTTAATAAGGTTCCAGAAGACCCATGTTTGATTCTCAGCATCCATTTTGGTGGCTCACAGCAGCTTGTTACTGGAATGTGGGAGCTCTGGACTCTGAGCACCTGCACTCACATGCATATACACATTTTAATAAAAAGTGAAAACGATCTTTGGAGCCATGTGACCCAAGTGAGGTTGTAGGAAGCAGAAGGGACAGGGCTTCTGCACGTGGTACAGCACCGTGTCTGGCTTGTGAGCATCCATAGCTGCAGCACGGTGTCTGGCTTGTGAGCATCCATAGCTGCAGCACCGTGTCTGTCTGGCTTGTGGAGCATCCATAGCTGCAGCGCCGTGTCTGTCTGGCTTGTGGAGCATCCATAGCTGCAGCACCGTGTCTGTCTGGCTTGTGAGCATCCATAGCTGCAGCGCTGTGTCTGTCTGGCTTGTGAGCATCCATAGCTGCAGCGCCATGTCTGTCTGGCTTGTGAGCATCTATAGCTGCAGCGCCGTGTCTGTCTGGCTTGTGAGCATCCATAGCTGCAGCGCCGTGTCTGTCTGGCTTGTGAGCATCCATAGCTGCAGCGCCGTGTCTTGCTAGCCGTGTCTGTCTGGCTTGTGAGCACCCATAGCTGCAGCACCGTGTCTGTCTGGCTTGTGGAGCATCCATAGCTGCAACGGGAAGCTGGGCAGAAGTGTGTGCTAGACCGAAGGGTTGCTCTTTCCTTCTTTGCAATTTCAGATTTTGCGCATTTTCTATAGTGAGCTTCTGAGAGGAGGCAGTGAGTCAACAGTCACATGGACTCAGAGCAGGCCCATGGGCCCAATGGGGCCCAATTGGTGCATGCTCTGATTAAAATGGCTGATTGCAGTCATAACACCTATAAAAGACACCACCATCAACAACAACAAAAACCAGGCTTGGGAAAGAGCCTACTGGCTAAAGTATTTGTCATGCTAGCATAAAGACCAGAGTTGGGGTTCAGCATTTGGAGTTTGGACCCCCAGATCATACATAAATACTAGGCCAGTGTGGCAATGAATTCCAACCTCAGAAGGTGACAGGTAAACAGTTCTCAGAGCAAACTGGCCAGCGAGTGGAGCCATATCAGTGAGCTCTGGGTTTGATTGAGAGAGCCTGCTTCAGTGAATAAGGTGGCACCGGGATGGCAGGTGGTTCCTAACATTCCATAACACTCCCATACATATGTGCATAGTGTGTCCACACCTGTGAAACACACACATGCACGCCCACACACACACAGACACACACACACAGACACACACAAGACACCTCCAGCTCTGTCTCCTTTATTCCTTCTGAACCCGGGTCTCTAGCCCTGGACGCTCCTCCACTGCCGTTCTTGTGGGCTTTCTCTGTGCACACACATGTGCACACCACTCTGTTCTGCACCCCCAAAGTCCATAAGCTGGCACAGCTAAGAGATGGTCAGGCCCTAAGCACTGTGTGGCCAGGGTGGGTGATTTCAGCGTGTGCACTCCTGTTGGCTCTCCCTCCCTCCCTGAGCCTTCTCCTGTCCACCACAGGACAAGAAGATCCTCACTAGGTTCAGGCTCTCCCCTCCCCCCTTTCAGCTCTACAGAGTGTCAGATGCCTGCTTGTATCCCTGGATGGTCAGTCCCCAAGCAGCCCTCTGTTCCAACCTGTCCTGCAGCCACGGCCACGCAACAGTAAGAGCACAGCTGGAGATTCCCTTGAGGCTTCAGCAAGCCTGGCCACTGGCCTGCTGTGCTCAGTATGAACCATGTGCATGATGGTAGTGGCAGTGTGTGTGTGTGTGTGTGTGTGTAGGGGAGGGAGGAGAGGGGGAGAGGGTAGAGGGAGAGGAGACAGCTGAGGGGGCTGTCCACATTCTTCGCTTTCATCCAATTCCTTTCTGGATGCTAGATCTATCCTTTCTTGTTCCTTTGGTTCTCACACAACCAGTGAGCAGGGCGCTGGTCACATTACTGTGGGGCCATTGCTTGGACTTTTGTTTTGTTTTGTTTTGTTTTGAGACAGGGTCTCACTCTGTAGCCTAGGCTTGTCTGGAATTCGCTATGTATTTCAAACTAGCTTCTTCTAACTTGAAGCAATCCTCCTGTCTCAGCTTCCCAAGTGTTGGGGTTTGCAAGCATGAGCCACCACACTTGAGTCAAATCACTGTTTTATCAGGTTTTCAGACCAGAAATGCCATGGTGGCACACACCCAGCAAGCTGCCCACTTCCTGCAGGACCAGGACCTGTGTTTCGGCAATGAGTGTCTGCAGGAATGGAAGACACCCCAGCCTGGGATTTGAGAAACCACTAGAACAAAACTGGCATAATTAGCTGAAGATGGTGGTGGGGACAGGAGCTATGGGGGGGGGGGGTTGGGGGAAGACTAGAATGCCATACCGATGAGTTTGGATTTTTGCTCTTGCCTCTAGGGAGCTGTCCCAGCAGGGGAGGAACAGCTACAGATGGACACCTCTCTCCCCACGCTTTGCCAGCCTCAGCACCTTGGAAACCGACCGTTCCCTGGTGGTGGGAAGAGCAAAATTGACACTTAAAATAAAGCAAGCCCCAGGGCACCCATTCTGTCCCTGGAGGAAACAGATCTGTTACTAGGGAAAGGCTGGGATGGTGCTCACAGAGAGGGCCTCATGAATGCTGGTACAGACAGGAGCCTCCCACAGACAGGCTCCGGGCCCACTCCGCCTCTGCTCTTGTGGGTAGAAATTGAGGCGTCTCCTCATCAAGGGGCCTGAGCTGTTCCTGCTTAGCCCTGTGCTGCAGACTCAGTTTTCCCAGCAGAGCATGGATTACTCAGACAAGCCAAGTACTCCCTCCTCCTGCAGGAGGCAGGGCTCACCCACCTTGCCTTTTGTGTGTGTTTTGATTTGCTATTTAAGAAATCTTTGTTTATGCTGATGCATGTATGTGTGTGCAGGCTACAGCTCTGCTCATGTGTGTCGGCCACAGCACAGCCTGTAGGAGTCAGGTCTCTCTGTCCATCACGTGGGTCTGGGTATCAAACTCAGACTCGGGTGGCAAGCACTTTGTCCATTGAGCCGCCTGGCCAGCCCTCACCTTGCCTTTGTGGTCTGCAAAGCTTGCTGGTTGGTTCTGCTCCCGTGCACTTACCCAGATGTTCCTCCTTGGCTCACGTGGTGCTTTCTTCCCTGTAGGATCACAGGGTATGACCTGTGCAGACTTCTCAGATCTGTGCAGTGTCACGTGTGGGTTCAGCTGCCTCATAGCCTGAGAATGAAAATCCTTCCTTACCAGTAGGACGAAGAGGGTGGATTAGAATAGACATTGTCTTTCTAGAAGGTTCCTTAGGCCTCAGTACTGGAGACGGGGGAACAGGTGGGAGCTGGGTGGTAATGCCAGAGAAGAGGACAGGAGGTGGCTGGCCATCTACGTGAAGGACGTAAGGCTCTCAGGGGCTGTGAAGTGGGACCTGAAACCAAGAAAGTCCAGCAGGCAGTGACAGGGGGCCTTTGCCTACAGAAACTGGGGCAATGGGCCTGAGTCCCTAGATGCTTGGGGATGTTTTAAAGCACATGGCCTGGCAGGACAGGGAGGCAGCCCGCATCTCACAGGGTGTAGGGCAAATCCCATGGCGGCTGCCAGTGTTGAACAAGCTGAGCCTTGCCGTGAGGGCATGGCTGGATCTCCTTATGTTGTCTGGGCTAGCCTGGAACTTGTTGTATGGCTAAGCTGGCCTCAAACTTGACGGAACTTGAGGCCTTGAACTTGGCCTCCTGTCTCTGCAGGAATTGGCATGTGTAGGAGCACAGAGGAGGAACTGGGTGGGGACAGCTGACAGGCACCCTTGGTACAGTGAGGGTTGCCCCAGCCTTCCTTCATAATGCTGCCATTAACCTAGGCCAGAGCTGGGGTCTCCTGAGAGACACTAGCTTAAGGGCCCACTGCCTCATTTTGTTTTAAAATATCTTTCCCACTTTCAAAGCAAAGCTCAGTGCGAATGCTAATACACTCATGCTTGAAAGAAATCAGAGCAGAGCGTCGCAGTCCCAGCACAGTGCCTTGAGTCTCTCTCAGCCCTGAAGCCCCAGCACAGTGCCTTGAGTCTCTCTAGCCTTGCAGCCCCAGCACAGTGCCTTGAGTCTCTCCAGCCCTGAAGCCCCAGCACAGTGCCTTGAGTCTCTCTCAGCCTTGCAGCCCCAGCACAGTGCCTTGAGTCTCTCTCAGCCTTGCAGCCCCAGCACAGTGCCTTGAGTCTCTCTCAGCCTTGCAGCCCCAGCACAGTGCCTTGAGTCTCTCCAGCCCTGAAGCCCCAGCACAGTGCCTTGAGTCTCTCTCAGCCTTGCAGCCCCAGCACAGTGCCTTGAGTCTCTCTCAGCCTTGCAGCCTCAGCACAGTGCCTTGAGTCTCTCTCAGCCCTGAAGCCCCAGCACAGTGCCTTGAGTCTTTCTAGCCTTGCAGCCCCAGCACAGTGCCTTGAGTCTCTCTCAGCCCTGAAGCCCCAGCATAGTGCCTTGAGTCTCTCTCAGCCTCGCAGCCCCAGCACAGTGCCCTGAGCCTCTCAGCCTCGCAGCCCCAGCACAGTGCCCTGAGCCTCTCAGCCTCGCAGCCCCAGCACAGTGCCCTGAGTCTCTCAGCCTCGCAGCCCCAGCACAGTGCCCTGAGCCTCTCAGCCTCGCAGCCCCAGCACAGTGCCCTGAGCCTCTCAGCCTCGCAGCCCCAGCACAGTGCCCTGAGCCTCTCAGCCTCGCAGCCCCAGCAGCCTCTCAGCCTCGCAGCCCCAGCACAGTGCCCTGAGCCTCTCAGCCTCGCAGCCCCAGCACAGTGCCCTGAGTCTCTCTAGCCTTGCAGCCCCAGCACAGTGCCTTGAACCTCTCAGCCTCACATCCCCAGCACAGTGCCCTGAGCCTCTCAGCCTCGCAGCCCCAGCACAGTGCCCTGAGTCTCTCTCAGGCTTACTCTCAGGGGCGGCCATTTTCCACCTTGTCAGCAGGTTGTTGAAGTTGTTCTGTTTTGCTCCTGGGTTGACTCTGTAGTAATATTGCCTGTTTGTTTTCTCCTCTACCGTGTGAGAATTTGGGCTTTATACTCTCACTTCTCCCTTCTCTTCTCGCAGGGTCTTCTCAACATGGCGTCTAGGTGGGCAGTCACTGTGTGTGCACTGTGCCTGGTGCCTGTGGAAATACTGACTTTTCTTTTCTTCTATAGCCTTTTGTTTTTCCTTGGTGTTAATTATTGCCCTGGGTTTTAAAAACACACTTATTTTTAATGTATATGTGAATGTTTGCCTGCACCTGTCTGTGTACCACATGCATGCAATGCTGGTAGAGGCCAGAAGAGGGCGTCAGATTCCCCAGGAACTGTAGTTATGGACAGTTGTGAGCCACTGTGTGGATGCTGGGAAAACAAGCCCAGGCCTTGATTACTAGCCTGGGAGGAGAGGGAGAAGAAGGAGGAGGAGGAGGTGGTGGTGGTGGTGGTGCTGTCACCCAGGGTGTCTTGGATACTGGTCTCAGGTCAGTTCTTGGGTACTAGTTTGAGCTAGCCTTGGCACGATAGTTAATAATGTTAACTTAATTGGATTGAGACGTGCTGATCAGGTCTGGGAAGCTCTTCTGGCTGTGTCCACGACAGGGTGTCCACAGAGGCCTGAGAGGAGCCTGACCCTGAAAGCAAGGGCAGCGCCATCTCAGTCTGGGAACCAGAGGGAATAAAAGCAAAGAGAGAAGCTCACAGTCTTTTGCTTCTTCTCCTCTTCCTCTCCTCCCACCTCCCCTCCCCGCTTCCTTTCCCCTTCCATTCCCTACTTTTTGGCCTCAGTGAGATGAGCTCCTCCTACTCCTGATGAACTGAAACGGCTGGAAACCAAGAACCAGAATAAACCCTCCCTTTCTTAAAGTTTCTGTTGCGTGTTTGACACCACACTGGCCACCTAGAGGCTCCTGCATGCCTCTACCTCCCTACATGCCCTGCCCTCCAGGCTGCTGTGTCAGGATTCAAGGGTCCTAGCACCAGCAGTTTAAAACTCTCCCCCAAGAACTCCAACTTGCCTTGGAATACCAAGGTGCAAAGTGTGGAGCCTGGAGGTTCTGAGTCTTCACTGGGTCTTCACATAGAAAAAAACCATGAGACATCACTGGCATGAGACCTGACCCCTGGGGGTGCAGGGTTCCTTTCTGTGCTGGCTAGTTTCATGTCAACTTGGCACGAGCTAGTCATCAGAGAGGAAGGAGCTTCAGGTGAGGAAATCATGCTATAGGCAAGCCTGTGGAACGTCTTATTGGTGACTTATATGAAAAGGCAGCCTGTTGTGGGTAGACTACCCCTGGGATGATGGTCCTGGGTTCTCTAAGAAATCAGGCTGAGGGCTGGACGGATGGCTCACAGGTTAAGAGCACCGACTGCTCTTGCAGAGGTCCTGAGTTCAATTCCAGCAACCATATGGTGGCTCACAACAATCTATAATGAGATCTGGCGCCCTCTTCTGGCCTGCAGCTATACATGCGGGCAAAACACTGTGTTTGTGTGTGTGTGTGTATAAAATATTAAGTAAATATATAATATTAAGTAAATAAATCTTTTTTAAAAAGAAGTCTTCCAGTCTTCCATGCTGGCTCAGCAGTTAAGAGCACTGGCTGCTCTTGCAGAGGTCCTGAGTTCAATTCCCAGCAACCACATGGTGGCTCACAACCATCTATAATGAGATCTGGTGTCCTCTTCTGGCCTGTAGGCAGCAATCTATATAAATAATAAATAAATAAGCACTTTTTAAAAAGGCAGGCTGAGCAGGCCATGGGGAACAAGCCAGTGAGCAGCACCTCTCCATGGCCTCTGCATCAGCTCCTGCCTCCAGGTTCCTGCCCTGCTGGAGTTCCTGTCCTGGCTTCCTTTGATGATGAACAGCAATGTAGAAGTGTCAGCCAAGTAAACCCTTTCTTCCACAAGTTGTGGTGTTTCATGACAGCAACAGTGACCCTGACTAAGACAGGTACAAACAATGCTGATGGCCCAAGATGCCAGCAGGTAGGGGGCCCATGGCTGTGTGCCTCCAGGCTCCTGGACACCAGGCTGAGAGTGGCCAGGCTCCATGGGATCCTTCTAGCTTTGCCCGGAGGAGTCAAGTGAGCTGATGCTCTTCTCAGCTACCGGCTCTGGCTCCACAGCTGGCGTTGACATTCCTCTCTAAGCCATTTCCTGTCACCGCTCCTGCAGATGCAGATACAGGAGACCTCAGAAACTCAGGACAGTGGTGGGACAGAGGCCAGCCTTAGATATAATCCCCTCCATGGGCAAAGTGGGGGGAAGTGGTCTGGGGAAAGGCTGGGAAAGACCCTCAGGGAATGCAGTGCCCCACCTAGCAGAGAGGCCAGCTGGCTACGTGATGACTAAGCAAGACAGAGACAGACTCTCCCCCATGAATGGCGGTGGGATGCTTCATTGTGGAAGACAGAGACCGAGGGACGCTGCGTGGATACACTTGCTCGCTATCCAGGTGTGTGGAGGCTGTCACCTCCTGGACTCGGAAGAATCGAGTTTATGGCTGAGCAGTTGGGTTTGATTTTCTTTCTTGACCTCCCAGGATGGTCCCCTCCTGCACTATCAGATTTGCTTTTCCTGGGTGGGTGGCATGAGGGGCAGGCACGGTGGGGCCACCTCAGCTCCTGGATGGTGACAGTCCTGCTTTTGGTCCCTCCGGGACAAGTACCAGGCCAGGTGGGTTCCGAACTGGGGATTCCGACTTGGGGAAGGTGGGGCAGCTGGACACTGCAGTGGTTTGCTCACTAGCACTTCTCAAACCCGTCAAATGGGTTACTAGTAACTGTTCTGCTTGGCAGGGTGTGTGAGGCTGAAACCTGCTAATGGGAGAGGATTGGCTTCTTCGAGAGGCACATAAACACTGGGGTTTATACGCAGGCACTGACCCACTGCCTCAGAGGAACCACGAAGCTGTGTTCACAGTCCCTGGCCCCCTGTGGAATTGGACACTGTGAAATTAATTGCCCGTGGAAGCTCTGAGTGCAGCGTGTGCATGCCGTGCCGAGGAAGCACTTGCCGTGCCGAGGAAGCACATGCCGTGCCGAGGAACGGGGGGAGTTTGGCCTTTGCCTTTTACGGCAGCCGGAGAACCCAGAGCACTCCAAACCATCATTCTCAAAAAGCTTTTTTATAGCCCTTCAGAAGTTTATGCCTCTGTAGATCCACATATCACAGGTACTGGGCTAGCCGAGGCCCATTAAATCAGCTAATGCGGGGGCTAATTAAATGCTCTTGTCACTGGTACCATCTGCCGTGGATGAAGTGCAGTCAGAGTTCTGTGGGTTTTATTAGAGCCCCCTTGTGGGGCAGCCATCTCTGGCTCAAGCCCCAGGACTAGACAGACTCCCACAGAAGGGGGGGCTCTCTCCTTAACGGACTTCCATTTGAAGACAGGAGCTGTGGGGATTATGACAAAATGACTTCAGTTAATTAAAAAGAGAGAGAGAGAAGCTTTGAAGTAATTTACTAATGTTTGCACATTTTGTCCCAGAGTGGTCTCCCGAGGATGAGCCGGTCATAGGGCTGTGGCGCTCTCTCCCCTGTCTCTGACTGCAGCAATGGGGACTCCAGGAGAAGTGTTGACTTTGACTTTCTTTGTCATCAGAGTGTCCCTAGTGATTCAGGGTGAATGGTCTCAACGTTCTGATCAGTTCTAGGATGGGAAGATGAGAGCTTGGTCATTCAAAAAGCAGTGGTTTGATGTGGGTGTCATGTGTCACCCAGGAGCCAGAAGTTCAAGGACAACCCTGCCTACAAAGTGAATTAAGTCCAGCCCAGGCTCCATGAGACTCTGTTAGAAGGAGGAGGAGGAAGAGGAGGAGGATGACATGATGATGTGACGACGACAGCAGCAGCAGCAGAAGAAGAAGAAAAAAAAAAGAAGAAGAAGCAGCAGCAGCAGAAGCAGCAGCAGTGGTTTGGAAGGCTGGAGAGATGGCTCAGTGGTTAAGACCACGTGCTGCTCTTCGAGAGGCCCTCACATCTCAGAAGTGAGAAGAATTCACAATAGCCTATGTAATTCAGCTCCAGCCCATTGAGTCTAATACCCTCTTCTGGTCTCCTTGGGTACCTGCACACGCACTGCATACACACATATATAAATAAGAATAATAAAACAAATCTTTATTTAAAAAAAATAAAGCCAGTGTTTTGGTGACAAAAACAGTGGTTGTAGAAGAAATGTTAATTCAGAACATGGCTGCTCTCGCAAGAGATCACATCCAAGATCTTCTAGGTCTGTGTGATCCAGCTGGGATACACACATGCCTTTAATCCAGGAGACAGAGGCAAACAGATCTGAGTTCAAGGCCAGCCTGGTTTAGAACAAATATCAGGTAAAGAAAAACTTAGGTCCAGGTGTGGTGGTATCTGCCTCTAATCTCACCTGTAGTGAGAATTTTGGAATTTTGGTTTCTTTTAAAAACACAAAACGGAGCTGGGTGCCATGGTGCATGCCTGTAATCCCAGCACTCGGGAGACAGAGGCAGGTGGATCATCGTGAATTCGAGGCTAGCCTGGTCTACAAAGTGAGTCCAGGACAACCAAGGCAACACAGAGAGACCCTGTCTTGAAAAACAAACAAAAAATACACAAAACGGAGCTGGAGAGATGGCTGAGTGGTTTAGAGCACTGTTTGCTGTTCCAAAGGACCTGGGTTCAATTCCGAGCAACCACATGGCAGCTCACAACTGTCTGTAGCTCCAGCTCCAGGGGTTCTGACACCTTCATAGAATCAAGTGAAATAAACGATTTTTTACAACCCCACAAGCAGGGCGTGGTGGCGCATACCTTTAATCCCAGTGCTTGGGAGGAGAGGCAGGCGGATCGCTGTGAGTTCGAGGCCAGCCTGGTCTACAAAGTGAGTCCAGGACAGCCAAGGCTACACAGAGAAACCCTGTCTCGAAAAACAAAACAAAACAAAACAAACAAACAAACAAAAAAGAAAGAGAGACAATTTAACTGAAGGAGAGACCCAACCTGGATGTGGGTGACTGTAGCTGGCATTTCTACTACTTTGTGGATTCTTCTTTCTTCCACCCTTTCAACCCCCAACACTAGATAAGAGAGAAAAAAGGAGAGGAAAGAAAAGGAATCTCTGAATAAAGTCAGAGGTTGGAAAGGGGGTGACATATCATTAGGCTAATTCCTGCTGATTAGGGACTTTGCGTTCCTTGAGGCAAGTTTGATCTTTACCCTCTGAATATCTAATTTCTTCTTGTTGTTGTTTCTTCTTTGTTCATGACTACCTAACAAACAGGGACCAACAGGGACCATAGCATTTATATACCCTCTGAAAAGTCCAGCCGGGAGTGGTGGCGCACGCCTTTAATCCCTCCACTCGGGAGGCAGAGGCAGGTGGATCTCTGTGAGTTCGAGGCCAGCCTGGTCTACAAAGTGAGTCCTGAACGGCCAGAGCTACACAGAGAAACCCTGTCTTGAAAAGAAAAGTCCCCAGAATTCCAAACTTCACACACTTGCAGAAACTATCTGCAGCTGGCAAAGCCACGCCTCTGCTAGAGCACAAAGCAAATTATAGTCAGCTGCTGCAAAGCAGCCCCATAGCCCCTCACCTGGGATTAAAATGAGAACATGGTCTTACAGTTTTGTGGGGGGATTTATTTATTTATTTATTTATTTTTATTTTTGGAGACAGGGTTTTTCTGTGTAGTCTTAGCTGTCCTAGAAACTTTGTAGACCAGGCTGGCCTCGAACTCACAGTGAGCCTCCGGAGTGCTGGGATTAAAGGCATGTGCCACCACGCCCGGCTTCTCTTTCTTTTTTGATGATGATGATGATGATTGGTTTTTTGAGACAGGGTTTCTCTGTGTAATAGCCCTGGCTATCCTAGACTCTCTTTGTAGACCTGGCTGGCCTCGAACTCACAGTAACCCACCTGCCTCTGCTTCCCATGTGCTGGAATTATCTCTCTCTTTTTCTTAATTAACTTATTTACTTTACATCCCTCCCTCCTTTCCTCCCAGTCCCTCCTTCTCACTTCTTTTCTCTTGCAGCCCCCTTCCCTTTCTCAAAGAAAACAACCTTTTTTTTTTTTTTTTTTTTTTTTGAGACAGGGTTTCTCTGCGTAACTTCCTGGCTATCCAAATTGTCTCCTACAACCCCCTCACAGATGCACCTCACTAATCTCAGCCATCCTCAGTCCAGTCAAGTTGACTGTGACAGCTTACCACTGTGCATATGACCTGGCAGAGGGTAGCTCACAGGGTGTAGAGCGAAACCCAGTCATTAAGAGTCTACACTTATGAGAAATGGTGAGTCCATGGGTAGCTGTCATAGCATCTCTGTGTGCACCAATTGGAAATTGTCTATAATTAAAAAAGATTTTTAATCAAGCAGTTTGTTTCAAGTCAGAGTATTGGGTAAAGCACACTGGAGGCTGAGGAACAGCAGCCTCCAGTGTCCAGTGGGTCCCTGGCTTTACGTGCCACCATTCCTCAGAACCTACCTCATGGGACTGCCCTGCTGTCTTGGTGAGGATAGCGCATACGTTTCTGGTTGCCTAGCGATGGCTGGCTGCAAGTCAATGCCTTGTTCTGGAGCACAGTAGTTGAATATTGATTATCCGGGTGATTTGAGGATTCAGCTCACTGGAGATATGAAGATACACACACACACACACACACACACACACACACACACACACACACACACACACTCACACACCCCCTTGGGGAGTTCCAGATATGCAGGCTTCTAGCGCTTCTTTCCAAACCAGTCTTGACTCAGCACCCCGCAGCTGAACAGCAACTCTGAGGTTCAGGCTTTTGAGGGTGGGTCTCTGTGTCACCGTCCCAGAGGGTGCTGGGAGGATCTCACTTGCTAGCAGGTGGCTGACTCAGGGTGTTGAGGACAGAGCCTTGGCCTTGAGCCTGTCATTGACCAGTTGACTTCAGCAGCTGGGCTAGCCTCACTCTATTGAGGCAGGGTGTCCTGGGCTAGCCTCACTATTGAGGCAGGGTGTTCTGGGCTAGCCTCGCTCTATTGAAACAGGGTGTTTTGGGGTAGCCTCACTATTGAGGCAGCATGTCTAGTTTGCTTTCTGTTGCTGTGGTAAACCCAATGGCCAAAAGCAGCTGAAGGGAGGGCAAGGTTTATTACAGCTTGCACCTCCAGCCACAGTCCATCACTGAGGGAAGTCAGGGTAGGACTGGAAGCAGAGGCCAGGCAGGAACTCCGCTTACTGGCTTGCTCACAGACTCACGCTGAACTTCCTAATACAGCCCAGGACCACCTGCCTAGGGGTGTTGCTGCCCACAGTGGGCTGGACCCTTTCCGTATCAATCACCAGTCAGACGATCTCTCACAGACATGGCCGCAGGCCAATCTGACTTGAGTCAATTGTTCGATGGAGACTGTCTCTCTCCAGGTGAGTCTAGCTTGGGTCAGATAAAAACTAACTAGGATTTGGGGCCTTATGTATCCCTGACAGACCTAGAATTTACTATGATAATTGGCAATGACCTTGAAATTTTGATCCTCCTGCCTCTGCTTCCGCAGCGGAGATTACAAGTATGCATGGCCATGTCTGATTTATGTGGCCCTAGGGATGGAACTAAAGGCCCTGTGTTCAGTAAACAAGCAGTCTACCTACCGAGCTGTGTGCCCGGCCTCCTTACTCTCATACTGATAGGCATGAAGGTGATTCTTTGTTGGGGATCCTGGGAAAAGTAGGGAAGCAATTTCTCACTTCTATAAAGCTACTCTGAGTTCATGGTCATCTTTAAGGAGGGCCGTCAATGCCAATTTCTGCTAGTTTTGTATCCAAAGAACAATTCCGGAGGATGAGGAAGCCCCCTTGAAGTGGCCAGCTGTTCTAGGTTTGTTTCTATTGCTGTGATAAGGGTGGTGGCCAAAAGCAACTTGGGGGTGAGAGGGTTTATTTCATCTTCCAGTTCATAGTCCATCATGGGGTGAGGGTGGGAGGGGGACTCAAGGCGGGAACTGACGCAGAAGCCATGGAGGAGTGCTGCTTACTGGCTTGCGCTCCATGGCTCCCTCAGCCTGTTTTCTTACACCACTCAGGACCACCATCATGGGCGAGGGCACCGTTAATCAAGAAAATGCCCCCACAGACTCACCTATAGGCCCATCTGATAGGGGCATTTGTCTCAATCAAAGTTACCTCTTTCCAGATGAACTTACTTATGTTAACTTGACAGAAATCTAACTAGCGCACTGTGGTCATTACGTAACAGGCAACTCCAAACTCAACAAAGGCTCATACAACAGTGAGCCTTGATTTCTCAAGTAGTATGTCTGGGCCAGAGAGAGGTTTTGTTGTTGTTGTTTGTTTGTCTTTAATCCTGCAGTGGGCATCGTGCTCACTGAGGCAGGCAGATCTGCGAGAGGCTGTGCTCAATCGCAGGGCTCACCCAGCCCCATGCCCACCCTGTTGCCACAGGCCCAAAGCCAAGCTTCCCATAGGTAGAGCAGACTTCACAGAGCGTGCACAGCCGACACTTGCCAAAGGATGGTTTAGCCATTCACACCCCAACTCCCAAGAGATGGTCTGTATTCTAGTTTGAATAGTCTAAGGAGTTGCATTGAAGGAAGGGGAAGTTGCTACATAGTTTGCGGAGGTGGGGCCTGCCTCTGTCCTTGCAGCCCTCCGTGGTCCCTGTGGGTGGTAGGAGGTGACTGACAGAAGCTGGCAACTGCCAGCTGCCATGGGGGCAAGTGAACCCAAAGTGTGGGGGAAATACACCCACAGCTCCTCTAAGCTGAGCGGTTCTGCAGCATTGAAACTTCCTCTGTGTGTGTGTGTGTGTGTGTGTGTGTGTGTGTGTGTGTGTGTGTGTGTGTCTGTGTGTGATCTCTATTTATAGACTCCTGAGGAGGCAGGGATGAGGAAGGTCTCCATCAGCACCAGGCAAGGAAGCAGAGGGATTGTCGAGCCTGTCAAAGATGCGTCAGAAATGTAGTTGTGTTTGCACAGAAACCTCTGGTGCGTGATAAAAGCTGGAAAGAACAGAGACACTGAAATTAAAATACAGGCTGGCTACTTACAAAACACAGTGTTTGCAGGGGATGGTAGCAGCTGTTTAAATTCCAGGGCGTGGACTGGCATGTAGTTCCGTCTTACTTACCAGCTAACGAGACAAGGCTCTGGTGGGAAATGGTGTAACTGGGAAGGGAACTGCATCCCAGGTTTCCAACTTGGTGCAAATAGCCAGTGACCCTTGGAGGAGGTCTCAGTAATGGCCCTCAAGGAGTGGGTGGAGGGGAGGATAAAGTGCCCTTGACCCTGGCATGCGGACAACCCACAGCCCTGTGCCTGCCTTGCACCTACCACAATGCTTTCTCTCTGAATGCAGGATCAGAGATAATGTCTTTCTGGAGGTTGGAGAGGAGGGCCCTGCGGAGGTCTAGTTTTAAGCCAAGATGGGTGTAGAAGGTCATCCCAAAAGCAAGAAGTCAAATAGAAAACAGGGCAGTATCTAATCACAGCCGGCATCCCAATAATGCTGCATAACAAACACCCCAGAACTGCATGACTCAATACAACAATTTATTATTATTATTATTATTATTATTATTATTATTATTATTATTATTATTATTATTATTATTATTTTATTGGCTTTGGGGTATTTGAGATAGGCTCTCACTACATAGCTGAGGCTAGCCTTCTGCCTCAGCCTTCTGAGTCTAGAGACTGCAGACGTGTGTGCAACCACACCCAGCAAACAACCATCCATCCTTTTTTGGAGGGAGTGTGGGTGGGTGAGTGAGGGTACATGTGCCTTCCTCAACGACTCCATCTTATTTCTTTTTTTTTTTTTTTTTTTTTTTTTTTTTTTGGTTTTTTTGAGGCAGGGTTTCTCTGTGTAGCCTTGGCCATCCTGGACTCACTTTGTAGACCAGGCTGGCCTCGAACTCACAGCGATCCGCCTGCCTCTGCCTCCCGAGTGCTGGGATTAAAGGCGTGCGCCACCACGCCCGGCTCCATCTTATTTCTTGAGACAGTCTCTCACTGAAACTGAAGCTGGACTAACTGGCCTCCCCAGTGCTGGGATGACAGACTCGTGCCATCACGCTTGGCTTCTGACATGGACACTGGGGGTACAAACTCCTAATGCTTGCGTAGGACGCTCTTCACCAACAAAGCCATCTCCCCAGGCCAGGGGTACCTGCCCTTCTTTCCCTCAAGGTCAAGGTCACCATGGAAAGAGCTTAGGAAATGTGTAAGGTGAGAAAGGTTCTGTTCCCTTTTCCTCCATTACCGCCCCACCCCCCAAGACCCTCACAACCCGAGTGGACTCCTGTCATTGAGCAGAGCCTATGATCTGCGGCTCTCACTTGTGTTCTGTCTCCTTTGTGGGAGTCTGTGCCACCAGAAATCCTTGCAAATTTTTCCTTTTGGAATCCACATCCCCAAGGCCATCTCAGTAGCGTCTGAAACCAAGCCAGTCCCACTTAGCTCCCTCACTCCGTTTCACTGAATGTTTAATTTTTCTGCAGATTAACTTGAACAATGTCACATGACATCAAGGCACCTTGGAACATCCCTATTCCGATCTGCTAGCTGGCTGACACACGGAGTGACGCCACAATTTTCTCTGGGGGTCATTCTCCCCCTCCCCTTTAATGTGACTGATTAAAATACAGCTGAGTGCAGGAGAAGGCTCAATGGTGCAGCAAGCCCCAGAGATAATGAATAATGGTTTGTGGCAGTACTGATAATGTGCCGCTATTGTATTGACTGGGGCTGCGTCTCCAACTAAGCGTGCTAAATTGCTGGGCTGGAGCGCTGTTCCACGGGGGCTGGCTGCTCACTGCCTTTCTTCTTCTTTCTTTCTTTCTTTTTTTTTTTTTTTTTAATTTGAAATTTTCCCTTTGTCTAAAATTGAGTTCTTGCTTCTTTCTCCAAGCAACTCCATGCAAATGAGATGGCTAGTTTTTGCTGGCAGCTGGCTGCCTGAGGGAGCTTGCTACTGGGAACCCTGCGCGGCAGTGGGGCTCCATCTGTCCTGGTGTTGGAGTGAAGTGCGCCTTCTGAGTGTGTGCTGCTGTACATGGGTCCCGGTGGCAGCAGCTGCAGCACCTGGGAGTTCAGTATGTAGATGAGTGGGACGCACACCAGCAAAGGCACATCTGGACCGTGGGCTGCAGCTGGATAAGGCACAGAAGTTCAAGTTGCGATGCCCCATTTCTAGCCCTGTGGCTTTGGATTCTGGTCTAAGCAGGCTGAGCCCCTGCACCCACTGCAGAGTGCCAGGATGCTAAGAGGCTCACACACGCGAACTGCTGAGTGAGTGCACTTGGGACATGGCCGTTGTCCCTGTTGTCCCCGTAGCAGAGGACTGCAGGCCACAGGGAAAGGGTGGAAGGTTGAGACAGCGTCACGCAGGTGGTGACACAGAAGTTGAGTCTTGTGGAGAGAGAAGGGCAAAGGACTGAGGGGTGGGGGCCTGGCATGTCCAGAGTGGGCAGAAGGCTGGAGGGGTAGACAGGCCCTCCTGAGGAGTGGAAGCTGGTATTCAATGTCTGTGGTATCAGAGGTCCTTGTCCACTGCTAGGGGCTGTCTACACACACACACACACACACACACACACACACACCTATGCTTAGAGCATTCCTGAAGCACAGAAATGCCAGGCTCCCACATGGACCCTGGAGCCCCAAAGCTGGGGATGGTACCCTCCAATGCCACAAGGATCTGATCTCTTCCTGCTCTGGATGCCACCCCACAAGAGCCCTGCGTGTCTACAGCTGCTTCTAAGACTTCAACTAAAGGAGAAAGGCAGGCTTTCGATGGGTCCTCACTTGGGAAAGCAGAAACTAAGGGCCCACAGTCCACTCTGTGACGCCTTCCGTGTGGCCTGGTGTGTGGGAAGTCACGTCTACGAGAGACACTGGACAAGCCGGAGCAAAGCGATTCCTTCCAGCATCCCAGCTGCCTCAGAAGAGAACCAGGGTCTCCCCACAGCTCTGGCTCACCACAGATGTTCCTGGTACCCCCGGCAGTTAGACTGCCAGCTTCCTGGATGGAAGCAGGCCCTGGTCCGGTTGCATCAGACAGCTACTGCCATTGAAATGCCACCTAGCCAGGAAGCCTCCAGCAGCCCTAAGTAATGCACTTCTGTTTTTGTCCACAGGGAGGGGCTCTAGCATGGCAAGGCTTAGTTGGGCTCTTACATGCATGCATGCATTTTTAGGGGGCGGGGCTGGTTGAGGGCAGCTATAGCTGGGCTTCACTCCCCTCCTTCTCTCTGTGCCCAGCCTGGGCTTGTTGTCAAGGGGGGGAGCAGCAGCCAAAGAGAAAGTAGATATTGAGGCCTAAGCTGGCCTGCTTCTGCCCCCCCCCCTTTTTTAATCTTTTTTTTTTTTTTTAAGATATATTTACTTATTATTCTCACATGTACACCTGCAGGCCAGAAGAGGGCATCAGATCTCATTATAGATGGTTGTGAGCCACCATGTGGTTGCTGGGAATTGAACTCAGGACCTTCGGAAGAGCAGACAGTGCTCTTAACCTCTGAGCCATCTCTCCACGCCCCACCCACCCCCTTTTTTTAACCACACCCTTTTGGCCAAAGCAAGTCAAACAAAGAGGAAGTCCAGATGTCACACAGAAACAGGGGGAGGCCAGAGAAGTAAGGCCATTTCTAGTCATTTTGCCTCCGCAGAGAGTGGGGTAGCCTCTCTTGGGAAAAGAAGCCTCTTACTGTCCCCAGGCTGTCTTTTCTTGCTGTGTGACCTTGGACTAGGTGCTGCTGAGCTCTTTATCTTATGCAAAAGGAGATTAAGCCTATGAGGATTGTCTCCTGCAGGAACTCTCTGTCCATGTGGGCCGTGTTGGTGAATGTGGTCTGTGGGCTAAGGGTAGGCTGTTAGTGAGACATGAAGCCTTCTGTCTTCATAGATGACATCACGGCAGCTAGATGACATCACACAGCGTAGCAGGAACCAGGTAGAGAGGGGAGCCTGGAAAGGGACAAGGGTACAGACCTGCAGGTGCCCCAACAGGTGCCTATCACCTAAGAAAGAAACCCTATGGCTTTCTATGATAAGACGTGGTAAGGGTGGTCAGTGAGAGGAAAGGACAGGACAGCGGGAGCCATGGCTCACTCTGTAAAGTGGTCCACCTCCAGCGCACACAGAAAAGGCCAGGTAAAGTTTGTAATTCTAGCACTGGGGGTGGAGACAGGAGGATCCCTGGAGTTGAGTTCCAGGCTCAGGGAGATACACTGCCTCCTCTCCCTTATGCCTGCACATCCCATGATCCTCTCTGCCTCTCTCTGTCTCCCTACTGCACTGTTGTGGTGGCCCCTGTGAGAGGGCTTAGAGTCCATCTGACTTACAGCAGAGTGCTGACGGGCCCTTTAGCCCACAGACCCACTCATAAACACGGGCTACATGGACAGCCTCAGAGGTAAGGTGTGGAGTCACAGAGGAAGACACCTGACATTGATCTCCGGCCTTCACACAGGCACGCACGTACTCACGCACCACTGAGAGAAAGGAGACCAGCAGAGAGTGGACTGAGAGAAGAGGGTGGGTGGTTCCACCCCAGGCAAAGCCAGAGACAGAGGAAGCAGACATTTGCAGAAGGCCTCGGGGCAAAGCAGGGAGGTGACTATACACAGGCCAGTGCTGGGCACTGTGGGCCTCTGGCTGCCACTGCTCAGGACCTGTGTGGGTTTGGTCAGGTCATTGTCTCCGCTCTGTGCCTGTTTGTAAAATTCAAGGTTAACATGGCAGCACCTGACCCTCCTCAGGAGGGAACTGTGAATGCAGGGCTGGAGAGACGATCGAGCGGCTATAAACATCCACACTTCACACACACACTGTGGACATAAGCAGGCAAACACCCAGACACACAAAATAAACAAAATCGTATAAGGAGGCAGGGGCGTACAATGCTCTCAGGTCTGTGGCAGCAGGAACAAGGGCATGTTGAAAATCTGTGGCCTTGTGCTAATGACACAGGACACTGGCCACATCCAACCGACCCTGTGTGGAAAGGGAAAGGCTGCTACCACTGCCCCCACGCAGCACCACACAACAGGGACAGGAGGCCCTGTGGCAGTCACAGTAGGGCCTCGTGGTGCGGGGGAAGCCCTTTTGAACTCTAGGGTGAGCCCCATCTCCTCCTCTTTCAAAGGGCCATAAGAAGAGCCAGCGGCTGAGTTTCAGATATTTCCCCATTATCCAGATATTTCCTTCACTAGCCAAAGCCATTCGATTCCTGACTAGGCCTGAATCAGGCTTGCAGTGATGTCCTGGGGTACCTCTGGTGGGGACAGCATTCCTCTGATATCCCTTTAGGATCTGTGCCCACCTCTCTTGTCATCCTAAGTCTCCCTTCTGGTGGTAGTGTCCCTAGGTGGTAGAGGCGAAGGTCCTCTTCGCACCTCCTCCCCAGACACTGTCTCGTGTTGCGCAGGTTAGGTTCAGACTTGCTGTGCGTGTCTTGAGACTTCTCATCCTCTCCCTTTCTGGTGCTGGGGTTATAGGCAGACTCTACAGCATCTGGTTTCTGTGGCACTGGGGATTGATCCCAGGGCCTCGAGCATGCTAGGCAAGCGCTCTACCAATTGAGTCACATTCCCAGCCGCTCCTTTTTATCTTTTGGGTGCGGGGGTTTTGAGACAGGGTCTCTCTGTGTTAGCCTTGGCTGTCTTGGACTCGCTTTGTAGACCAGGCTGGCCTCAAACTCAAAGCGATCTGCCTGCCTCTGCCTCCCGAGTGCTGGGATTAAAGGCATGCACCACCACGCCCGGCTCGCTCCGCTTCTTAAAGAGGGTTTGTTAATGGACAGTCCAGCAGAAACTGGCACACACTCCTTGTTGGGGGTTTTATATAAGTAAATGGCTGAATCGGGAAAACAGCCTCAGGCAGACCATCTGTCTCAATTTGAGCTTTGAAAATACGGTCACCTAGCAATGTTCTTGTGTCAGCCTCTAAAACCAGCAACGAGGGCAGGCAAGTGCACATCGCTCTCCCAGAAGGCCCACTCTGCCTTGTGAGTCACCCACACTTCCTTCGGGCCACAGCTGAGGCTGCCTTACGAGGGCTGCTGGAGAGGCCAAGGCCATTGTGGGTGGCAAGCAGCAGCCTACCTGTTCTTTGGGCCCTGGGCCCCGGCTGTCAACACAGATCCACACAGGCACAGGTGCAAGGCACCCTGGTCTGTATGGCTGCCAACACGACCAGACCAGGCTGGTTTGGGAGAACTTGGGGTCTGCCATAGTGAAAACATCCTTCAGTGGCATGACACATCCTCAAGTCACTTGGGCCTCAGGGCTCAGTGGCCTAGGAACTCTAGTGAGAAGACAATAGAGTCTGCACATGGCACTTTCCTCTATGGGCAGCTGACAGGTGGCCTCTGGTCTCTACCATGCAGGCTCTCCATGGCAGCTCAGTGCCTTCAACAACCTGAAAATCAGAGGCAGAGATAGAAAGAGAGAGAGAGAGAGAGAGAGAGAGAGAGAGAGAGAGAGAGAGAGAGAGAGAGAGAGAGAGAATACACAGGAACACACCATATCTTTTTTTAAAAAACATTTTTACTTAATTTTTAAATTTATATGTGTTGGTGTGAGGGTGTCAGATCTTGGAGTTACAGACAGTTGTGAGCTGCCCATGTGGGTGCTGGGAATTGAACGTGGGTCCTTTGGAAGAACAGGCAGTGCTCTTAACCACTGAGCCATCTCTCCACCCCTCCCCACACCATATCTTTTATGACCTGGCCTGCACTCATCTGCTAAGGCTGCTTTATTTTATTATTTTATTTTATTTTTCAAGACAAAGTTTCTCTGTGTAGCCCTGGGTGTCCTGAACTTACTCTGTGGACCAGACTGGCCTAGAACTCACAGAGATCTGCCTGCCTCTGCCTCTGGATTACAGACATGCTCTGCCTGCCCAGCGCTAGGGCCCTCTTTAAACCCATCGATCTTACCACAGGAGGTGCACCCAGGGCGAGGATGCCAGATGGAGGCTCACTGCAGCTTCCTGGAAGCCTTCATCTTCACCCACAAGCGAACCCTCACTAACTCCTCGTGATTTTCTAGGAAGCTCTGTTTGTGTGCATGTGCCTCCCTCCCTCCCCGCTCCCTTCCTCTCCTCTCTCCCTCTCCCCTCCCCCCCCCCTCCCCCCCGCCGTGTGCTTTCTTGCCTGAATATACCCAAATGAAGTTTACAAACACATTTTGCTACGGATTTTTTTCTCCCTGCACATCCCTAAAGAGTCTTCTAGAATTCCACTGTATGAACAGCTGCCATTTATTTAACCAGTCCTCTGCATGTTTATAGGTTTTTTAAATTTTTTTATTTTTGAGACAGCATCTCATTATGTAGCTATGACTGGCTTGGAACTTGCTATGTAGACCAGGCTGGCCTCAAACTCACAGAGACATGCCTGCTTCTGCTTCCCAAGTGCTGGGATTAAAAGTGTGCAGCATCATGCCTGATTTTTTAATTTTTATGTATTATTTTTTATGTCTGTGTATCTGTGTGAGTTTATGTGCGCCATGTGCATGCAGTACCCACAGAGGCCAAAGGAGGGCATTGCGTCCCCTGGAACTGGAATTACAGATAGTTGTGAGCTGCTATGTAGGTGCTGGGAACTGAATCCAGATCCTCTGCAAGATCACCTGGTGCTCCTAACCACTGAGCCATCTCTCCAACCCCGGTATGTTCTTTCCAATATTTTATCACTTACATTTTTGTACCACTGCAACAACTATCCATACATCCATTATTCCTGAGAGGCTGAGTAGTTACAGGCTGAAGACAGGCTGCAGAACCCCTTGATTAAGACAGTGGCCCTGCATAGACACTGTCTGATGGCTGGGCTGCTCCTGTGACACCCTGGACCAGTGTGCCAGAAGTGGGTCCTGCAGCCTTGACAGTGTCCTTTCACCTTTGCCTAATCTGATGAATCAAAAGCAGCATCCACACGGAGGCACTTTTGGGATAGAGTTTAGGAAGTGCATGACTGATGGGCAGAGGGGGCAGGGCAGAAAGTAGCTTCTTTACCAGCTTCTCCCTGCCGGCTTCCAGTTCCTTCCATTGTAAACACAGTAAAACTGAGTTATCACCAGCACAGCGATGGGGTTTTGATATCCCAGCACAGCTAATGCAAAAGCCTTGCATGACATTGACGCTTTCACTGTTACAGGGTCACAGTGGTTCTGAGGCTACCCCTGGGTCTGGCTGGTTTATAGTTGAGCACCAAGGTACAGAACTCTGTGTGTGTGTGTGTGTGTGTGTGTGTGTGTGTGTGTGTGTGTGTGTGTAGGGGGTATGGATGTGTTCCTGTGGGTACACAGATGTGCAAGCTTAGGTATGTGTGCCTAGGGAGGCCAGAGGCTGACGTCAGGTACCTCCTCAACTGTTTATCCATCCTCCTTTTTGAGATAGAGCCTTTTGTTGAACCCGGAACTCTCCACTTCAGGTGGCCTGGCTGGCCAGCAAGGCCCTGGATTCTCCCTTTCCTGCCCCTCCCTCAGGGGTGGGGTTACAGGCACACCCGTTCTCCTTGGAGGACCCGGAACTCAGGCCCTTGAGCTTGAGCAGCAGGCATCCCAGCCTATCCTGAATCCTGAAAGTCTTATTTGTTATCTGCACAGGGCTGGTGTGAGGGATAAAACAATGCCAGGTGCCCCAGGCATGGGCACAGGAAGTGCTCAGGGAAGGGGGGCGGCAACTCCTCCTCCTATGAAGCAGTAGACAGCTGCTGTAGTGAATTCTATGGGTTCAGAGGAGAGGCGGTTGCACAGGGTAGAGGGAAGTGACGTCAGGTCTGGGTCATGAGGTGTGGCTGGGGGGGGGGCTCAGGGGGGGAGGGGTGGTGACTAGCAGGCAGGGAAGACTGTCCAGGGGAAGACAGCTGACTTGTTAGGGCTTGGGCTGGTATGGAGTGAGCCAAGCCGTTGACTCCCGGCCCCTCTTCAAAGGTTGCATTCACACCTGATGGGAAATCGACTTGTAAATTGTCCTCTTCTATTCATTCTAGAAGCGGCAAGATATTTGCCTCGGTAGACCCCGCCTTGTCAACTGGCGGCTGTGTGCCTTTTCAAACCAGCCAACAGGTCTGAAATTCAATCTTTCGCCTCAGGAACACAGAGCTCGACCCCAATTAATTTAATTTAGAGCGGATTATGGAGACCACCTGCCGTCCCTGGTTCCCCCGCTTGGGAGATCACCTGGAGAGGCCGCAGGAGGGTACCATCCTCTCTCCAGATGTCGACTGCTGAGGATGCTAGGACTCCATGGAAAGCAGATTAATGTCCCCAAGCTTGGCCGGCTGGCTTCTTTCTTCTCCATCCCCTGTGAACTGTTGGGCACTCCAGATGCCAGGAATACGACATCTTCATTTTATACCTTGCTTCTAGGTGAGAGGGCTGTGAGCGGCTCCAGTCCTAACGGGCGGTTCCTCTGGCCCTCAGTCCCCACTTCCCCCCTTTGTCTGTGAAGGGGGAGGTTTGGTCTGACTGCTCAGGGGTTGTAGAATGGCTAGTTAATGACCTTGAGTGGAAAGCTTAGGTTAGGTCCTGGCTTCTGACTGTGGAATCTTGGTGGGGGGGAAAAAGGCAGACTGAGCCTCAGTTTTCCCATCTGCAAAGTGGGTATCATACAGAGTTCGCTTCACAAGGTGACTGTAAGCATTTGCAGAATCAATATGATGAATTTAGAGCCTGAAGCAGAGTTCATTTGGCAGAGTGCTTGCCTTTGGGTGCACAGAGCTCTGGGCTCCGTACCCAGGCATGGTGGTGCACGGCTGTGTGAGACTGCAGTACCCAGGCATGGTGGTGCACGGCTGTGTGAGACTGCAGTACCCAGGCATGGCACGGCTGTGTGAGACTGAGGCAGAGGCAAGGGGACCAGAGATATAGTCATTCTTGGCCTCATAATGAGTTCAAGGCCACCCTCGGCTACTTAAGACTCTGTCTCAAAAGTACATGAAAGAGGGGGGCTGTAGAGGTGGCTTATCAGTTAAGAGCACTTTCTGCTCCCCTAGAAGACTGGAGTTCAGTGCCCTGAACTCAGGTCAGGTGGCTCAGGTGACCTGTAACTGGAGCTCCAAGGGACACGCTGCCCTCTTCTGACCTCCACGGGCGCTGCATGTACAGGGCATACAGACATACATTAAAAGCAATGAAACAAATCTTTAAAATATGTGTAATAAGGTGGTGCACGCCTTTAACCCCAGCACTCGGGAGGCAGAGGCAGGTGGATCCCGTGAGTTCAAGGCCAGCCTGGTCTACAATGCGAGTCCAGGACAGCCAAGGCTACACAGAGAAACCCTGTCTCAAAAAACAAAACAAAACAACCCCCCAAAAAAAACAAAACAACAACAACAAAAGATATACACACACACACACACACACACACACGTGTGTGTGTGTGTGTGTGTATAATAAATAAATAAATGTTAAATTTCTTGGAGCAGTTCCTGGCCCCACAAAGGCTGTATCTAGATGACCCTTGGAGTCATTCATTATTCAATCCCTCATCACTTATTAACATGACCCCATTCATCCACTCTTACTGCTTTCTTCACTCCTTATGCTGTGTTCACCCCCACGGGCCCTACAGGCCTGCTGAGGCCCTGCTAGTGACTTCAGTAATGGGAGCACACAGGCAACAAGTGGCCATGGCTCCTGCCCAGAGGCTTTCGACAGGGACACACACATATATATTTGTTTTGTCTGTCAAGAAGTGTCACTCCAGCCTCTTCATACTGAAGGTATCGAAGCTTCATGCAGGGTGAGTGACCCAGGCCTTCCAGCAGGCCCAAGGGCAGAGCCACAGTCTGGCCTGAGGTACCCCACTCTGTGTCACCTCCCCCCGCAGGCCTCCTAAGGGCGTCTGAATGTCCTGTCAAGTGGCAGTCTGAAAGTGGCATCCTCAGACAGACAGATGGGCTCAGCCCCCTGCAGGGCCTGGCCTCCAGTGCCTGTCTGGGCTGCCATGGCAGGGGGTGGACACAAGGAGCCCTGTGTGAACCGGTGTTCCAAGGGACTGTTGTGAAGGTTGTCACTGCCTAGGAGAGTTACCCTGGAGCAGCCAGCTTGGGCATTGGTGGTAGAAGACCTTGGTAATATGAGAGAGCATGAGCCACGGCCAGTTGGTATTCGACACTGTAATTGTTTGCACAAGACTGGCATCCATCAACATAACATGCTAGACCCCCCAGTGTGGTGAAATCAAGATCTGAGGGGATGGGATTGGGACACAAGACCCTGGGAGGCGACTAGGCTAAGGGCAGAACTTGTGGGCGGAATGAATGTCCTTATAAAAGAGGTCCCAGTGAGCTCCCAAGGGCCCTTTAGCCCCATGAGGACAGAGGTCAGGTTCTCCAGAGTAGGAACATGCCTTTCTGGTGTGTCACACCACCTAGTCTTTGAGACTGTTGTGTTGTGGCTTGTCCCTTGTCCCTGCTCCACCTCCCAGCAGCTCTGGCATAGTACCTAGCGAGGGACTTGCTCCTCAAATGGAGGGTGTTTGCTCTAAAGACTGAGTCCAGCAGACCAGGCTCACAGCCCAGAGCACAGGGCCTGTGGGGGAGTAGAGCAGGGTGAGCCTTAGACTCTGGCAGGGTGGCTGGTCTCCTCTGGGTATCACAGGGCCCAAGTACCGGGAACCAGTCCCAGAGGGCGCTGGAGGTGAGGCTATGTAAGTCAGGAGTCAACTAAGGAGCCACCCACAGGGCAAGTCACAGAGGTTTCTGTGGGCATGCAGGGCTCACCTCCAGACTTCTCCCATAAATTCAATATTTCTTTTCATTAACCAAGATAAGAACCTAATTAACATTGATTGCTCTGTGCCTTTACCGTACTTTAGGCTCCTGTAATTTAGAATGAAACACATTTACATACTTTAAAAATAAGTGACATTGTTAGTTGCAAATGCCTGGCATGGAAATAAATATATAGCATATATTATTTTATCTAAAAAAAAAATCCCCGTGTTTCCTCATTGTCTGCATATTTATAGTGTGTGTGTGTGAGAGAGAGAGAGAGAGAGAGAGATAGAGAGAGAGAGTCATGTAGTGCAGGCTAGCCTCAAATTCCCTAGGTTGCTAAGAATGACCTTCAGCTGTGATGCCCCTGCCTTTACCTCCTGAGCACTGAGATTGTAGTGTGCACCAGCCCACCTGGTTTATGCTGTGGGCCTTTGAGTGTGCAGGAGCACCCTGTCAGCTGAGCTACACTCTCAGTTTTTTCTTTTCTTTTTCTTTTTTTTTTTTTTTTTTTTTTTTTTTGAGACAGGGTCTCTCTGTGTTAGCCTTGGCTCTTGGCTGTCTTAAACTCTCTTTGTAGACCAGGCTGGCCTCAAACTCACAGAGATACGCCTGCTTCTGCCTCCCAAGTGCTGGGATTAAAGGCATGCACCACCGCCCGCCCCAGATTTCAATTTTTAAAGCCTTTTTACAGCAGTATCCGAGTTTGCTTAGCTGAAGCTCAGCTTTGGCCCACTTCTTTTTTCTGAGCTCTAGCTACGTTAGGCAGCGGCTCACACAGCAGCTGCTGGAGAGACCAGGTCTGCCTGCTGGTCCGGCTGCTATGTGCTGTGGGCAGGGACTATGTTTCTGGGAGTATGGTAGAGGATGGAACATCTGGGCTGTTGTTTGAATAGCCTAAAACCATGGCTTCAAGATTACTCTGTGGAGCGAGGCTGTAACTCAGAGTAAGAACACTTGCCATGTGTGTGCACGGTGAGTCCCCTCTCCAGGCCTGTCCTTCTGTCTGACAAAGCAGGAGACAGCAAAGAACCCAGAGCTTAGAGAGGCCCTGATGGGCCTTGGGCACTAAAGGTGGTGTACATACAAGAATAAATTCTTGCTTCTGGCACTTTCATGTCATCTCTGTCTCCTGGGGTTCCAGAAGGAGCAGATGTTTACCAGGAAAGGGTAATTAAAACAAGGAGGGGAGGAGAGTGGGCACCCACAGTGGAACTAGATCAGCCATGTGTCCTGGGTTTGCAGACTGGACACTGTAACATCTACTGTATGGCTGCAGATACCAGACCCAGACACACCTTGGTTTAGAGTTTAGAGTTTAGAGGATCACGTGACTGCTTGGCTCACTTTACTGAGGCCTCCTGTCTCCCAAGTTTTCACCACACACACTGACTCCCCCAACTTGAACAGCTCAGAGCCTGTACCTCACCCAGGTCCTCCCCTGGACTCAGAGCCTGCATCACTATCTACCGTGCCCTGGCCACCCTGGGGCTAGGAAGCAGACAACTGGGATGTCCAGGTCACGGTGATGCCCGGCACACAGAGAAGCGGTTCCCGCCACAGGTGTAACCCTCCTTTCCCCTGGCTTGAGGTCAGGAACTTCAGGGTCATTTTCTCCTCTAGCCCTGCCTGCTGACCTCATTGCTTCCCCAGTGTGTCCCTGCCTCCACACTGTGGTGGGCATGCTCCCTCTCTGTAAACTGTGGGTAAAATATCTTTTCAATGGCAGTTGTCTCCTGGGTCTGAGGCTGGGTGCCAGGCTTGGGGTCAGGTGGGTCCTGGCTTAGGATTTTATATTAATGCATCATATATATATATATATTATTTTTTTGGTTTTTCAAGATAGGGTCTCTCTGTGTAGCTCTGGCTGTCCTGAACTCACTTTGTAGACCAGGCTGGCCTCGAACTCACAGCGATCCGCCTCCCTCTGCCTCCCGAGTGCTGGGATAATGCATCATTTTTTAAACAGTAAAAAACACTCAGCCTTTTTCTATCTCCAGCACAGGCAAAAATAAGATATGTAATTTTCTTTTTACCAGCCGTACCCACTCATTCTGTCATCCCCTGTCCACCTGTCCATCTGTCCATGCGTCCATCCACTCATCCTCATCACCCATCCTTCCATCCATCCATCCACCTTCACCCACCCACCAATTCCCCATCCATCCACCACTCTATGCAGCCACCCAACCATGTATCCCCCACCTATCCCTCCGTCTTCCATCCATTCTCAGCCACCCACTCATCCACTGACGTATTATCCCTTACCGGTCACCCCACAGCTACCAAACAATACAATAGGTTTTACCTGGCTGTCCTAGAACTCACTCTGTAGACCAGGCTGTCCTAGAAACTCAAGAGATTTGCCTGCCTCTGTCCACTCCCTTCACCTCCGTCCGATCCTGTACTCCCTCTTCCCCCCACCCCAGCCCCCTGGGTTGGGATTAGGGCTCCAGGGGTCTAGTTTAGCTAGTCAGGCTTCGTGGCAAGTGCTCTACTTGCTGAGCCGTCTCTGGACCAGTTTGGTGGATTTGAAGGATCTCCCTTAGTGCTACTTTTTTAGTCTCCTTGTTATGCTATCTCTTTGACATAGAGTTTTGTGGGGTTTTTTCTCCCCTCCATGGTTAAACTGGATTTATCTCATTTCTGTATAATTTGTGGTTTCTGAATCTTAATTCTCTATGTTACTGTGAATAAATTCTCATATATCTCTGAAAAGTTTTTCAATGCTTTTTTAAAAATTGCCTTTTTTTTTTTTTTTTTTGAGACGGGGTTTCTCTTTGTAGCCTTGGCTGTTCTAGACTCATTTTGTAGACCAGGCTGGCCATGAATTAATAGAGATCTGCTTGCCTCTGCCTCCTGAGTTCTGGGACTAAAGTTGTGTGCCAACACTGCCCAGCAAAATATTGCCTTTTTTTTTTTTTTTTTTTTTTTTTTTTTGGTTTTTCGAGACAGGGTTTCTCTGTGTAGCCTTGGCTGGCCTAGACTAGCTTTGTAGACCAGGCTGGCCTCGAACTCACAGCGATCCGCCTGCCTCTGCCTCCCGAGTGCTGGGATTAAAGGCGTGCGCCACCACTGCCCGGCCAATATTGCCTTTTCTTATGTATTTATTCATTTATTCATTTTTATTTTGTGTGTGTGTACCTAAGGCTGGGTCTCATGTAGCCCAGGCTGACCTCGAACTTGACTATGTATCTTAGGATAACCTTAAACTTCTGATTCTCTGGTTTCTGTCTCCCAGTGTTAAGATTATAGGCGTGGGCCACCACTGTGTCTGGTTTGCGGGGTTCTAGGGGGTCCATCCCAGGGCTCCATACATGTTAGGCAAGGAATCCACCGACCAAACTCCCTTCCAGCTCAAGGTCTTTGATTCGCCTGAACTCGCATTCTAACAATCATATCCGTTCCCCGTGGTCAGCCACGCTGGACCGTCATACGGCAGTGTCTTAATCACTTTTCCTGATTCTAAAACTTTCAGGAAATCAACTAGAGGACAGAAGGGTTTGTTTGGGCTCGCAGTTTGAGGTACAGTCCTCATGCAGGGAAATCAAAGGCGGCAGCAGCTGGAGGCAGCTGCTCACGTTGGGTCAGCAGTCAGGAATTGGGCAGAGTGGATGCACTCACTGGTCACTTTCCCCTTTTCATACAGTTCAGGATCCAAGGCCAGAGGATGGTGCTGCTCACAGTGGGTGAGGCTCTTTCCTCAATTAACCTAATCAAGATAATTCCCAACAGGTGTGCCCAGGGGCCCATCTCACAAGCAATTCTGGAACTCGTCCAGTTGGTTGAGACAAACTGTCTGGGTGGCGGTGGGGATACAATTTCAACACAAGAATTTGGTCTGGGCCAGGCGCAGTAGTGCACACCTGTAATTTCAGTACTTGGGGAGGCAGAGGGAGGTGGATCACTGTGAGTCCAAGGATGGCCTGGCCTAGTGAGTCCAGGACAGCCAAGGCTACACAGAGAAACCCTGTCTCAAAAAAACCAAAAACAAAAGAAAAAGAAAAAAAATTGAAAAAAAGCCTGGCACTTGAAATCCCCCACCTCAGCCTTCCCAGTGCATACACCCCCACACTGGGCTTGCTTTGACACTTAACTGTGGTGAATTACTGTAGCAGATATTTTAGTGTCAACTGTTTTTATATTTCTGAATTGTCTGTGGATTTGTGATGAAGTGTTTCCATAGAGACCTGGTGGGCTTGGTTTGTTCGTTTTGATTAGGATCTGAGTCTTCATCTTCAAATTCTCCTCCTGGGCCCATACTGTTCTCGTCTGCTTTGGACAATTATATCCCCCTTACATAAGGAGTTGAGGAGTGCCACTGCTCCCCAGGAAATGTTGATGGAACAGTTTGTACCTGGTGAGGTGCTTGGCTCTGGGGGTTGGGTAAGACTTGCCTGGGACTCTCCATACTGTGTGCATTGACTGATGTCTGAGTTAACAGCCTTGGATACGCCTTCGATAACTTCTGTGTGTGTGTGTTTGTGTGTGTGCATGTGTATGTGAACCGGGGGCGGGGGGGCAACCTTGGCTGCCATTCCTTAGGCGCTGTTCACCTTATTTTTTTTTGAGGCGGGATCTCTCACTGGCTTAGAATTCACCTATTAGGCCGCTGACCAGACAGTCCCAAGGGAACCGCTATCTCTACCTCCTTAGAGCTGGGGTTACAAGCACATACCACCAGGCTGGCATTTTCTGTTTTTAAACTTGGGTTCTAGGGACTGGATACAGGTAAACACTTTAACGGTTGAGCTATCTCTCCAGCCCCAGTTTTTGATCACTTTTGATCACTTCCCTTATGTGTGTGCAGGTGCCTGTGGGGTCCAGGAGAGGGTGTTGGATCCCCAGAATCTGGAGTTAAAGGTGGGAGTGAACTGCCCAAGATGGGTGCTGGAACTGACCTTCGGTTCTCTGGAAGAGCAGCAAGGGCTCTTAACCCCTAGCATCTCTCCAACCCAACCTTTCTTTTGATTGTTTTCTGATTTATCATCTTGATCCTTAATATATTTACTTCTTTCCTCCTGTTACTGATGCGTTTCTGGTTTTCCCTCACATCTAGCGATGAGTACTAAATGTCAATGTTGCTTGTTAGTCTGTGAGCTTCGTTTATCTATTTTCATTTTGTGTTATTTTTGAAACAGGGTCTCACTTTGTAACCTCAGCTGGCCTTGACCTTGCTATGTACACCAGGCTATACTCAACGTCACAGAGATCTGTCTGCCCCTGCCTCCTGAGTGCTGCTGGGATTAAAGTTGTGCCCACTATGTCTGACCAGAGAGCTTTCTTTTTTTTTTTAAGATTTATTTATTTACTATTATATACACAGTGCTCTGCTTGCATATACATGTGCAGGCCAGCAGGCCAGAAGAGGGCATCAGATCACATTATAGATGGGTGTGAGTCACCATGATGGTTGCTGGGCATTGAACTCAGGACCTCTGGAAGAGCAGTCAGTGCTCTTAACCTCTGAGCCATCTCTCCAGCCCCAGAGAGCGTTCTTAATTGCGAGACTGCTATGTGAGTTTTATCCCGTGTTTGATATGCATTTTTCTCACTGTCATCTACTTCAAAATATTTGATGTTTTTAAAATTATGATTCATCTTCCGAACTACTTAGAAGTACTCCTTCAGGCTTCCAAGTATGTGGGTTCCTTGTTTCAGTATCTAGGCTGGAGGAGGGAGCCTTCACCGTGAGAATTCTCTGGTGTTTATTGAGACCCCCCTCTGCAGGCTGTGTGAGTCAGCTTTCCTTCCGTCACCAGGACAAACACCTGAGATGGTCAACTGTGAGGAGAAGATGTTGGTTTTGGCTCATGACGTTAGAGGTCACTGAACCTTCTCTCCAGCCCTGCTCCTACCTCAAGACCCCCTTGTCGGATCTTGATGCCCTGTAGTGTCTTCCCCGGGACATGTATTTCCAACATAGCCTTGTAGTGGATATAGACATGTTTTTGTTTTCATCCCAAGTATGGGATGGGGAACAGACTTGTGAGAGAACAGGTGATGTTTATCCTCTTAGGAGTCGAACCACTTTGTGGTAGGGGCTTGGTTTTTGCCAGCTGAAAAACATCCTAATACAGACTCTGAAAGGATGTGTGTGTGTGTGTGTGTGTGTGTGTGTGTGTGTGTGTGTGTGTGTGTGTGTGTGTGTACACCCAAAACAGGTGCAGGTGGCTGGGGCTTTTTGGGTCTTGGTATTGTTTGGCTGTTTATTGCTCCACTTCGAGACGCTCCTAGAGAGAACCACTCCAGCGAAGGCTTTGGGGCTCCAGGTTCCAGCTGCTGTTCCAGGTTCCAGCAGCAACTTGTTGGAATTGCTGGTCTGCTGAAATCCTGCTGACTACGCCAGGGGAATTGCTCCCAGGAACTGAATCCAACAAGATCTACTTCCTCTGTTCCCATTAACCTCCTTTCTCTCCTATCTAGGGTAGGTGGGTAGGAAGGGAGGTATAAGCATTAAACGAATGACAAATAAAGTAGGTTCGGAAAACGTGAAGCCTACATAGCCTTTCTGTGTTGTTGGCTCAACTTAGTTGTCAACTTGACAGATTTGAGAAGATGGAACCTCAATCGAGGAAGTGTTGCCATCAGACTGGACTATGAACTTGTCTGTGGAGCATTTTCTCAGTTGCTGGTTGATATAGGCGGGCCAAGCCCACTGTGAGTGGTACCATCCCTAGGCCAATGGGCCTGGGCGGTGTGAGAAAGGAAGCTAGAAGCAAGCCAACAAGTAGTTTCATCATAGCTCCTGCTCAGCTTTTGCCCAGCCCTTTGCTCGTTCTTTAATGATGCACTATACCCTATAAGCCAAATAAACCCTTTCCTCACCAGGTTACTTTTGGTCGTGGTGTTTATTACAGCAACAGAAACCAGGCCACATACCTTTTTCTTCCTAGACGCTGTCAAGTAGTAGATAAGCTTAGGACATTTACAATGATTGAAACTACTGATATATTTGGACTTAACTGGCATATTTGAAATTATATCTGATACATTCTTAATTGGGTTTTAATAATTTCTTTCTCTCATCTTGCATGTTATTGTTGGCTAACGTTTTAATTTATTTTGTTTAACTTCTCTGATTCATAATCATTATCATTATTACTATTGCTGTTATTTATAAGCGTCCAGATTTAATATCTACAGATCAAAGAAATCTCTTACATTTTTTTCCAGTGAAGATTCATGAGTAGAAAACCCTCAGTCTCTGTCTGAAGTAACCCCATCCCAACACTTGATTCTGAATCATAGTTTAGCTAGGTAGAAAATTCTGGCCCGCTGGGCGGTGATGGCACACACCTTTAATCCCAGCACTCTGGAGGCACAGGCAGGAGAATGGCTGTGAGTTCGAGGCCAGCCTGGTCTACAAAGTGAGTTTGGGACAGCCAAGGCTACACAGAGAAATCCTGTCTCAAAAAACCAACCAACCAAACAAACAAACAAAAACAAAACAAAAAAAAATCTGGACCAACAGATATACTCCCTTATACTTCTAATTGCTTCTGGCAGCCAATGATGATGCTGGGAACTCTGCCAATCAAATTGTCAGTTATTTTTAGGGACCCTTAGCTCTTTGGTTGCATTTAAGATCTCTGTGGCAATCCCAGCTCTCAGGAGACAGAAACAGCCTTGGCTGTCCTGGACTCACTTTGTAGACCAGGCTGATCTCAAACTCACAGCAATTCGCCTGCCTCTACCTCCCAAGTGCTGGGATTAAAGGCATGCGCCACCACATCCAGCCTTCATAAACTTAATTTAGCATTTCAAAAAAATTTTTTTAAGGATTTATTGATTTATTATTTATACAGTATTCTGCCCACATGTGAGCCAGCAGGCCAGAAGAAGTCAGCAGATCTCATTATAGATGGTTATAAGCCACCATGTGGTTGCTGGGAATTGAACACAGGACCTTCTGAAGAACAACCAATGCTATTAACCTCTAAGCCACCTCTCCAGCCTTCAATAATTTTTTTTTTTTTTTTTTTTTTTTTTTGGTTTTTCGAGACAGGGTTTCTCTGTGTAGCTTTGGCCATCCTGGACTCACTTTGTAGACCAGGCTGGCCACGAACTCACAGCAATCTGCCTGCCTCTGCCTCCCTAGTGCTGGGATTAAAGGTGTGCGCCACCACGCCTGGCAATAATTTTTTTCTTTAAAGGTGGGATTTAAATGACTCAAACTCAGTAGGTGGCCAAGGATGACCTTGAATCCTTGAATCCTCCTGCCTCTAGCTCCCAGGTGCTGGAATTAGAGGTGTAAGCCACATTCCCAGCCCAATAAAGACATTTCCCTGCTCTGGGACTGTTCCCGTCTCCTTTCCTGCTGCTGTGACAAAATACCCGACAAAGCAGCTCAAACAGGGAAGGCATTAATTTGGCTCCCCATTTCGGGTTACAGTGAGGAAGTCCAGGCAGGTGGTCTTCAAGCAGCTGTTGCTTCTCCACTCAGGAGCCGAGAATGAATGCATTCGTGCTTGAGCTCAGCTTGCTTTCTCTTCTCTTTGTTCCAGGCCCCAAACCCAGCAAACAGTGCTGCCCACATTCAGACCAGGCCCTCCCACTTCCATAATCAAGACAACCCCCACAGACACGCCCACGAGCCAACCTGATCTGGACCATTCAGCGCTGAGACTGTAGAGTGTGTCAAGCTGACAATTAAAATTCACCACCACAGCACTTGTTAGGTTGTTGTTTGTGTGTGTTGGTTGTTTCTCTCATTTCAAAGCGTTCTGTTGTTTCTGCATGACTCCGGTTCCCTCCTTGACTGCTGGATCATTTAGGTAATCCTTTCAAGCCGTGCTTGGAGGCTGGCGGGATGACTCAGCTTCCAAGGTGCTGGCAACAGAGGTTGACAGCCTGCAAGCACGGGGGTGTACACACACACACACACACACACACACACACACACACACACACACACGTGTTGTAAAGCCACGGCTTGGATGGTCTGTTTCACTAGGAGAGCCTGGCCTTCCTTTCATCGTTTCTCCTGTCTCTTCTTTCATGGCGGTTTATTGATGTGCATGACTTTGTTGTATTTCTGGTTGAGAGTCTATATTAAGAGTGTTTGCCCTGCCTGCCCTGTCAGGGTGCAGTCTGCTCCCGTTTGTGAAACTGCCTCTGCAGAGCAACCTCCTGTCTGCTTCTGCCGAGCCTCAGGAGGGTGAATGGCTCTGGACCAGTTTCATGTGTTTTGCCTTCATGATTCTCCTTCTCAACCCCTCCAGGGGTGGAAACTCACACTGTGCCCTGGTCTATTTTCAGCATAGGCCTGAGGTTTGATGCTTCTGTCCTCCTCCCCTCCCCCTCCTCCTCTTCCCCCCTCCTCTTTACCTCCTCCTCCTCTCCCTCTTCATCCTCCCCCCTCCTTCCCCCTTCCTCCTCCTCTTCCTCCTCCTCTCTTTTCTTCTCCCTTTTTGAGACAGAATCTCTCTACATAGCCCAGGCTGGCCCTGAGGGTTCCTCCCTCATCGTCCAGCCAGCTCTTCACTGAATCCTGCTTTGCTCTCGGGCTGCCCTTTACAAGGGTCATCTGAAATGAGTCTATACTTGTGTTAGACAGTTGAGTGCCAGTGAAGAAGAGAATCCTCCAGTCTCAGCCTTCCAAGTACTGGGTTTACCAGCATGCACCCCCACACCTGACTCCTTTTTTTTTCTTTAATAATTTATTTACTTTTATTGTATGTGCATTTGTGTTTTGCCTGCATGTATATCTGTATGAGGGTATCAGATCTTGGAAGTTACAGACAGTTGTGAGCTGTCATGTGGGTGCTGGGAATTGAACCCAGGTCTTTTGGAAGAGCAGTCAGTGCTCTTAACCGCTGAGCCATCTCTCCAGCCCCCTTTCTTTCGGTTTTTTGAGACAGGGTTTCTCTGTGTAGCCTTGGCTATCCTGGACTCGCTTTGTAGACCAGGCTGGCCTCAAACTCACAGCAATCCACCTGCCTCTGCCTCCCGAGTGCTGGGATTAAAGGCATGCGCCACCACGCCCGGCTTTTCTTTTCTTTTTTAAAAAAGATTTATTTGTTTATTTTCTGTAATGAGCACACCGTTCCACTGGCTGTTGTGGAACAAACTGTTGATTTAAGATAACTTCAAGGTGCCCTTTCCTTTGTCTGCAACTGAAACCATTTTTGAAAAGAGAGACGAAATAATTCTAGAAGAATTCTTCTTCTATCTTTACAAGAAAAGAGTGTTGAGAAGTGTTCTCTGCCGTGTCAACCTTTCCAACATGGCCTCTGTGACCTCAGCCAGGCATTGCCCTTGTATCTAGCGGCTTTCCTTGGTGAACTGAGCATGCTCAGTGATATACATCTTAACTGAGCATGCTCCGGTGTATGCGGCTTCCTAAGCTGCTTTCCCATGTGATTGTATATGGGATCCCTAGCTAAATCCCTGTGTTTCCTTTTTCTCTATGAGGGGACAGCCTGAAGGTGTCCTCCCCTGCCACTAGTAATGAGTCGGCTGTGCCCGCTTTTGGCTTTGCATGCTGTAAGATCCGAGCCCAGTGTATTGAGTTCCTTTAGTCGCCGTCTTGGTGCGGCCCTTCTTCACTGGTGCTGGAAACATGAATATGAACACGTACAAGGGACCCTGTGAAGAGCAGGTCAAGAGTGAAGGAGGACCCATGGTGGAGAGGCCGGCTGGACAATGCGAGAGTTACTGCTGAGTGGTCCTCAGGGTGCCCTCCAGGATGGACTTCAGGAGAACTCGTAGAGAATAGCCTACTTTCTTTGGCAGATTGGGGTGGGGTGTGATTTGAGAGGCAGCCCCAGAGAGCCACACCCCGTGTACAACTCACTCATCTCTCCCGACTGTGGGGACCACATGGTCTGCCAAGGGAAACCACCAGCCGGAAGACCTACTTTGACTCTTGGAGGGGAAGGAGCAAGGATGTGATGAGGATGCTGGGGGATAAGCTCCACAGAAAGCTAAAGTCCCGGAAAGGGAACAGTGAGAAGATATCGGTCTTAAGGAAACGGAAGCCAGCCTGGTCCCCGTTTCCATCCAATACAAAGAGCTGAGCCGGAAGAGGCAGCTACCACGAGCTGCCACAGCTCTGGGCTCACCACTGAGTAATTGCTCAGTACTTTACGTTGGGGACTGGGGGCTCTTCAGGCCATATATCATGTGAGAGATATTGAGCCCTCATCCCGAGGAAGAAATATGGCCGTTAAACAGGCGGCTAATGGCATGCCATTTCTCTGCTGGCAAGTCGGGGAGGCTCATTAAGCTGGCCAGCCCAGCCTGCCCTCCGCAAGAAATGCAAAATTAGCCAGAAGGGCAGAAACAGGATGGAAATGAAGGAGGGTGAACTCAGGACGAACTACTAACTACCGAGCCAGAGATAGGAAGGAAACGGAAGGCCGCTTTCTTCTCATTCTAGTCGGTGTGTGTATTGATTGATTGCAGCTTGGCTTTTGGAAGGGATCCCCCCAAATGCAGCACCTTCTACTGTTAATTTCCCAACTACCTCCCCAACTCAGAAAGCCAGCAGGCAGCACCCGTCTCTTCAAGCCAAAGTGTCGGTAATCAGAAAAAAATCAAGAATGGTTTCACCCCATCAGGGAGGGCTGGCAGCTCCCGCCCTGGGAAATCTCTATGTAAATGCAGAAGGCTGCAGTTCCGTGGATCCCATCCTTGAGGGCTCCAGACACTGAACCCAGATCAGATTCTGGCGCCTGAGGGGGTTCTGCTTGGGAGGAGCTAGTGCATGAAACCAAGGCTGTGTCCCACAGTCAAAAGTACCAGGCGGCCTTTTCTCTGTTCTAGGAGCCCAGCCTACGCCTCACACTTCAGTTCTTCACACTGTAGCTGACACTCTTGGAGTCGATGAGGGTAGAGTCTACTGGGAAAATAAGTCATCTGAGAATGCTTGGGTTGGTGGCGGCCCACGCCTGTAACTCTGGGGCTGGGGAGATGGTAAAGTTACAGCAGAGTTTGGATCTCCAGCACTCAGTCCTTCCCCTCTGAGAGTCAAGGAAGGTCGGGTGCAGTGGTGTGAGGCTGCAACCCCAGCCCTGGCAAGCCAGCCAACCCAGACTTAGCAGCCGACCCCAGGGTCCAGTGAGAGAGCCAGTCTCAAAAATAAGATGGAATACAATTGGCCTAAAGCCAACCCCTCCCCCACCCTCCCCCCTCCCCTCCACACCAGTTCTCACACACTGACTCTCAATACACAGCCTCACATCCTGTCTCTAGAAGCCCAGGCACCTAGGCTCCCTGGCTTCATGCCCTCTCCATGATCGTGGCTCCATGAGTAAATAGAGAGGCGCGCACCCTGTGAGGTCACAAGTGTCTCCCTATACCCACAGGGACATGGTGCAAGATGGTCCTCAGGTCATTTGTCAAATGCAGGAGTGACTCCGTATAGAGTGCTTGCCACTTGGGAAGTGCTAAGGTGAAGTAACAAGGCCAGTTGTCCGGTTCTGTCTGCCCCGCCCCGCCCCCCGCCCCTCCCCCGCACTCAACCAAACCTGCGGGGTAGGGCGGGGCGGGGGTGGGGGTGGGGAAGGAGAGTGGGCTCAGAGGGGACTCTAAGTGAAAGGAGCAGTGTGGGGTGACCTCCCAGTCTTGTGGACTAGGCCTCTAGAAGCACTGGTTTTAGGGGTTCTGTACTTTTGGTGGGCTAGCGCCGTCCTGAAGGCCAGCCGCTGAGCCTCCCTGTCCGCTCAAGTCAGGTCCAATGGTTGATTTTGACTGATAACTGCACTAAGATCAGCTTAAGGCCCTAGTGAAGCTTACATCTGAACCCTGTGAGGGTGTCTCCAGGGAGGGGGAGAGGAGGGAGACACAGCCTGAGTGTGGGTGGCTCCCTCCCCTGGGCTGGGGTCCTGGACTGAATAAAAAGGAAGAACAGAGCTGGGCGCCAAGATCCACCTCTTCTCCGCTTCCTGACAGAGGTCGCGATGTGACCAGCCACCCCACACTCCTGATGCCATGCCCTCCGGAATACTCTGATAAAAGACACCTAAGGTAGAAAGAGTTTATTTCAGCTCACAGTTCAAGGAACTTTCCAGCACCGTGCTTGAAACAGGTGGTCACATCACACGGGCAATTAGGAAGCGGAGAGAGATAAACCGCACGCTTTAGCTTAGCCCGCTTTTGTAAGGTCTGGGATCCTAGCCAGGGAACGGGCCACGCCTACAATGAGATGGATTTTCCCTTGCGCTTTAATAGAATAGAAGCAATCCCCCGCGGACATGCGCAGAGGCCCCAGTGAATCTAGACTCTTTACTGTTAACGCTGAGCATCGAGGATCATGAGTGATCTCATCAAGGCTGGAACACTGTTGTTTCCCTTTGGCTGGCATGGCCCGCTGGGAGCCGGGGGTGGGGGTGGGATGGAAGAGGTGGGGGTGAGTTGGAGGGAGGGGAGGGGGGTCACGGTCGCCATGGCATCCGGAGACACATCGTCACCCCAGAAAAGACCCACGTTAAAAAAAATGGTTTCTCTTGAACGCTTATGCCTCCCACTGCCGTAAAATTACACCTGAATTGTCTTCAGGTGGAGATTATGATCTGTCCCCTCTCGCTCGAAGTGGTGCTGTGTTGTGGACGGGAGAGGAGTCGCAAGGGCGAGTTCCACAGGGGAGAGGGGAGAGAGGCTGTACCCATCGCACTCGGGCTGCTCTCCGTGTGTGTGCCTCAGTGTTTCCTGTGTTGAAAACTTGACGGGGTGGGGATGGGGGTGTTGGGAGCCTGGGGAGGTAGCCTGGAGCCTTGGAGAAGCAGAGCCTCAGGGGAAGTCCTGGGGTCTTGTCCTAGAAAGGGTGGAGCTTTTGGCTTGGGATGGTGGGCACTGGAGAATAACCTTCTCCAGACAGTGCGTCTCCACCCCAAACCTGTCCCCACAGGACACTCGCCCTCTCCTACACCTGCTCCAGCCATTACCGCCTGCTGTGCTGTTGACTTACAGCCTTCAAGTGTGTTTAGACCGCAGCAGGCATTTCGTTTTAGTAGCACGAAACGGACTAGTGCGCTCCCAAAGTAGTGGCAATTTGGATGGAGTTCAGGATTGTAATTGGCTTTATTGCGTTGCCTGTGACTTTATTTTTTAATTTTTTTTCTAAATTATTTGACAATTTCATGGGTTTTTATAACGAGTTTTATCACCCATTCCTCTTTCTCATCCTCTTTTTTTTCTCATTCCTCTTTCTCTCTCCCACTAGAACCCTTTACTCCCAACGTGCCACCTCATGCTTCTGTGTCTTCTTTTGTGTGGGACCCAGAGTTTAGAGTTTCTTGCCAGAGAGTGAGTGTGAGGTTACCCAGTGGAGAAAGGGCAACAACTCAATACTACACCCCTGAAGAAAGTGACCCCTCACGACAACCCTTAGCTTCCAACAGTTCCTTGGGGCAGGTGGAGCCTCATGGAGTCTGCCTCCACCAGTCCTGTGCAGGTCAGCTGCAGGGATGTTGTGAGGACAACGGTCACACCAAATTTTCCACAATTTCTAAATCTGTGTTGCTTATGTAATTGGGAAAAAGTGTACTTTATTTTTGTTTTTTTTTCTTTCTTCTTCTTCTTCGTTTTTTGTTTTTTTGTTTTGTTTTTGTTTTTTTGGGGCAGGAACAGGGCTGACTGGAACACAAACTCACCTTCCTTTACAGTGGCTCCAGGTTGAGGATGCCTGGTTCTCCATGCCCCTGTTCTGCAGCAGGTCTTTCCACAAGCCCCTTGGCAGTGCCCTCCAGTCCGGGGAGGCCTGGGTTTGCTGCCCTCAGAGTCAGGAGCTGCAGAAAGACAGCTTGAAGTGGGAAGCTGGAGATAGTGGGGGAGTCGGAGAAAAAGAAAACCTCATTGTTTTTGACATTTCTGGAAAGCTCTGAGCTGATCTAAGTGTCAGGGGCTGCGCGTGGGACCTGCTGTGCCAGGGCGACTTCTGCAGCCTTCCTTAATTAGCTCTGTCTTTTTCTGTGGTGGCTTCTGGGTCTCTCATGGGACTGACTGAACCGGTCTAAAAACAAAGACCCTCTCAGAGGTGCTGAGGATTCTGGTAATTTCCTCTGTGTTCTGCTTATCTGGAGTTCACTAGGAAGCCTTTCCGATAAATTCCATTTCGTGCTCACAAAAGCACAGGGGAGGGGAGGACCGTTGTCATGGTGACCGGGGTGGGCGACACTGTTAATTTGTACGAGAACAATGATGGATGGCATTGACCCCCCACCCCCCCACCCCACCCCCCAGGCAGGAAGCCAGAGATTACACTGACCATTACCTCTCACATTTAAATGGAGGATGAAAGAGGATAGATGGTCAGTGCAAATGCAGAATTAAGAATATTACCTCAGACCCCTACCCCCACTTCCACCCCCGCCCCCAAACCCAGGCCTCTGCTACTCTGTGCTCAGGCTCCTTTCCACATAGTTTGCAAAATTCATCTGGGTCCCACGCTCTCCTGAGGGCATGCACTGTGAGGGCTGAACATTCAAGCCGATCGCTCAGTTGGCAGACTGTTTGCCTAGTGTGCACAAAGCCCTGGGCTCTGTCCTCAGTGTCCCATAAACATCATAAGGTGACACACGCCTGCAATCCCAGCGCTCGGGAGGCAGAGGCAGGCGGATCGCTGTGAGTTCGAGGCCAGCCTGGTCTACAAAGTGAGTCCAGGACGGCCAAGGCTACACAGAGAAACCCTGTCTTAAAAAACAAAACAAAACAAAACAAGCAAACAAACAAAACAAACAAACAAACAAACAAAAGAATTCAAGGTCATTCTTGGTTCCTTGTCCAGTTTGAGGCTAGTATGCCCATCTTTTTTAAAGAAAAAAAATATTAAGAATAACAAAACAACAAATCAAAAGTCTCCCTGTGAAGCCAGGCGGTAGTGGCGCACGCCTTTGATCCCAGCACTCAAGAGGCAGAGGCAGAGGCAGGCGGATCTCTGAGTTCCATGCCAGCCTGGTCTACAGAGTGAGTTTCAGGTCAGCTAAGGCTATACTCTCGAAAAACAAAACAACAACAACTACAAAAGGCCCCGAGGCAGGGTGTGAGTTGGGGTGCCTCTCCCCCCAACCAGTGCAGGAAAGAGTAGTCAGAGCCGCAAGTCCATATGCACTCTGTAAAACTCCACTCTGGATACAATGCAAAACCATGACAGTTCTCTGACCAGCAAAACCCAGCCCGACAGGCCTGGGGGTCCCCTGGTCCTCTGATCAGGCAAGCAGAGCCCCAGCAGAGCCCCAGCAGAGACACCTCCTGCACCCCGACTCTGGCTCACGTCTCTTTGTTTTAATGTTCTTGGTAGCAGAGCCCAGTCTTAGAAAGCGACCTTCAGCTGCCTGCTGTGCAGGCTCCACCCACTTCTCACCTTTGCAACAGTCTACAAACTCAGGGCAAACCACTCCTGTCTCTGACTTGGGGGGAAACTGAGGCTCGGAGATGTGGATTATCTGCCAATGGCAGACAGCCAAGAAGTGACCAGCAATGATTCAGACACCGGTCATGAATATCAAAGTGTAGTTTTCCGTGTGTCAGGTTTATATCGCTCAAGACTCAAGCAGACAAGGCCAGTGGCAGCCAGACACCTATCTTTTTTTTTTTTTTTTTTTTTTTTTTTTTTTTTTTTTTTGGTTTTTCAAGACAGGGTCTCTCTGTGTAGCCTTGGCTGTCCTGGACTCACTTTGTAGACCAGGCTGGCCTCGAACTCACAGTGATCCGCCTGCCTCTGCCTCCCGAGTGCTGGGATTAAAGGCGTGCGCCACCACGCCCGGCTTCAGACACCTATCTTTAAGCATGTAACCTGTCTGAGTGTTTATTAAAGGAAATTTTGCTCTAGGCAATGGTACAAGCTGGAAAGGCCTGATGTGAATCCTGGTTATGCCTGAACAGCTGTATAATCTTAAATTTATTACTTCACCTTTCTGGCGTCCTTGTTTCTCATATAGAGGTTGTCAGGGTGGCCTTTTGCTCTTAGGCTATCTGGGGCAGAATGGAAAAGGGCGCCCTCTATGGGTAGTCAAGCACTGTGAGTCAGTTCCTGATGGGAGAATGGAGCCTGGGCTCAATTGGTTATGCGCTAAGTGTTTTGGGCTTTTGTGTGACAAAACCCCAGCACAGCTGTAGATAGCAGCCTGGGCATCACCCAGGGCCTTGAACAGAGCGGGAGATAGAGATCAAAGGCAAGGGTCTGGTTGGTCTCACCAATATCTGTGGTGGAAAAGATGGCCAGCTCTTGTGGGCCACTTCAACCCGTGCAGGTTCTGTGTGTGGTCAGGAGCGGGAGGACAGAGGAGGGGAGTCCCTTCCCAGCCACTCCAGGGTCCAGCCGGTGACGATAACCCATTGTCTTAGGCAGCTCTGCCCACTCTGCTGACCCTGAGACGGACTGTGGCCTTAACTTCCTGCTCACAGCTTAGTTCTCCTCCTTCCGAACTAAGTCCGATACTCAGGACTCCGTGTCCCAGGATGCCAAGGAGACAGAGCTGCCCCTTGCGTCCAGGGTGTAGTGATGGGAGTGTGGTGTGGTGTGGTGTGATGGGGGGTTGTGGGAGGGGGAAATCAACCCTGAGGAAACCCACATTTTAATCCCACCTTTAACCTCTGAGAGGTCTTGGATGCGTCACAGCAATCACCCGCGTCTAGGGTGGGGAAGGGAGGGGCAGGAAGAGGATGTGCTGTGGCACCCAGAGGCATCTGCTCTCCTACTGAAGCTGGCTTCCTGAGGCCTTATAGACAAGTGACTGGACATTTGTGTGAGCAAGGGCTCAGTGAAACCACCCATGAGTGGAAAGAAAGGTTTATTGGGAATCAAACCATGGGGTTGGGGGACAGAGAAGCAAAATGTCAGGAAACAAGAGTGTTTTAGCTCAAAACCTCCTACTGACAGTCAGCTGAAGAGGGTCTTTGAGCTGACACAGGCCTTCTGACTAAGAACTTGGTACTCTCCAGAGGTCACTGACCTCTGGGCATAGATTAAAGGGTTCTGAGCAAACAAACCACTTGCAGAATGCTGAATTTCAGATGACCCAGTGACAATCCTGTTTTTCTGGTCAGAGTCCTTGTGTTTAGGACATTGTTGCTAGCACTGCCGTTGGGGGCCGGGTCACTTTGGACCTAACAAGGAGGTAACCCCAAATATGTAGCTGGTTGATTAGAAAGGATGGTGGTCTGGGAGGCCCTCCTGAAGACACACGCTTTACAGCAGGTGACTTAAGTGTGGGCAGACTTGGGCCTTTATTCTGAGGGGCCCAGGCATCCCTCTAGCTCAGTCTAATGATGGTCCCTGAGTTTTACAAGATGTCTGATTTGGGTGGGGCGGACCGCTCTCGGATGCCAGAAGAAAGCTGGTTCTGATAGAAGGGAAGGGATTGGATGGGGACAGAGAAAGAGGAATCTGCTCAACCCAGTGAGGTCTCTTCTGTAAAGGAGCCAGCTGCTCCCTGACCTGGTGCAGCACCTGCAGCGCTTCTGCAAAGGGGACTTTATTCCCTGTGGACAGTGAAGTGCGTCCCGCAGGCCTCGGGGGTGGGGGGTGAGGGGTGGGGGTGACATGGGGACTGCACCTTAGAGAAAGTAAAGATCTGATTCACCAGAGTCTCCAGGAAAGGAAAAGGAGAAGCTGCTTTGCCTGAGAATGACTTTCTGCCACACCTAAAGTTTCCTTTTTAAAACGCAGAGCCAGCACCCTGGAGCATTAAGCAGAAAAGGGATTTCAGCTTAGGAACCAACCCCCCTCCCCATTGGGTTTGTGGGACCCCTCTCTGTGCAGGCTGATCCCACCCACACTTTAGAAGTCATTTTAGGAGGCAGATGCTGTTTCCATATTCCTTGCTGGCCACCCTGAGGCAGAGTCTCCAAGAGATAGACATCCTCCTCCTATTTCATAAAACCTTGGGGATTTCCACTATTATATTAATGGGCATATTTTTTTGCAGAATTTTCTATTTCTGCTCATGAGATTTTATTTGTTTCAATAAGCAAGAGCAGTTAGACGCAGGGAAGAGTGGGATTTAATGTTTATTTGCTCTGGCTCCAGGAGATGCTGTGTTTGCTCAAATCCTGGAGCTGCTTAAAGATGGACTCATGGGTAGAGGACCAGGGGGGAGCCTGATCCTCAGCTGGGTCCAGAACAAACCTTGACAGACCTGGTTCTTATTATCTTTTTGAAGAGTTTATTGTTTAATTTTGTTGTTGTTGTTGTTTTTGAGACAGGGTCTATGTAGAATTTAAAATATTTTAGTTATATGTATGTAAGGATGGGTATATGCATGTAAGTGCAGGTGCCCACAGAGGCCAGAAGAGGGCGTCAGGAGTAGCCTGATGTGGGTACTGGAAAAGTCATGACAGCTGGTGTCGGGCAGTGAGTACACTTTCACCTTTTTCTGTTCTTGGAGAATCTATGCCATCAATGGCTTTTGATGTCCAGGTCTTTGGCGGAAGCTGTCTCTGGGCATACCAGTCTCTCTTCACCTTCTGCTGATGGATGACCCCTCTGTCTGAGGGTCCTCAGAAATGAAGACTTGCCGCTCGAGAGACACCAGAAGGAATATGTCAGCTTAGTGTTCAGATGGTTCACACGGCAAAAGCCACAAGAAAACAGGGGAATAGGATGTTTGCAGGTTCAGAGAGCAACGTCCGTGTTTACTGAGAGATTTCATTCAATCACCTCCAAATGGCAACAAGACTGGAGTGTAGAGTAAGGCTATTGGGGCCCCTCCGTCCCCACGCAGTGCCTCATATTTGGGGATCAAATTCATTCTTTCTGTGTGAGCCTAGAAGTCTCTTGCTGACAAATGCACTTAACAAAGTCCTGGCTTAAACTACACAGGGTACAGTCAGAAGAAAAAAAGCAAAACAAACTGTTCAAACCCAAATTGACATATTTCCCAGACAAAGCCTGTTTTTGTTCAACAAATCAACACAAAGATAAAAAGAAGGATAAAGACTAACTGTGTACTTTAAAAGAGACTTAAGGGGATAGGGGACAGCTGAGTCACTAAACTGGCCACTGTTCAAGCATGGGTTTAAGTCTCCAGTACCCACATGTAAGTCCAGGGTGGTATGTGCCCAGAACCCCAGAGCAGAGGGGTGTGTGGGAATATAGAGGCATCCCAGAGCTGAGGGGTATGTTTGGGTATGTAGAGACGGGCAGATCCCTGTTGTCTTAAATAAACTAAAATCCCAATGGTTTGGTTTTTACCAATAAAGATTCAGGAGCCAGCTGCTGCATTAAAGCCTGCTAGCTCAGAGGGGCAGAGAAAGCGCCCAGCTGACCTTCCTACTCAGAAAGAAAAAGCCCTTTCTCCTTCTCCACACGGTCTTAAGCACCTTTCAGCTTATTGTCCCTCCTTTCTACTTCCTGTGCATCGCTCATTGTCCCTCCTTTCTACTTCCTGTGTGCCTCTAGCCATCTTCTGGACTTCCTCTCACTCTATGTTTTTTCCCATGTTTCCTTCCTGTCAATCTGGTTGCTTGCTCCGCCTCTTGACCTAGGGTTAACTTTAATGTTGTTTACAGAGAGCTCTTGGATTAAAGGTGGTTCTAGGGCTGAGCCACACCACAGCTGCTTGTCTGCAGTAAAAAGAAAGCTCCAGGGTCACAGACAGAGCCATACCACAACTAGAAACAGGCTTTTACAGCTCACATTATTGGGGTTCACAATGGGATCAAATATTCCCGCAACAGACCCCTGAAGTTCATTAGCCGGCCAGCCTAACTGAGCTGATGCACTTTAGATTTACTGAGAGAGCCTGTCTCAAAATCAAAGGACTGTGGGAACTGGCTTTGGCATCAAGGAACCCTGAATCTGACGCTTAGCATCTAAGTAAAAAGCAAATGTGTAACCCCAGTGCATTGTGGGATTTCCACACTCAGATGCCACACCTGAAGGCATGTGTGCATACACCACCGAGACATATAAAGACAGAAAGGTGACATGTGATTGAAGAATGACACTTGAGTCTGTGGACTCCCACACAGAGGTGCCTGCACACACACATGTGCACAAACCCACACTAGTAAGTGTGTATACCACCACCCTACACATACAGACTTAAAATACAGCCAACTGTGATGTATGAGTTCCATGTAGATCTGATTTTTATTTTTGAGATTAAAAAATGTATATATATGAGCGCTTGGCTGCATGCGTGTTTGTGCACCGTGTGTGTGCAGTGCCACCAGAGGTCAGAAGAGGGCAGCAGAGGCCTCAGATCCCATCATATGCTTGCCATGCTTGCCGGGCTGGTGAAGAGACATCCCTGTTGGAAGGCCAGCAAAGGATGTGGCAGCAGCATTGATATTAACAGGTCAGTGGACTGTCTGGTGGCAGGTTGGTGGACTGTCTAGTGGCAGGTTGGTGGACTGGTGGCAGGTTGGTGGACTGTGTCTGGTGGCAGGTTGGTGAACTGTCTGTCTGGTGGCAGGTTGGTGGACTGTCTGTCTGGTAGCAGGTTGGTGGACTGTCTGTCTGGTGGCAGGTTGGTGGACTGTCTGTCTGGTGGCAGGTTGGTGGACTGTCTGGTGGCAGGTTGGTAGACTGTCTGGTAGCAAGTTGGTGGACTGTCTAGTGGCAGGTTGGTGGACTGTCTGGTGGCAGGTAGGTGGATTGTCTGGTGGCATTCAATGGTAAGCAGGCAAAGGGCAAAAGCATTTCCTCAGGGTCTCCTTATATCTGGACCTCTGTGGAAAGTGTGGTCCATGGTGGGTCTTAAATAGTGTCATCAGGAGAACTCCTCACAGGTACCCAGAGGTGTCAAGTCAACACAGCAGCATGGGTAGGGCTCTGGGTTCTACCCTTGGCACCACTGAAAATAATAATCACTTTAATTTTTAAAAAATCTGTTAGTTTTAATTGTGGGTACATGTGTACTGTGAGTGTGTGTGAAGAGGGCATCGGGTCCCCTGAAGCTCAAGTTAAAGGCAGCTGTGAGCCATCATGTGTGGGCGATAGGAGCGGAACTCTGGTCCCTGCAAGAACAGTGCAGGCTCTTAACTGCTAAGCCAAGTTTTGAAAAAAGGTTATATGTAATGGAAGTTTTGGTTTCTTTGTAGACTCAGTTATGTTATGTAAAAATGTTTTTGTTTTAATCCCAAGTGTGGGATTTTCGTTTGGGCTTCAGGATGTCCATGGCTGATAATTGCCTCCTGTAGGGCTTGGTCTTTGCCAGATGGTAACTGCATGCCTCCTGAGGCACAGAGGGGCGTGGTCTAGGAATCTGAGGGAGAGATAGGAGAACAGGGAGAGAGGAAGTGTGGCATGCCGTGGCGGCATGTGACATGTGGCATGTGGCGGTTTGGAGAGACCAGAGATAGACCGGTGTGGAGGCTTGGAGATACAGGAAGAGAAACGTTTCAACACAGCAGCTCGGAGGACACTGCTTGCTGCGTTTGCTGTCAATGGAGATTGGTATTGCCCCAAAAGAACCCACTGACCCTAAACAGCCAGGAGAAGTAAAGCGGTTTGCACCCCCTCTCCCCACTAACCTTTCTCATACCTGGGGTGAAGGGGTTGGTGGGAAGGAGTCAGAGGCTTCAATATCCCAAATAGAATAGTTTAAAACAAGTGTTAACAATGGTGTATTCTGCAAGGTTCTTGCTCCCTTCCCAAGAGATCTTCACACTGCAGGCCAGGCTCGCTGAGCCAGGGCTGCCAGGACAGCAGGCTGGCTTTTCCCTTCCTTAAAAGCGGGCCTAAGTGCAGCCATTAGCGCAGCAGGGCTCCTTTGAGGAGGCAGCCAGAGGGTGGCAGCATCCGTGATCAGTGTTTGTCTTCACTCTGTTTGCTTTACGACTCTGCTTTTGCAGGGTTAACGCGCCTGGCGCAAATGAAACTGTATGGAGCACTTAGACTGAAAGGCAGCATCTCTGGCTTGCACCCCACTCACCCCCCGGAGGGCTCCCCTTCCAACCACTTCTGATTTTTGTCTACCTGGTGGTTATCTGGAAATTCTAGATAATGCCCTGTAGTCTTACTTTTTCAATTTTAGCTGAAAGCTGTTGGCTTCACACTGGGGTCGTGAGAGTTCGCTGCTCCCTTGCCTTTCTCTTCACCCTGCTCTACCTCTTCCTCTGTCCCCGTAAAGTCCTGTCATTGCTGTCTGTGGCTGTTTGTGTCCTTTTGGAGTCTTGTTTAACTCCAACCGCGGAACACTTTATTTCAAGTTGCACCAACTTCTGACAGCGCCTCTGCGGTACCAGGACGTGTGCCCACCTACTCCTTCTTCAGCAAAACTTTCCCTCCTTGTAGCCTTCTCAAAGTTCCAATTTTTTTCCCCCCTCAGGGACCAAATACCTGACAGGAACACTTGAAGGGAGAAGGGCTTGTTGGGCTCACGGTTCGGGTGCATACGGCATCACAGCCTTCTCTGTGGAGGCAGGAAAATGCCTTTACATCTCGATGGGTTAAGAATCTGCACACAAACTGGGCATTTGGTGAGGCACGCCTTTAATCTCAGCACTCGGAAGGCTGACGCAGACGGATTGCTGTGAGTGAGGCCAGCCTGGTCTACAAAGTGAGTCCAGGATGGCCAAGGCTACACAGAGAAACCCTGTCTCGAAAAAAACCAAAAACCAAGCCAAAACAAAACAAAACAAAAAACCACACAAACAAACAAAAGAATCTGCACAAAGCTTGGGTCAAAGGCAGGAAAGACTGGCAGGGACCCGCCCCCACCGGCCCACCTCCACCTTCGAGATTCCACAGCCTTCCAGATCAGCTCAGAGCCCTGAACCAACAGTGGTTCCTGTTGGTTTTTAAGAAGGTTCAGAGCTACAGCCGGGGATTCGAGGGGCGTGCCCCTCCTTGTGCAGTTGCTTCACAAACAATGAAGCACAATTTCGCTACAGAAATGCGGTGCTTCCATGAGCCCCCACTGTGCCTGGCAACCTCGTGGGCTCTGCAGGGTCTCCCTCCCTGAGGCCAGAGTGCTGGGGTCTGGCTCACCAATCTCTCACTCTAGTCCCATGGAGGGCTGTCCAGGGCTGCACGCTCTCCACCTGTGTGGCCCAGCACCCTCTACCCTGGCCTCCCTCCCAGAGAGATGAGTGACCTCACTTTCCCACGCAGCACCATCATCGCTCCCTGGGAGTGTGCCTCCCATGTGCATATTTTTTTTTGTTTTGTTTTCGTGGGAGCTAGTGGAAGACACCATCTTCCTCTGGTTTAGGCTTCTATAAGTATAAACAGTAGGTGTTTGCTTAATGCTCAGTCTGGAGGCAGGGAAATCCAGGAAGAGAGGAGAGACAGACATACATACAGACAGACAGACAGACAGACAGACAGACAGACAGACAGACACACACACACACACACACACACACACACACACACACACACACACACACACACAGAGTAGATGGGTGGGTGGAGATGTGGCTGAACTTAGCCTTCTACCAGGAACCCACTCCCACAGTAGCTAGCCCATTCCCTGACAACAGCATTGACTCATTCTCAGTGTGGAAGTTTCATGGCTCAATCACTTCCTAAAAGCCCCTCCTCCCCATGTTGCTCCCCTAGAAATCAGACAGGCACCTGGAGGGGGAGTGTCCACCCCACAATACCCTGTCTGTCTGTCTGTCTGTCTGTCTCTCTTTTTGAGACAGGATTTCTCTGTGTAGCCTTGGCTGGCCTGGACTTGATTTGTAGACCAGGCTGGCCTCAAACTCACAGAGATCCACCTGCCTCTGCCTTCCCAGTGCTGGGTTCAAAGGCGTGTGCCACCATTGCCCGGAGATTTTTTTTTTTTTAAATATGGATTCAGAATATCAGACTCCGGTTCTTACCCTTGCAAGGCCAGCACTCTACCAGTTTAGCCGTCTCTCTACCAGCTCTGGGGATTGTACCATGCTTAGGGTTAGGGTGTAGCAACTGGGCTATGTCTCCAGCCACAGAAGCCACAGGAGGGCCTCCTTACGGTCTCTGGGGTGCCATCCTGTTCCCTCACCTGAGCGGGGTAGACAGTTCTATGACTGTGCACGGAAGGTTCGCTGAGGCTAAGGCCGAGCTGCACAGCCCCCAGCATTCTCACCTGTGTTCTTCTGATGTGCAAACTGAGTTGGAGAGACTTGCCAGAGACACCCAGCTGGCGAGGACTGTCAGAGCTTACTTTTAACTTCAGGTGGGAAAGCCTTTTGTAGCAGATGGTTCCTGAGCAGCTCCAGGGTTCCCACCAACACAACAGCCTGGTGTGACTAGAGGGCAACTCAATTCCCATCATGACCTCTGACCTCAAGAGTTCCCTGACCTCAGTATTGCCAAGGCCACCAGGTCATACGGTTGTTGGGAACTGTGTGTGGGGCGGTTGAGCCCTGGCTACTGCTCCCTTTCAACACCCAAAGTCTGGGAAAAGCAACCATAAAGCTGGCTGTGGCCTGAGCCAGGGCCCAGGGCTTCCTGGCCCAGCTGAGAGGTCCCAGCCAGGATCCACCCAGGCCTGCAGGAGGGGCTCCCAGTAGGGAGCAAGGCTTGGTGCAGGAGCTTTTCACACTGCCTCTCACTCACACCCAGAGCTGGCTGCCTGGCAAATGCTGCCAGAGGGAAGATGAGTCCAGGTTGAGAGGGACAGGATGTGCAGTCTGACGTGTACGGGGATTGTCACCAACATGGAGGTGGGACAGAAAGGCGTCACAAAGACATCTAACTCCGGGCCTCTCTCCAGGCAGAAATCTGCTGAAGAAGGGGAAGGCTGAGTGCTTGGGTCAGAGTGCCCGCAGGGAGGGGCTTTGCGCAGTAGTTCAAAGACGGAGGGGCCCTAGGCAGGGGGCTGGAGCCAGAAAAGGCCCCTGCTAAGGATGACTAGCTTAATGAGCTTATTCAGTTTCTTCCAATCTTCAGAAGGGGGGTTGGGCCCCACTTGTATGCCTGAGGAGGAAGGGGGCACCGGGGGAGGGGGGAGAATCTTGCAAAAGAAGAAAATTAACATTCTTGGGGCAGGAATGTGGCTCAGGAGGCCCTGGGTTCCACTCTCTGCACTACAAAGAAGGCTTTCCCGGTCTCACCACAAGGGTGACCTTGATCTTCATGATCTATCCAGTCCTCTGGGGACCCTCACCTAGAGCCCGCTCAGCCATCCCACCTGAGAGAAGACGCTGGCAGCACAGGGAGGATGCGTTTGGAAGGGGTCCCCAGGCTCCAAGCCTCCTGCATAAAACAGAGAGACCTTTTCCTCCGCAGCTAATCAAAACCTCTGGCCCAGAGATTGCAAATGAGGCCTTCGTGTCATTTCCCTTGCAAATGAGACGGCTGTTCCGCAGATCTCTCAGCTAACACCTCATCCGCACCGCAGTTGGCCTGACAGCTGCTGGGCACATTTCAATTAGCCTGATAGATACCCAGGAAGCAGATGAGGCCAGGTGGGCACCTTAGCCCCAGTTCCTTAACCCCACACAGGGTCTTGATGAAGCCTGGGGAGGCAGCATCCCATTCCTATCGGTCACGAGCAGATTTCCACTCTGGTGGCATAATTAGGCCTGCAGGAACTGCTGTGCACCCACCTCCACAGCCTTCACAAGTCAAGGAAGGAGGGAGGCTGGCATCGGGACACACGGGTCTCCGGTTAGGCTCAGAATTTCTCTCTCCTGGAAATCAGGCCTGGTCCCTCCCCACTCCCTGCAGATGGAGGAGAGATGAAGTCAGGCACTGATGCAGAGGCCATGGAGGAGTACTGCTTACTTGCTTACTCCCCCACAGCTTGCTCAGTCTGTTCTCTAATACAGGCCCATCCGCCTAGGGGGTAACACTGTGGGCTGATCTCCCCAATCCTACTTGAAGTAAATGTTCTACAGGCTTGCCTACAGGCCAGTCTTATGTAGACATTTCCCAATTGAGGTTTCCTCTTCTCAGATGACTCTAGTTTGTGTCAAATTGACAAAAAACATCCAACCAGGACACACTTGCTATGAAGCTTGCTCATCTCCCTGAAAAAGAGTCAAAACCCTCTTTATTTTCTGGAACTAAGAAGTCTGTCTCTCCCTTCAGGATCTCCATCACGCTGTACACGGTGGCCATTTCTTCTCATCTCTCCCACCTCTTGGCATGATTGGGACTGCCTGAGGTCATGTGACTGCGGTCATGTGTGTGTCTCTGTCCTAACAAAGCTCCTTTCTACAAGCCACCACCCTTTTCTCTTTTCTAGACCGTCCCAATTTCACCCATCATTAACATTCCTAGTTTACAGCGTGGACCCAGGCTAAGATGGCAGGTCAGAGGTCACACATCTCCTTCACAGCAGCAGGGCAAGGCCAGAACACTGGAGATCCCAGGCTTCAAATCTAGCCCTGCCATGCCTGGCTGGGTGATTTGGTGCCAGCTCCTGTACATTTCTGTGTTCTTGAGCTGCAACATGAAAGGGTTTTATAAGCCCCGAGGGCTGGAAGACATTGCCAGGTCTTTTTTTTTTTTTAGGTTTTCTGAGACAGGGTTTCTCTGTGTAGCCTTTGCTGTCCTGGACTCACTTTGTAGACCAGGCTGGCTTCGAACTCACAGCGATCCGCCTGCCTCTGCCTCCCAAGTGCTGGGATTAAAGGCGTGCGCCACCACGCCCAGCAGTCAGGTCATTTTTTTATAAAGGGAATATCATGGTTCCATCAAATAGAAAATGAACAGGCACCAGAGGGTTTATGTAACTTGTTAATTTGTGAGGGAACAGACAAGATGTTGGAACCCAGTGTTCAAAGGAGAATTCTGGAAACAGGTATGCTGTCAGCTGGGGAGATCAGATGAATTTGCAAACGTGCTGAAATGATTCTGCAGACAGCAGTGGACCCAGCTGGGCTATTGGGTGCTGATCGGCTGAGCTACAACAAGCACATCTTCACACCCAACATCCACTTGGTCAGAGGCTGTGCTGGGTGGAGTAGCCCAGCCTGTTCCAGCTGTGGCTTGGAAGTTCCCATAAACCCTTTCTCCCCTAAGTATCACAGCATCTGTCATAACAACAGGATGAACTAGAACACCTCAGAAGCCTTTCTTTTCCCTCCATCCCAGCCTCCTCCTGGGTACAGAGCCACAGCCTCAGGCCCACTATGGCTTTATCCTTCAGTGGGGTGCTCTGTCCCCTGTGGGTTGTGAGTTCTCTAAGGTCAGCGTTGGGTGCTTTCGACCTGCCTCCCCAGCATCAGCATGGCTCCTGACACAGACTGGTCAGGAACACCCCATGCTGACTGGACTAAGGAGGAGCTGGGCTTCTGCTCTTTCCTGTCCTCTTCTTTGACTATCCCCCAATTTCAGAGGTTTCTCTTATATTTTCATTAATTTCTACTGAATAATTAAAATAGGAAATTACTATTTTCATCATTACTGAATGCATTTTTTTTTTTTTTTTTTAGCACTGAGACTTGATGGGGTGAGGCCTCTGCTCCAGGGGTGGGGGGCTGGGAGCTCATCTCCAGCTTGCACACAGAGCCAGCTGGGCTAGGAGCTCAGAAATTGCTTTTTCATTGATGAATGAATGGGCAGACAGAAACAGCACTTCACTTCAAAGGCCAAGACAGCTGTTTGGAAGTTTCCAGAATTAGCGCTGACTCCATTCCCTCTGGCCTGCATCGACTTCGGCCTTTTGTTTTTGGAGGCAGGTCCTCACGTAGTCCAGGCTGGCCTCCAACTTGCTCTGCAGCCGAGGATAACCTTGAACTCCTGCAGCTCCTCCCTCTACTTGCTGAGTGCTGGGATTACAGGTGAGGGCCACTACACCCCGCCATGGCTTCAGTTTAATGCCTTTTATTAAAATAAGATGGAAATTGCAGGGGCTCCAGAGGGTTAGCACTGGCTTTAAGAATGTGATCTCTTCTTATTTCCTGCCCCTCCTGGCCACCTTCTACCAGAGGTTACTTGCTAGCTTCCAGCCTTACCCAAAAGGTGGGTTGTTTTGAGACAGATTCTTACTGTGCTGTCCTGGAACTCACTGTGTAACCAGGCTGGCCTTGAACTCAGAGATCTGCCTGCCTCTGCCTCCTGAGTTCTGGGATTAAAGGCATGTGCCACCATTGCCAGATAGGATTCTTTAAAAACAAAAATTAAAGGAACTATCTGGGCCCTGGAGGAGGTTGATGGACAGGGAAACAGAACCTGGGCTTGTAGTTGTCAGACTGGTCTCATGTGGAGACAGGTGGATTTGCTCAGAGGTGAAGATGGCCTCGGTCTAGCCCCGGTCATGGGTCCTCCATGTCATCCGAAGGCAGCCTTCCTTCTTCCAAGTCTTTTCAAAGAGACTTAGGAGTCAGTGGCTGGTCTGAACCCATGCTATCTGGAAACTTCTGTGGTTGTCTCTCCATCTCAGTTCATCCCTGGAGAATGGCTCTCAGCCTGCAGCAACTTTGGGCTTAGGCTGTCTTCTGTGCCCTTCACAGAAGATGTCTGCGTGCAGCCTTTCCATTTAACAGAGGATTCTCACACAGGTTGGCTGCTACCCCTGTTCCTCAGGGACCCAGGTGAGGGTCTGAGTTTCGCAGCAGTAGCTTTGGCCTGTTCCTTCGTGAGGATGGCCCCTGCTTCCAACCTTTCCAGTTTCCTGCTGGGGGCTCAGCTGGAGCATCTCAGAGGTCCATCCTGACCTTGGGCCTCTTCACTGGACCCTCCTGACCCTCCGGTCAGGCCTTTCCCCCAACCCCAGGCTCCTCCACAAAACTGGAGACAGAATCCAGAGGGGCTGCTGGGCATCAGTGCTGGCTTCCACTCCAAACCAAAGCTTAAAAGATGCCACTTCTAATTACACCGGACTGCCATGTGCCCTGAGGCCTTTTGTAGTAAATGTTCTCAATGAATTCAGTTTTTCATTCATTATTATTCATTATTTCCCTGAGCCAAGGCAAACGGGAGGCAGGGCCCTGCTCAGCCCTGAGTGCTCACATTGCTGTCAAATGCTGGGACAGGCCAGGGACAGGCTGACACTTGAGTTGCTACCCATATGGGCTCCAGGGAGGCTGGCCATGGGCCTGGACTGGGAGGGGCTGATGTGAAGTGAGCCTCTGTGCTGTAATGTGCCCACCATGGCCAGTGTGAAGATTCTGGGCATCTAACAAATGACTTGCAAAATCTCACTACCACCCCCATGGGCCCCTGGGAGACTGTTTGGGCTGGGGATGTGGCTCTGCACACGTGAAGCCCTGGCTTTGATCCCTGGCACTGAATGAAACCGAGGGCGCTACTGCACACCTGTAATCCCAGCATGGGGTGGAGGTAGGAGGATCAGAACTTACAAGTCATCCTTTGTTACATAGCCTGGGCTGTGTAAGTGAGCTAACCATCACCATACTGGAAACACCTCTAGTACTCACTTGGTCTAGACCAGTGATTCTCAAAGCTCAGGCTGTGGGGTGGCGGCAGCAGCAGCAGCTCCAGTTCCCGGAAGACCATCAAAGACTCAAGCTCCTCCACTCATGTCATCACTCTGGGCTGAGCTGGAAAACTGGGACGCTGGTGACCAAGACATGCTCAGGGGAGAGCCACTGGGCTAGAGCAGGGTTGGTTCACCTTGTACCGCAAAGTGTCATGGGTCAGATGGTTCTCTGTGTGGGAGTGGGGCGTGGGGTTTGTGTATAGGGGTCTTATGAGTTGCAGGAAGCTGACCTAACCTGCATCCTCTGATTGCACCCACTGGCTGCCAGGTAACGAGCCATTCCCCCAACTCAGGACATATCATGCCTGGACTGCTTCAGGGAATAAAACTGCCCCTGTGGAGAATCCCTGACTGGAAGGAGGGATATATAGTCCCTGACTATAGCTTGTCTGTATGTATTTGAGCCACACAAAACCAAGGACCCAGGTTCTGATGGCAGCTTTGATATGGTCCTGATGTCACAAGCTGTGTGACCTGGGGTGCTTCTTAACTCGGTGGGCCTGTTTGCTCACCTGGAACACAGGAGCAGGGTGGCCGGCATACAGGACATCACAGCCCCAGCCCAGAGTACTACACGCACCAGCCAATCTCTGACAAGGGACCTCAGGCTCTTCCACAGCGGGTTGATTCTCTCTGGCCTCACACCTCCACATTCCGCTGGGAGGCCAGCTGAGGCAGGTGGGCATGGCAGGACGCACTGCCAAGAGGGTCCTGTGGTCACAGAGCTGTGAGGACTTCTGCGTGCAGGTAGTACCTTATTTTCCAGCCCCTACTGCCATGTCTCATCAACACAGAGCAGCATCTGGGGACTCTAGCCAGTCCCCCCTAGGCTGGGTGAGCCCTGGGGGTTCTGGGAAAAGATTAAAAAAAAATCACATTTTTTCTTTACCATCTCACATCCCAATAAAATATTTATTTCAAGAAATAAATCTTTAAAAAAAAAAAAAGAGAGAAGAGTGTCTCTATTGCTTTCCTCTGACAGTCAGATCCTTGGACCCACAGGTCTCTTGATGCCCTGGGTTCTGCTGCCACAGGGGCCAACCAGGCCAGGGGCCATCGGCAAGTCCCACGCAGGAAGGTCCCTTCCTACAACTGTCTGGGCCCAGGAGGCCTGCTTTCATGAGGCTGGGGGTGGGCCACACACGAGCAATGGCAGTGTTCCTGGAGGCCTGGCTAGACTTGGCAGGCCCTGGCGGGGATTGGGGTGAGGGTTACCCTGGACTGGAGGGCATGCCACATAGAGATGGGTCCTGACTGAGTGTACTGAAGTGGCCTGAGGTTGGGGAAGCAGGAGGGGAGGGGCGAGATGGGACCTAGATGGGTGAGAGCCATGGGATGTCTGGTGGAGCTGTGTGGCACAACCAGCCAAGTGTACCGTGGGTGAAACTTCATCTCAGCCTGGCCGGCATGAGATACTGGAAAGTAGGGAGTGGTGTCAGAGCCTGTAGAGGATGCCGTGGTGGGGTCTGGGGCCCACTATCAGAGGCTGGGGTGGAGCCAGCCCCTGGAGGGGACAGAGATGGATGCTGTGGACCAGACTCAGGTCAAGCCAGAACTGGGTCAGAGAAGAGGCCTGAGGAAGCAAGAGTGAGGAACAGAGCGGGCAGACCAGGAGGGGGGCTAGATTCCCCCACCCGCAGCCTCCCTGAGTTCTCTGTCCCTTTGCTCACCCCAACGGCTGCAGAGGACCCTACTGGCCCTGCATAATTTGATGTCTCATATGGGGGCGTGGCCCTCAGAGCAGGTGTGGCTGTGGCTGTTCCCCATCCCTTGACACCTCTGGGAACACAGCCATGCTCCCAGCCTTGTGGATTGGAAGGCCTAGCCTGGGCCCAAGAACGGCCAGGGCCATGTTTCCAGCTGGTCCAGACCTCAGAAAGCCAGGGGCTGCCATTCACGTGCTCCTGGGCCCACTGGACAGGTAGGTCAGGCCAGCTGCTTGGCCTCGAGTCCTGTGGTGAGGCAAGGAGGCCCCTAGGATGGAGCTACTACCTCCTGAGCCTCCTCTTCCCAGCCTTGGCCACGGGAAGCTGCAGCCAGGAGACACTCAGTGAGCATAGCTGGGGCTCAGAAAAGTGCTGGTGCTTGCCAACCGTAGGTGGGCAGATGCTGGGCAGGGTGGCTCTGGCCTCACAGGCAGCCCTGGCACAAGGCCACCTGGCCCTTGCGGAAGTCACGGCATGGGCAGAGCCTCTGGTACTTGGTGCTGGCACCAGCACAGCTGAAGAGCAGCGGCTCTTTCTGTAGGTAGCACTCTTGGCCGGGTTGGGCAAAGGCCGGGTACAAGTGATGCATCTCCCACTCTGTGCTGTCACAGGGCACCTGCAGCCTGCAAAGGTGACATGAGCATCATCACTCTCCATAAGGTGATAGCTGCCCCCAGCCTGGCATGGCTCACCCCCTCCCTGGACCAGAGAAGACACAGTCTTGAATCCCTTTGTCAGAGCTCAGAGAAGCGATGGGCCTGGTGGGATGGAGTTTTGGTAACCCAGCAGAAGAGATGCCCACACAGGCTGGGCTGATTCAAAAGCATTGAACCTCCATCTACAGGGAAGCCAGGCACACGGGAAGGTGGGGACACAGGCAGGGGCTCAGACTCACTTGAGGAACGCATCTTGGCTGTTGAGGAAGGGGAAGAAGGAAGGCTCACAGACTAGGCCATGGTCCAGGCAGGCGTCCGTGCAGGCCCTCCCGGGGGCCGCCAGCCAGGCCCGCAGAGAGTGGGTAGGGGGCCAGGCTCCCGGAACAGAGCTGATGTTCTGGGCCCACTCCAGATGGGTGGCATTGGGGGCTAAGACAAAGGGACTCTGGGCGGTGCGGGCCCCTGGTGGGACCGGGCTTGGACCTGCACAGAAATCCTGTCAAGAAAAGAGATGTGGGGCTGGAGAGATGGCTCTGCTCTTCCAGAGGTCCCGAGTTCAACTCCTGGCAACCACATAGTGGCTCACAATCCATCTATGATGAGATCTGAGGCACCACTGGGCACTTACTGAACGCCAAGTGACGTCAAGCATTATTCCCATAATAGAAAGTAGCCCATAGAATGGATGGATGCTAAATATTGCACAAAGAGTAGAGGCCGAGGCCAGGGCATATGCCAGGGACTCACAACTGAATGGCAGAGGTGGGCTTTGAACTCACACTTGTTTGGGAGCTGTCTACCCTGCATGACCTCATTTCTGGGGTCAGATTCAGGGCTTCCACTTGAGACCCACGAGCCCTGCTCAGCGTGGGGACAGAGCCTTGTGCTGGCCTCCGATGCTCTTCTCAGGGGCCCTAGCTCCAGGCGAGTACTGTTTCTGTGAGCTTTGAGGACATCCGCTTTGGTGGTGACATGTGAGTGAGTGGGGAGCCGTAGGTTTCTGGCTCTGGCCTTGCACCCCTTACTATGACTCCCACTGAGTCTTTCTGGGGCCCCAGATCTGTAGAAGGACAGCTCAGAACCAGTGTCTAGGTTCCGATGCCTGTGGTTGGGCAAGAATCAAAGACATACATGACATCTGCCTAAATCTAACAGCCACAGCCGCTGTCCTCAGGGTCCCAAGCCCTACAGCTCTGCATCTTCTGGCTTCCTGTTTCTGGCTTCTTATTCTACCTAGGTCTGACAGAGCACTGCTCATCTGCGGCTTGTGGCAGCTCAGGTCGCAGGGTTCAGGCAGGTCTCCTGGCCTGCGCTTCACTGGCTAGCTACTTACTGTGCATTCTGCGCGGGGCTGGGGAGAAGATGGCTGCCTGTCAGTGCCTGTCTGGTGCTTGCTCACTGGGGCTGTACGGCATGGCTGAGCCTACATGAGAGCAGGCCTTCCCTCCATTTCTCAGGGCCCCCCTTTCACTGATTCCTTTGGGGGGAGAGTGCAGGGGGATACTGTCTGTTCTATTAGCTCAGTTATCAGAAATGATGTTTAAAAGACTAGTTTCTGGGCCGGGCGTGGTGGCACATGCCTTTAATCCCAGCACTCCAGAGGCAGAGGCAGGCAGATCACTGTGAGTTCGAGGCCAGCCTGGTCTACAAAGCGAGTCCAGGACAGCCAAGGTTAACACAAAGAGACCCTGTCTCAAAAAAACAAAAACAAAAACAAAAAAACAAAACAACAACAACAACAAAAACCCACTAGTTTCTGTTATTTAGGTCTCTAAAATAGGGGTCTGGATTGATATCTGTCACTGTAGCCACTGTCTGTACCAGCATGGCCCCAACTCTGATGTGATAGGCTTTGGAGCCCCTGGGGCGGAGGACACAAGGTGACCTACCTGGTGCTGGATGTAGGCGTGGATCCGTTCCAGCATCCCTGCACAGGTATACTCGTAGGGCAGGTAAGGGTCTACCTGTGGGAGAGATAGGCAGAGGGACCTGGCTGCCGGGGCCATACCCACGCTCAGCACCGGAGAGCAGGTTGGCCTCTCAGCCCCAAAAGCAGCCAAACAGCCACTTGGCCCCTCTGCTCGCTCACACTGCCTGGCTCCAGATTACCCTCTGAGGTGTTGGTTTAGAATCCACACAGTCTGGTCCTCAGGCCCCACCTAACTCAGGATTCGTTTCTCTCTCTCTGCTGCCCGACTCCTCTCCTCTCTGCAAAGCCCAGCACTTCATCCCATCTGAGGCGTCACCTACCCCTGAGCCATCCTGAGCTACCCATCCTTGGTGGGGGCTGGAGCGACAGCTCAGTGGTCAAGAGCACTTGTTGCTCTTGCACAGGACCCAGGTTAGATTCCCAGCACCCACATGGAGGCACACAGCTATCCCTAACTACAGTTCTAGGGGAGCCTGTTGTGTAAGTTTTGGGTTATATGTAAACATGTTTTTGTTTTAATCCCAGGTGTGGGATGTGAGGGCTGCTCCGGTTAGTCCACAGCTGATAACTGCCTCCTGAGTGGGCATGTGATGGGAAGGGACGCATTGCAGAAGTGTGGTCTTTGTCAGTGAGGACAAAAGCCAGATGGGGGAGGGGTGCAGAGAGAGGGAGGGGGAGACTGGGGACTCCAAGAAAGAAGAAGGCTGCTGGCACTTCCCTGCTGCTGCGATGGAACAGAAGTCAGAGATACCCTGAACCGAGGACTGGGCTTGCCCCAAGGAACCCTATGACCAACCCTAAACAGCAGGAAGCAGCTAAGGAAAACCATGCCCCCCTAACTTTCTTTCTCTCCTACCTGGTGTTGGGGTGTCGGAAGGGATTGGAGTGGAGAAGGGAGAAAGAGATTTAAGGAACCAAAAGTAAAAATAGATTTTACAAATACACCAGCAGGAGCCAGCACCCTCTTCTGACTTCTGCAGGTACCAAGGCATGTGGTATACATACATACACGTGTGCAGGTAAAAATAGTCTTGCATACAAAATAAATATAAAAAGTAAATAGAAAAGTGATTTTTGTTTAAAAAAAAAAAAAAAAAAAAAGGTGGTGATTACCAGAGGAAAAATGGCTGAGTGTTGTGGTACAGCTCTTTGATTCCAGCACTCTGGAGGCAGAGGCAAGCAGAGAGCTAAGTTCAAGGCCAGCCTAGTCTACAAAATAAGTCCAGGACAGCCAAGGCTACACAGAGACACCCTGCCTTGAAAAACAAAAAGCAAAAATTAAAAAAAAAAAAAAAAAAGGGAAAGAAACTTGATGTTGACCTTGGACCTCCACATAAACCTGCAGACATGTTTGGACACACAGGTATACATACCATGCAACCTACATATACAATCCACACACTATATACACAAAATACACAACATATAAAACACATACAATGTGAACAACACACACAATACACATAATAAACACACAACTGATAAATAACCCAGCAAAACAGCAATTAACAATAAAATTGGACAGTGTTGCCCAAGCCTGTGTCCTCCCTCCTTGGCAGGACGGGCGACCTTAGAACACCTAGTCAGGCTGTGCTAGGCTCTGCTCCTAGGCCCAGAGTCCTTTGCTGCACCAACTAGCCAAGAGTCCACCCTTGACACTGATGTTCCCAACAGGGAGAGAAGCCACAAGTACTCAAGATCCTACCAGGCTGACTAGCCAATCAGGATAGTTACGAAGAGCTGGAATGTGTAGATGCGGCCCAATCACCTTGAGCTATCTTTTGCCCCCCTAAAACCCACCTCTATGTCTGACCTAACATCCTTGTGACTGTGACGTGAAAGCTTCTGGAACGAGCATCTCAAAGCAGACTCCTGATTCCCACCAACCCAAAAACTAAGAATAGCACGAGCTAGCGCTGAGACCTGCCATGGGCGCTGCTTTTCAGGGACTTGCCCACCTGACAGTGCCACCAGTGTATCTGAAGTATGGAGAGCCGCCATCTTCTGTGACACCTCACAGAACTCTTACCACCTGGGAACATGATCTTTGGGGTCACTTGAATCTGTATTCTTGGGCCAACGCCCCTCATATTTGGTTCTAAGATAATCTATTTGAGGTGAGAGTCCTGTCTTGTGTCAACAATATCTAAGCAAACCCAAGAGGCGACGGCCACTGCTCTCTTTGACTCTCGAAGCAATATGCTGCTGTTCTGACCTGTCCCAGGACTGACTGCCAGGCATTAAGGGTGGGTTTCCGCATCCTGAGGCCACACCCAGCTGCCATGTCACTCACGTCCACCAGCACCTCTTCTCAGACTTATGCTTCCCACAGTCCTGTCCCACCCTGTTCTGGGACAATCTGCAGCCAGCTGCTATCTGAGCAGCGCTTAAGGAGCCACTGAGCGATGGTCTTAGATGCCCCTCAAGGACTGTGGGGAAAGATTGGAGTCAAGGTTTTAAGCAACCAGCCTGGGGAGAGAGATTTCTCTCCACATGAAGCTGCTCTGTTCCAGAGTGATGGCAAACAGCCCCCACCCCTGCCCAATCACTGGCATCTCAAAGGTCCCCTGTGTGAAGGGCATCCCAGGCCAGCCCAGCCAGCTTGCTCAAAGCTTCTACCTGGGACAGCAGCCAGAGATGACCCCACTGGGTCAAATTACGGGAGTGCTGTCATCTGTCTGTTAGTGACAAGTCTGAGTCCCAGTCCTGCAGAAAATGGGTGGTGTGGGAGGTCACGCAGAGGTAGCACCTCGCCCCCTGTCTGACTCTCACTGGGAATGGGCCCCATCTGGATTGTGTGTTTTCTTCAGGGTGGGGCGTCTCGCTGGCCAGCCTCCTGGCTCCTCCTCCCTCCCTCGCTGAAGGCTGAAAGACCTTCACACTCGCAGAACAACCAACTATTTATTCCCTCATGGGCATTACATTCCCCTGGGACCCAGCCAACTGCTACTAAACCTGTCTTCTGAAACAACAGCCAGAGTTACCCAGGGTGCCTGTTTGAAATGCAGGGCCATAGTTGGCCCTAAGGAATCTGCGAGGGTGGCTGGGTGGGGCTCCGTGCTGTAAGCTCCACCCTACCTCCCCTGACCAATCCCATCCCCCCACCACATGCCCCTGCCCCACCCCTCACTTGATGGTTTGGTTTGGTTTTCTGAAACAGTCTCACTGTGTAGCCCAGGGTAGCCTGGAGCTCCCAAACCTTAGCTTCCCAAGGGAGTGGGTCTTCCTGATAATTGAGCCCTTTGGACTAGAAGGTAAGATGGGGTTGAGGGCTGCAGCCTCTAGCTGCTTTGGGGTTCCCCTGAGATGGACAATACCTACTGGATTCCTTCATCCTTTTGCTTTAATTTTGTTTTGTTTTGACTAATAAAACTGAACAGATCATCATGTTTTAAAACAAAACAAAACACAAAACAAACAAACAAAAAAACCTAGGGCCAGAGAGACGTCTGCGCTTCCAGAGGTGCTGAGTTCAATTCCCACAACCACATGGTGGCTCACAACCATCTAAACTAAGATCTGATGCCCTCTTCTGGCATGCAGGTATGCAAGCAAATAGAACACTCATACATAAAATAAATAAATAAATAAATCTTTTTTTAAAAAAAGAAAAATCTAGACTCAGAAGGTAAATAATAAGACATTCTCCCTTTGGCACCGCCCATTGCCAGGAGTCACCAGCAGAAGTGACTCCCTGTACTGTGCCCTCCCATGGTCACCTGCTTGGGAGTCAAGGAAGCACAGCTGTGAGTGTGTCTGAGGGTATTTCCAAAGAAGGGACAGAGCTACCTGAATGGCCCAGACGGAACGAAAGGGGACAAGGGGAGAACACTCAGACATTTTCACTGCTTCCTGTCCATCACGTGATCTGCTCCCCTCTGCCACACCCTCCCTACCAAGATGGATGGAAACCTCAGGAAACACTCAGCCCAGTACAGTTTTAAAAAATAAGTTCTCAAAAAAAAAAAAAAAAAAAAAAAAGTTCCCTTGGGAAAGCTGGAGAGATGGCTCAGTTACCAGTACTGGCTGGTCTTGCAAGAGGTTCACAACTGCCTGTAATTACCGTTCCAGGGGACCCCTGTGGGCACCAGAAGCACACTTTGTGGGAAAGAATAAGCCTTGTCACAGGTGGGAGCAGTCTTGGAGGGGTTTACCCTTGGGGCACCCCATGAATACCTTGTGACAGACTGAGTGGAGCCATCCTGGGTCTGGAATTCAGGAAGCAGACCTGGGAACCCCAACTGGACTATTGTCTTTCTAATGGACCCTCACCGGGAGAAGGAGATGGTCCTTCCCACGAGACTCAGGCAGTTGGGAAAGAGAGAATAACAAAGTCGGCTGCAGAGAGAGCGTGCAGAGCAGCGGACCAACTGGACCAGCACGCAGGCCAGAGAGACACCTAAGGACCCGTCCCGTGGAACGGCTACCAGAAGGTTCACTCTTTTGTCCCTTTAACCTTTTCCCTTCTTGTATAAGCTAGTTGGGTTGTATAATAAAGTTTAATTGCTAAGCAACAGAGTCAACAACACTTGCTGCACAGACACACAGGCAGGCAAAACATTAATACACATAAAATAAAAAGAAACAATTTCCTTTTTCTGATTTGCTTTGGTGTTTTGAGACAGGGTTTCTCTGTGTAGCCTTGGCTGTCCTGGAATTTTGTAGATCAGGCTGGCCTCGACCTCACAGGGATCCACCTGCTTCTGCCTCCCGAGTGCTGGGATTAAAGGTGGGTACCACCATGTCTGGCCAAATCTTGCTTTAAAGTGTTTGATGCTCTTGCAGAGAATCTGAGTCTTATTCACAGGACTCACAACAGTGGCTGATAACTGCCTGTAAGTCCAGCTCCAAGGGATCTGATACCCTCCTCCTGGCCTCTGAGAGCGCTCCTGCTCATATCTACTCATATGCACGGCACACACACACACACACACACACACACACACACACACAGAGAGAGAGAGAGAGAGAGAGTAAAATAAATACTTTAAAAAAGAGTAAGTTTTCTTGGAGTGAAGTGCTAGTGACTAGGAGCTGAGACAGTATCTGCTGCTTGGGTGTAGTCTTCCTCACCTTCACATGCACACACACCAGGCCTCCTGCGCTCCCTAAAGGAGCCCCAGTGTTCTGCTCTTGGTATCCCATAGGCAGTACCTGGACCAGTGCTGTGGACATCAATGCCAGACCCACGGGCTGAGCCCAGCCAGGCTTGCGGAGCTACAACTTGTAGCCAGGCAGCGTCCTCAGAACAGCTGTATGCAATTACAGTTACCGACTGCGGGCTCGAAAGGTACAGATCAACCCACGCCTATGGCGGGGCTCACCCTGAGCACACCCGCTCAGCTCCTGACCAAGCATGCTTGCAGGGCCTGGCCCTCCAGGCGCTCAGTGCACGACTTCTGATGCACAGCTGCCAGGGAAAAGAGTGCAGGTTGCTCACTGCTGAGGAGAGTTGGGACATGGGGACCCGTGCCTTTCTTTCTAGTCCCTATGGCCTGATTTAGGGCTGTGTTTTAGCAGGAAAAGGACTGAGCCCTCTCGTCTCTGCAAACCTGAACAAATCCTCTAGAAAGTTCCTCCTTTCAACTACGGGCAGACCTATAGTCCGCTGGCGGCAGAGCCTCACCTGGGTGTCCATGATGGCCTTGATGGCTGCTTCGAACTCATCGGAGTTGTTATAGTCAACGGTCCACACGTGAGGCTTGCCAATAAAGTTCTCTGCATAGGGATGCTGGGAGAACACCTGCCCGGGACCAACAGGTGGTTTCTTGAGCCTGCAGCTGGGGCTGGACTCAGATACCCACCCAGGTCCTTTCCCTCTCTGTACCCCAAGGCTCAGTCCCCACTTCTGGGGTCTTTAAGCACACACCCCCTTCTCGACCCCCAGATCTGGGACAGGCCCCTTCAGCTCACCTCCCTAGAGGTGGGTTTGCCCCGGAAGAACTCATGGTTGAGGGAGCTGTGGGGCGGGCTGAAGCGAGACTGCAGGAAGATGCAGCCGTTGGCGATGGCCTCTAGTGGTGCTGGGCCCTCATAGGGGAATCCGAACCCTATGAAGAGCTGGAAGTAAAAAAAAAAAAAATCTGGAAGCAGAGGACAGGCAAGATGGCTCCGTGGCTAGAGGCACTTGCCACCAAGCCTGGTGACCTGAGTGCAACCTCCATGTGGGAAATATAAAAGAAATACACTAGGGGTTTTTGTTTTGTTTTGTTTTGATCAGTGGGTTAAATGAGGTGAATAAAGTTTTATGTGCAAAGAAATTAGCAGAGACGCCATGTGGAACAGTCCCTTCCCGAGTCAGCGTTATTTTTTTTTCCCCTCTTGTATTTCTGTGTTGAGGACTGCTCTCTTTGCTAACCAGCTGCTCTGGGTTAGCCAACTGTGTAAGGCTGTGAGGCTGAGCTCTAGCTCCCTTTGCATTTGGAACCCAGTGCACTCCTTGCCTGGCCGTGCTCCCATCTGCAGAAATGGAACTCTTTGCCTTCCGTGAAATACCTTGGACTGTGTGGTCATTCTCTTGGGACCCCGGAGCCATTTAAAACACCAAGAACCCCACATGATGGAAGGAGAGAACCAACTCCCAGAAACCCTTCTATGACCTTGTATACCTATATCTGACCCCAGCTCCCCACCAAACAAATAAACGTTAAAAGACAACAAAAAACAAAACCTTCAAGTGGTGGGAGTGAGCCAATGGTCAGAGAAGCTGGGCCAACCTCAGCCCAGGACTCCAGAAGCCAGAGGTAAGGACAGCCTCAGCATTCATAGGCTGCGGGAACAGGCATGAAGAGAGCTCTGTGACCATGAACAGATCTCACCCTCCCGGGCCCTCAGTTTCCCCGTTGTGAAAGGAGCAGTCTGATTAGGTTTTGTAAATGGCCGCTCCTTGCTCTATCAGGCTCTGCTTCTGCGGAAGGAAGGGAGGAGCAAGTGTTCCCACCTTGGACATCCCAGCCTCCCAAAGGACCTTTGCTCAAGATGCTGTAACATCCATCCCATAACTGACAATACTGCTGCCAGGAGGGTTCTTAATAAGTCATTCTGGCTCCGGGGCCACTGTGTGGGGTTACCTCATCCTTCCTGCTCCCAACACACACACACATCTAAGAGAACTAAGGAAAGACCAGAGAGGGTTGGGTGCTAGAGGGAGACTCTGGCCTCAGATGGACTCCAGGGCCAGCTACAGGGTCCTTTCCAGTGTAGCAGCTGTGGCTGCAGAAATCCAACTCTGGGGGCCTATACAAGTGCCCCTATGGAGACTCACCCCAGGATCCCCTCGGACCATGTGACTGCCCCAGCAGCTTTTACAGTCTGGCCAGCCCCAGGACTCGGCTGGGACTGAGCAGGGACAACTGGACAGCCCATGCTACTCCTCCAGTCCTTCCCAACGGAGGGCCTCCCGGCCTGCTGGACATCTTCACGTCTGCCAGGCTTCTGGGTGGCAGAGCACATGGATACGGCTGGCCTGGTAGATGTCTGTCACCCATGGCTGTGGCCTGCAGGGAGGGACAGTGGCCAGAGCCTCACCTTGGCCTTACGCAGCAGCTGCTGGAACTCAGGCTGTGGCAGGAGGCCGTGGTTCTTCACAAAGGCAGGAACCTCGGGCGGCCGCTGGCTCTCGTAGTACACTGTGCCGTGGATCTCCATGTACTTGTTGAGGATGGCCAGGAACTTCTCCTTGCCCTGCAGGGGGAGAGGGAGGCGATGATGGGCCCTTCCCTTGCACTCAGGAGGCAGAGCTGGTAGGTTAGGCACCCCAGCTCTGCGGTCAGAAGATAGAGGCTTGTCTTGGGGTGATTATCAACTTGCTGTGTAGACTTGGGCAAAGTCCCATCTTCTCTCTGGCCCTCAAGTTTTTCATCAGTGAGGGCTGCAGGGCTTGAACTAAACCTGAGGCATTAGGGTTGGTTATAGCCATAGAAGTATTTCCTATAGAAGACCAAGGAGACCCAATGCTTAACCGTGTCTGTGAACCTGGATGCTCTGACAACCTGCAGATCTCTCTGGAACTCTCTCACACATCCACCCATCCACCTGTCCATCCTGCCATTCATCTGTCTACCCACACCCTGTCCATCCATCCATCCATCCATCCATCTGTCCATCCTTTTACCCACCCACCCACACAGAAGTACAGCAACCCACCTGTCCCTCCATCCACCTTTCCACCCATTCACCCATACACCCATCCTCCCACCAATATTCATCCACCAACTTATTCATCCCTCTACCCATTTATCCGTCTATGTCTCCGCCCACCCACCCATCCATCCGTCTGTCTATTCCCTGTCCATCCATCCATTCTTCCTTTTATCTAGGAAAGAAGAAGGTGGTGGAAGTTCTGGGTTGGAGGTGAGGGCATTAGCTGACGGGAGTGAACCAGAGCAGCCCTCATAGCCGCCACTGCTGATCCGCGTCGTTTCAACTACTATAAATGATTAAGGTGACCTGGGACTGTTAGGGATTCAGCTATAACCCAGGGCTTAAAACTAACCCTCTCTGAAAGAAAATGGCATCAGATTTTTACCTCAAATTATTATTATTATTATTATTATTATTATTATTATTATTATTATTATTATTACTACTACTACTACTACTATTGTTATTTAGTTTTTGGAGACAGAGTTTCCCTGGGTAATTGCCCTAACTGTCTTGGAACTCTCTTTGTAGACCAGGCTGGCCTCGAACTCACAGTGATCCCCCTGCCTCTGCATCCCGAGTGCTGGGATTAAAAGCGCACACCACCCTGCTTGCAACTTCAAATTTTTTCTATGCTTTCTTTCATATTCATTCTCCAGAACACACTTAAAACAAAACAAAAACCAAGCTAACAACAACAACAACAAAAAATTCCAGAAGGCTTTGCTACAGAAATGAACAGGGTGAGGCTAGAACCCATTGGAAATGCTGAGGACCTACAATAGATGGAATGGCTTTGGAAAAGTACAGCATCAGCAGACAGAGCACCTGACCCCAGGCCTACGTGGGGCAGGAGGGTGGGGACAGTATGGTTCCAACAGCAAGGCCACACAGATTAGGGGGGATGAAACATCTGAGTCTAGACAGAATCCTCAGTGCTCAGAAGGGAGGATGTTTCTGAGGAGAAAGAAAGGCCTATCCAACAAATGGCACAGGGCATTTGTCATCCACATGAAAAGAGAAGGAGGGGCCATCTGAGCCTGGGACCTAGGCGAGGCAACGTGGAATTGGGAAATTTTGAATCTGTATGTCCCATTATATGGCAAAGTTAAGTCAAAACAGATCATAGACTCCAAGGCAAAAACAAAACCTTGGAACTGGCAGAGGCTTTGGGATAAACAGGGACTTTGTAGCTAAAATACCAGAAGAGTGGGACACGCTTCAATTTTTATTAAAACCAGGGCTTAGCCAGGCGTGGTGCATACCTGTAATCCCGACACTCGGGAAAATTGTGACAAGGATGGCCTGAGCAACATGGTAAGTTCAAGGACCCCTGGGTGACACAGCAAGACCCTGTCTTCAGAAAACCCAACAAAACGAATAACGTTTGCTCTGTGTAAACTTCCATTAAAGCTAAAGCAAAAACAACCAGACCTGGTGTCACACACCTTTGGTCTCAGCACTCAGGAGGCAGAGCAGGCAGATCTCTGTGAGTTCGAGGGCAGCCTGGTTTGCTTAGGGAGCTCCAAGACAGCTGGACGGTGAGATTGTGTCTAAAAAACAACAACAGTGACTGAAGCCAAAATGGAAGATAAGAGGGAAACAAACAAACAAACAAACAAAAACCAAAAAACAAACAAACAACAAAAAAGAAACTAAATAAATAAATGAAGCAGGAAGGAAACAGCAATGTTCTAATATATTTGTGAATGGGGTCTAATGGGGCCAAAGCAATATTTATTTATTCTAGGTTTTTATTGGTGTTTATGAACATTGGTGTTTTGCTTGTATGCATGTCTATGTGAGGGTGGCAGATTCCCTGGAACCAGAGTTACAGACAGTAGTGAGCTGCCGTAGGGGTGCTGGGAGTTGAACAAGGGCCCTTTGGAAGAGCAGCCAGTGCTTTTAACCTCTGAGACATCTCTCCAGGCCCCCTTTTTTGCATGGGTTGGGGTGGGGGGGTGGGGAGAACCATAGCCAGCCCAAAACAATATTTAGAGAGGTAACAAGGGAAGATTTTTTAAAAAACTTGTGACAGATTAAAGAACAAGGTTCAAAAAGATCTATGAACTCCATATAGGTGAAAAAGAAAGCCAAAGGCAGCAGAACCGCAGTGAGATGGTTGAGAGTCAAACCTGCTGAGGTAAAGCAGAGAAAGAGAAAGAGCAAACTGCCTGCCTGCCGGGGGCAGCGCTAAGCCTTGAGGCTAGTTTATGAACAGAACCAAAGGGAAAGGGGAGGGGGCAAGATGTTTTTATGACACCAAAGTGAAGACACCAAGCTGGGATTCTGTGCACAGCAAAAAATGGCCTCCAGCAACACAGATGAAGAGCTGGTGAGATGGCTCAGCCAGCAGTGTCACTTGCCACCAAGCCTGACAACTTGAGTTGACCTGAGTTCAAGTCCAGTGACCCATATGACAGGAGAACAACTCCAGCCAGTCGCCCTCTGACCTCCAGCAGTGCTCTTCAGCACACACGAAGTAAGTAAGCAAACGGAAAAAGAAAAAGAAAATGAAAACGGGGCGGTAACTCCAGAAAGATCACAGACAAAGGACCTGAGATGAGGTAAGGAAAGACATGCAGTAAACCTCAGTGAATTCCCGACTCTATATAAAACAACTGGGTGTGTTGTGGGTACAAAACAGCTGGCAGGAGCAAGGTGAAATTAAGGCAGGATTAGGGTCTCTTATTACCCAAAACAAAGTAAAAGTGCTTGCTTATATCGGGCCCTGGTAAGGATGCAGGCTGCTCTCTTTGGAGACACAGGTGATAACAGGAAGTGGTCAGGTGAAGGGAGGTGGTCAACATTGGGCCTGCAAGATGGCTCAATGGGTAAAGGGGGCTTGCAGTCAAGCCTGCAATTCCTGGGACCCACAGGATGGAAGGCCAGACCTGTTTCCTGAAAACTGTCCTCTGACCTCTGCATGTGCAAACACACACACACACACACACATACACACACACACACACACACACACACACACACACACTCCAGAAACATGTGTCTGTTGTGCATTTGTGCTCCTCCACCTGTCTGTCATCCATCGGGATTTCTCTCTGCTCTCAGAGAGCCGTGATGACTCTGGCTGAGTTCATGTTACCATTTGTCCTCTGTCTGCCACTGACTGTCTGGGTTGCCTGCTGTACAGGCATGCTTTCTCTGGGGCTTGCTAGATGCCTGTCCTCCTCCTGCCCCTTGTAAGCTTTATAATCAAACTTGCCCAAAGCCATAGCCTCCAGCAATTCTGGGAAAAGGAGACAAGATAGGCCTGCTTAGCACAACACACACAGGACCATATGCACGCATGCACGCATGCAGGGACACACATGTGCATGGACACCTATCCTCGAGAAATCCCAGACACCTGGTGGGATGCTAGCTTCTGCATGAGACAAAGGTGATCTGCTGTCTCCCTGGCACCTGCCCCACTGCCTCCTGCCTCCTGCCTCACTGGCTGGGATGTGTCTCTGAAAACCAGATGTTTGTGGCCATCCTGAGCCTGCAGCAGCCTCAGGGTAAAGACCAAGCATTACCAAGGGACCATGTACCTCAGCCTGGACACCTCCTGAAACTGTGACAGACACCCGTCTTGTCCGATCAACACAACCCTGTGACAGCTGATCTAATCCTACCCAATATGGCATAAGAATTTTCAAATAAGACAGCCATGTCACAAGACTTGACCCAGGACACTGGCTATGTACCCCGGGACAACCTTGAACTTGTCATCCTGTTTATTTGACCCTGCTGTCGTCCCCCCCCCCCCCCCCCCCCCCGCCCCATACTTCCATGGAGCTAATGTTAGAGTCAAGGACACACCCTCAGGCACGTGCAGGAAGGGTTCTGTTCCGTACCTGGAGCTGCCTCACCGCCAGAGAGCACAGGGAAGAGAGAAAGCAGGTTAGTGACCAGAAGCAGGCATCACCCCCTCACAAGTTTCCCAGGATAGGGGACCCAAGCTGGAAGGTGGAGTCTCTCTGTGGAGCTTTGACTATCCTGAACTCGCTTTGTAAACCGGGCTGGTCTTGAACTCACAGCGATCAGCCTGCCTCCTTCTCCCGAGTGCTGGGATTAAAGGCGTGTACCACCACCGCCCGGCTGAAGGTAGAGTCCTCCAAGCAAGCCCTACCTCTGCCTCTCATCCCACCAAGCTCCATTCTAGCTTAAGCCTGTCGGTGAGGTTCACGTCACTCGGTGGTTCCTAGAGGTGGGAGTGGAGGGTTTCCTCAGAGTCTTCTACAAAGCAACCATCTAGGTCACTGGGAACAGTCCAGGGGCTGAGGGGGACGGTCGCCATCCGGTTAGGGACAACCTGGAACCATTTAGCAATAAATACAGTACATCCTGTAGGCTGCAGTGCTGTAGATGGGAGCTGCATTCTGGACCTACACACCCATGCCTGCACCTTCAGGCTTGGGCTGCAAAGGTGGGGCAAGTCTTGTAATTGTGTGGCTGGGGCCTTCACAGCTGTGATAGAACCAGGTGCGGTGGGTGTGGCCTGGGCTGGCAGTGCTGTGGGCGTGGCTTGTGGCAGAATGGGTGCGGCCTGCGCTTGTGTAGGCATGGCAGGCACAGTGGCTAGATCCGTACGGCCTGTGTTGGGGCCGCCACGGTTGGCAGTGGGTCTGCCGGGGCTCACCTTCCAGATACTCGCCTCCTTGCCGTACACCACCGCCATGTCACTGGCCTTGCCATCTTTGATGAGCTGCTTCTCAGTCTCATTGAGCTCCTCAGACACAAAGCCCATGAAGGAGTTGTCTGGGGTGTGAGCTACAGTCCAATCGCAGAGGGGGAAGAAGGGGTTATCACATGTCTAAGCAGCGGCCCCTGTCCCTGGACCTCCCTCTCTCAGGGAGGTCCACCTAACTCAGCCCCTCTACCCACTAGCACATTGACAGCCACCCCTTGGTTCCAAAGCTCTTTTGGCAAACTCTTTTCTCTATAGAACAATCCTCTCTGACTTGGGTCCCCTCAGGCCACGCCCCCTCGCGCAGGCCGCGCCCCCTCTCCCTAGGTTCCCAGCTCACCTTAGTGCCCGCAGCCAGGGCACCTTCTGTGTCGCACCTTCCAACCTTTACAGCTGCTGTACCTTTGCTCTGCCTGGACTAAGCTCCTTCCTTTTCTGAGAGAGAAAATCCCACCGGGTTCCCACCCCCTTCCCTTGCCCCATGAGCCGCTCAGGGGTCCACCGGCCTTCCCCGGACAACACAGAATTGAGATAAATATTTCCTAATTCTTTTCCAGAACCCAGCCCAATCAGAGCAAGGCCGGATTTCCTTTCTGTCTTTTGGGAGCAAAGGGAGTTTTATCTTTTTAATAATTCATTTGTTATTCACTTGGATCCTCAGAAAAGCATCATTATTGCATTGTTGTTAAGAGATTACTCAATGCATGATTTGCCTAACAGATTATATAATCAAAAGGGCTCTCTCCTTATTTAATTAATGCTTTCTAAATTTTAACCTTTTTTTTAAAGGTGTTTTTTAGGTTAATGAGGAAATTCCTCCTACTGCAACAGTCCGGCTGTGGTCAGGTGTGGGTAAACCTGCCCATCTTGATAACTAACTAATCACCTGTCTCCTCTCTTGCTCCCCTCCCATGGGTCTGCCAGCTCAGGCAGCCATCCTGGGAGTTGCTAGAACCTGCAACCAAGTGTCTCCAGAGGCCACCGTCTTCCTGTGTGAGCAGAACCCTGGTGAGTGCTGGCTGCAAGCAAGGCATACTCAGTCTCCTGGGACACCGCCAATTCCTACCCCGGATGCCTATGATCTGCACCTTAGTTTCCCTTACCAGGGAGAGGTGTGCTAACCAAACCCAGTGTGGCATCCCCACCCACTCCTTGACGGTTCACATCTGGTGCACCTTAGGCTGTCATTGACACTCCCCCTCCTCCTGGTACTTGAGGATAGCTCAGAAGTTCTGAGTCTCCTGCCTCCACCTAACTGCTGGAACTATACGTGTGTGCAGCTATGGCCTGTTTATGTGGCCCTTGAAGCCGGGGTTTTGTGCACGCTATGTAAGCACCCTGCCAAACAAGCCATATGCCCAGCTCCTGATGCCTCCCATGCCTGGGAACGCTCATGGCCCTAGGCTGGCTGCAGAATAGACCCAGGGCGCCTTCTCTTAGCTTTAGGAGATGAGGCTGAGCCCTGCCCTGAGGCCCAGAGCTCTGTCTGTGTGGGCAGTCAGGACAGGGCACTTCCACCGTCTCCTGGGCTCCTCTCAACTTTAGAAGTACCCCCCACCACAGAAAGGCAGCCAGACCTTCTGAATGGATGGATGCCCGTATGCCTCCCTCCCACCCACCTCCAGCTGGGCTGGCTGCCTCCCCTCTCCTCAGCAGCTGAGGACACATCAGGACTGCCCTGCACTCCACCAGAAGGGACAGATTTAGAATACAATTAGCTGAATCAGTCAGTGTGAATGGGCAAGAAAGCATGGTGACCAATTAAAGTAACAAGGACAATTAAGCAAAGAGCTCAAGGCAGGTGAAGGTTAGGCCAGGAGAGGGAAAGAGAGACAGTCTGGGCTACACAAGACTCTGTCCCAAACCCTAAAAAAAAAAAAAAACCAGAATAATCATGAGGTTAGGAAGCCCACTACGTTTGAAACAGGAGATGAGGGGAGAGTAGAAGCAATGGGAAAAAAGAAACATTTGATTAGGGCTCAGGCAGATTAGTGGGAGCACGCCACATCTGTCACTCCATTTACAATAAGCTCTGCTGTGGGACAAATCTCAATTTTCTCATGCAGATTCTTTTAAAATATTTTATAGCATTAATTAATTAACTTGGTGTGTGTGTGTGTGTGTGTGTGTGTGTGTGTGTGTGTGTGTGTGCGCGCTATGATGCATGGATGGAGGTCAATTTGTGGGACTTGATTCTCTCCTTCCACAGTGTGGGACTCAGGGATTGAACTCAGGTCGCCAGGCTTGGTGGCAAGCTCTGTTACTTGGTGGGTCATCTTGGTAGGCCTCATTAGGTCCTTTTTTAATTTTTTCTTCAAGGCAGGGTTTCTCTGTGTAGCCTTGGCTATCCTGGAACTCTCTTTGTAGACCAGGCTGGCCTCTAACTCAGAGATCTGCCTGCCTCTGCCTCCCCAAAGTGCTTCTCAGGTTCAGAGGCCTCTTAGCCCACCTTCTGTCCCCCACTGACCTCCACCTCCACCGACTCCATGTGCAGTCGACCAGTACACTCTGCCCTCAAAGGCCGAGCCTAGTCCCCCAGGCCTCTCATCATCTCCATACCTGGACCGCCTAAGCGGCTCATCGCTCAATACTCAAATGCTCCCCAACGGCCCCTGCCCCTCTTTATATCCTTTCACACCCTGTGACACAGCATAGCAGAACCACACACCCCCTCAGGACCTCACAGACTTTCAAATGGGCTCCCCCAGCAAAGAGTGGTATCCACAGAGCTGTGTGTCTGCAGACAGGTCGCCATGCTTCTCTGGTCCCTCATCTAGACTCCGTGGGCTGCAGGAATTGTCCTACCCTTCTGGGAGCTAATGAAGCCATTACTCGCTGACTATGATATCTCATCTCTGCCCAGCGCAGCCCGAACCTAAGCTGCTGACAGAAATGTCATGAGTTTGATACCTTGAATAAAGATCATATCCTCTGCAAGTCCCTGGGTGCTGCAGAACCCACTCTGCTCTTAATTTATACACAATCCTAACGAAGCGGCTTATCTGGCTTTCTGGCCTCGTGCCCCTGAAGTACCACAAATTAGATGGTTATGATGCTGCTCTGCTTACAGCAGCAGTGGACCACAATTAAGAGTGACAGCTGAGGGCCAGTAAGATGGCTCAGGGTGGAGGAGGTACCTGCCGCCAAGCCTGACAGCCCGAGTTCGATCCCAGGGACTCACAGGACAGAAGGGAAGAATGGATTCCTGCAAGTTGTCCTCTGACCACCACACACTTGCCACAGCATGTGTGTGCTCTACTGCCATGCCCCCATATGCACAAGTAAATAAATAAATAAATAAATAAATAAATAAATAAATAAATAAATGCAATAAAAGATATTTTAAGTGATACCAGATAGACCCTCAAATAAGAAGCACACACGACTGAAATCCCAGCACTTGGCAGGCTAAAGCATGAGTTCAAAGTCAGACTGGGGCACATATTGAAACCCGATCTCAAAAATTTAAAAGCAGGGGAGGCTGTGGATATAGCCGGCCTAACATGCACAAGGCCCCAGGTGTGATCCCCAGCACCAGAAGTAAAAAACAAGATACAATTGGCTGACACCATGTTTCCGAGGAGTTCCCCTCCTTCAGGCTCCCATGTTTCCAGAACCTTCAAGCTCACCTGCCTGCTTAGTTACCACCCCTTTAGGTAGAAAGGCCCATATTTTCTTTGCCCCACCCTCTTCCAGTTTCTCTGGTTGGTTCTGGAAGCTTCTGGAAAGCCACTGGGCCCCTGCTCTGAGTTATGCGCTTCTGGACGCACCTGCAGTCTCTGTGATTGTTACCCAAGGGAAGGCAGGTGCTTGCCCAGGCCATTCATTTCACTGGCTCAGGAAGAAGAATGCTGGGCTCTGCACACATGGGGAGCCCCACCCTTGCACATACAGGGAGCCCCACCCTGCACATGGAGGAAGACCCCGCCCCTGCACATGTTGGGGAAACCCACACCTGCACATACAAGGAGACCCCACCCCTGCACATGGAGGGAGACCTACCCCTGCACATACAGGGGGACCCCCTTCTCTCCCAGTAGCACTTACGGAACATGGTCATGAACTGCTTGGGGTTGAGGTTCCAGTAACCCCAGTTGGTCCGGTAGCCGTGTAGTGTGGCATATTCCTCATGGTTGTACGCTGGCTCCGTCCCAAAGGTGTCGATGACTCGGATTCTGCACCTGCACCTCCCCCCCCCCCGGAGGAACCAGGACTGAGGTCATGCCTTTCCGTGTGTCCCTGGGCTAGGGGTGCCCTGCGATGACGTTGTGGCTAGGCCAGGGAAGTACAGTACTTGTCAAGAAAGTCACCTAGGCGCTGCCTCACTATGTGACCACAGCAGGTGCTTCACCCTCCACGCCGTCTCCCGCAACAGGAAGAGCAGTCCAGCGGCCTCAGAATGGCATGGTCACTCTTTTTTGTTTTGTTTTGTTGTTTTGAGACAGAGTTTCTCTGTGTGGCCTTGGTTGTCCTGGACTCGTGGCTTGCCTCAAACTCACAGTGATCCGCCTGCCTCTACCTCCCTGAGTGCTGGGATTAAAGACGTGCAGCCGGCTGCATGGTCACTCTTGATGCCTGCAGGGCCCCTGGTTGTTATCCAGAAGACAAGCCATCATCACCTCCACTGGAGGAAGGCTAGGAAGGGAGGTAGTATCTGAAGGGGGCGGGGCATCACTTTACTGTCCAGAGTCATTTGTAAGTCGTGATTTACTAGGAAGACAGTGTTCACTGGTGGGATCCTGGGGATCTGGGCTTGGGAGACTTCCCTGAGCCTCCTCTTCGAGGGGAGGCTCTCCCAGGAATCAAAAGAGGTTCTGACTGCCGGCTTTCCTCTTCCACTGCCCCGCCCCCCAAGCTTATAAGTCTAAAGCCCAGCGCTGCTGGAGGATCAGCTAACCTAGGCCCAGGTCACCTCTGAGGCTGGCTAATGAAGAGCAGTGCTGACATGCCTAGACACCCCCACACAAAGCTGCCAGGGCCTAGCGCTCTTCCAGGTGACCCAGAATCTTACAGAGTGCTGAGGTCGGCAGGACTCCCGATTCCCGGGGAGAGGGGGTGGGGTGGGCAAGATGGCAGTGTGCAGACAGCCCGCATTAATAATAAAAGCAATAACGCCAGCCGTCACCTTCCTCTAATGAAATCACACTGGGTGTTGATGGCGTTAGAGCATAGGAATAAACAGCGGTGCACTCGGTGCTAAATGAGCCCGCTGCTGCCGGTTGCAGCATATTTGCCCTAGATCCTGGGGGGGTCACTGAGGAAAGGGCATTGGCCAACTCCCCCACTTGAGGCTCCATGGCAGAGACCTTGACCCCAATGGTGCTGGGGCTGTTTCCTACCCTCCTTACTCCCTGGGATGCCTCAGACCCTCCATCAAGGTCACCTCCCATCCTAAGGCTTTAGCCCCCCATTCTGTAGGGGGATGGAAGGCTCTCCAGGGTTTCAGGGATCTTTTGGGGTGGAAGTGGTTTGGAGAGGGAAAGCAAAGGCCGAGACAGGAAGAAAGGGGGCTGTGCAGTGCTCCACCCTGGGCTAGCTGGCAGGAGGGAAGGAGCTATGGTCCCCGTGGTCCCTGGGCCTCTCACCGGTACTTCTTGAAGGACAGCCCCATGTGCTGTTTCATCTGCTGCAGGCCATGATAATCCGTATAGATGAGGTCAAAAGGCAGAGGCACGGTGAGCGGGCAGTTCCCCCGGCCTGGCGGTACCCCTAAGTTACTGAGAGAAGAGCCCATGAGTCTGAGTCCCAAGAAACCCACATTCCCAACCACCCCAGCGCCTAAACAGTTCTCACAGCCAAGGACGGAAGCAAAGGGAGACAGCCCAAGGGCATGTTGATGAGGGCACACTGTCAGAGGTGAATCAAATGGGATGGTACCAGAAAGTTGTATGGATTTTTCATGGCATAAGGGCATCTTCCTAGGGGCAAGGGTGGGTACCGAAATCTACCCAGGCTACTTTGCCAAGCAGTGCACCTGGCCTGGGTCACCTGCCAGAGGTAAGGGGATTTCTGTAATTCTCACAGGGCTGAGTTTGCTCAGAGAGCAAGTCTGGCTTTCACAGACGACCACAAATGTGAGCCAAAGTCCTCAGAGTCCCCTTAGAGCTCACTTAGTGCCAAAGATTCCAAATGTCATGGCAAACCCAGCTCCCGCAAACTTCCGGGGACCCCCTCCCTGCTCCAGTCGGCCATAGGACTGAGTCCCCTGGGACCAGGAGCCTGACTGTGCCTGGCGCTTCACAAACACTGCGACAGGGCCTGCCTCAAGTAGCCCAGTAGCTATGGCTGGGTCAGAAAGGAGTGGCAATCCTCTGTTGTGTGGCAGGAACCTGGGTATCACTCATCTCGTCTCACTGGAGCTTGAAGGACATGGTCATAGCCTTGTGGCTTCTTCTAGAACAACCATCTGCTCAGTGGTTTGCCTGGAGAAGGCTCTAAGCTTTGGCACAGCCACCACAGCTGCCCATTTCATCATTGCTAAGAACCCAACTCTCCATCCATAAACCCATCCTCCCCAAGGCCCCTGAGGAGCTGACTGGGAAGCCCCAGTTTCTCCCCTTCACACTCTAGCATTCAGTGAGTCTGCACTGAGCCCCAGTGTCAGATGGAGAGTGGACCGCAGCTGCCCACGGCCCCCTCCATCTTCTCCTTATACTGGGCCAGAGAAGAAAGCCCAGGGCCAAAATATCACCAGTCAGTTTGGAACTTGCATCACCTCCTCAGGTCCTCCCATTTGACATACATTTTGTGGGATACTACAGGGTGCCAGGCCCTGTGTCCCAGGAGACTTGTGGTCCTTGGATGATGTGAGCCCTGGGAAGAGTGACTGACCTGGATGGGACAGGGAATATGGGAAGACAGAGCAGGCATCAGGTCCAGCTGTTGGGAGCTGATTAGACATCGAGAGCAAAGAGAATCCTATCCAAAGATGCCAAGGATGCGTAGAGCCCTTGCCTTCCAGTCTCGGCTCCTAGGGTGCACAGTGGCCTTTTAGTGGGCTGGATGACCCACCCTTTGCCTCTGCCAGGCCACTGGCTACCTGCAGGAGCAGGACAAAACCTCCTTTGGTTGTGTCTGAGATGCTCAAGTTCTGGAAGAGGCCCCAAGGCCCTCCTGGGAGCCCACACCATAAGCAACCTTGGCCTAGGGAGGTGACGGGTTCTGACAAGGACAGATTCATTAAAAGACACAGGACCATGACGGATCCATTGCCTGGTTGTGTCTCAGGCTCTCTGAAATAACTCAAGCCAGGTGGAAAAGTACCAGCCCAGAATGCACTGTACTGTTTGTGCTCGCTCAGCAAGCACATCCCCAGGCCGGGGTGGGGGAGGGGCAGGTGCAGTCTTCTGGATAAAGCACCCACAGTGGCCCCTTTCTGGTGATGTAGATGGCACCTGCCCGGAAGGCTGCCCAGAAAAGATGCCAGGGCTTGGTTACTGATGGATATGGTGGCATCAGGGGTGGGTCTGTCCCTACAAAGCCATGATGGCATGAAGGGCAGGTCCAGCAACCTGCCTTGCTGTGCAGTTCCCCAACCACGTGACCCCTAACTGTGCAGTGCTGGGATCTGAACTCGGGTCCTCAGCCTTGTTCTGTTTAGACTAATGCACTCTGACTACTGTATTTCTAAATAGTAAATCAGTAAAGATATGCCCATTTCTCTGGAAAGGCACAGATTATGGCTCTAAGTGCGCGCGTGCACACACACACACACACACACACACACACACACACACACACACACACACACACACACACACACAATTAGCTAAAGCTCCAAATAGAGGATGTCCAGTGTCCTTGGAACCAGAAGGCCCCTCCATTCTCTGCCCATTATTTTGGTCAAGTGACAACTTTGAGCCAAACCTCCGGCTTCCTGCCCCTTTCATGTTATCTTGACCAGGTGTCATACCTAATGTCTAACCCAGGTCGTGTTGTCTCAACTACGGGCTCCTGGAGAGCGGCCAGCTTTGAAATTTCACCACTGAGTCCAGGATCTTGTCCAATAACATCTGCCAGAGAACTCTCCCCGGACAGAAGACTAGAGAGGCAATGGATATGGTGACCCGGCGTTCAGGTGTGGCAGGTCCAGTAGAACATGTTAGCTTAGGCCAGGGGGAAGGCCAAGCTTGCCCCGGCAACTGGGAGCTCCTCCACCCTTAGACACCAGGGCCCCGTGTGCACCTGGAAAAGCAGAAGGATGGGAGAAAACCCCACACTGGTCCCCTCATGCCTTGTCCCGGGAGGAGGGGCTGAGAAGCTGCAGCCAGGACTGAAGGACCAGGGTTTCACCTGATTCGCTGAAGGGGAGGCAGCAGGCAGAGCATCATTGCTTCCAAAGGCACCTGGGTACCAGGGAGCACAAAGGTCAGCTGCTCAGGGGGCTGTAGGTTTACAGCCTGTAATTGAAGTGCAATTTTATGGGCGATCTTACACTAAGTGGTTGGTGCTTGAATTGGGGGTCGGGGTGTGTGTGTGGGGGGAAGGCCAGACTGCCAGTCTCCTGGCAGGGGTGGTTGCACAGTCCCAGCCAGAACACTCTCCTGATGCTCCTGCATCGTAGCACCAGCTCTTATTCTGCAGACTTTGAGTCACAAAATAAAACCTCAAGAGCTTCCCAAGGAAAAGGTGCCCCACTGGAAGGGTGCACTTAAAACTGCCAAATCTGGTGGCCAGAGAGTAGTTCCCTGGACCACGTGCCTGGGTGGACTCTAAACATGCAGATAGGCTAGCGAGATGGCTCACCAGGGGAAGGTGCTTGTTGTCAAGGCTGATGTTGAGAGTTTGAGCCTCACTTACTTACACACACACACACACACACACGGCTTCTAGAGGAAGGAGGAACAGACCTACAGTATAGTGAGAACAGTCTTAATTTTACAGGAAGAGATCTGAAAAACGGCAGAGAGTGACAGCTGTGTACTAAGCTGAGTGTACTTATAGCCATCAGACTCTACCCTGTAAAATGGTTAAGACAACACATTTCATGTGATGTGCATTTTTACAATAATTAAACAGCCGCCCCCTCCATATGCCCAGTTCCCAGAATTTTGCCTCCCAGAGGCACTAGGGTCTCATCCTGCCTGGGAGTCCCAGCTGGTTGCAGACAGCACAGGGCAAGGATCAGCTCCCTTGCTTTCTGCTAGAAGATCAGAGTAGAAAGGCTTATGCTGGGTTCTGGTGCAATGAAAGCTGTCTGTGGACATGAGCTGCCAGGTGGCCTTGTGCAAGACCCTGCATCCCCCTTCTGTACTGTGTCGCTCAGATGCATCTCCACTGTCTCTCCTAACTTAAGCTCCTCCACTTTGTTTTCTCAGTGCCATTGGTCCATGGCTAGAAATAATCTCCAGACACTGCTCACATTTGGGGAGAAACTATTCTTATCCTCTCTCTCTCTCTCTCTCTCTCTCTCTCTGTGTGTGTGTGTGTGTGTGTGTGTGTGTGTGTGTGTGTAGGAAGGACCTAACAGAAAAGATTCTCGGGGCTGGAGAGATGGCTCAGCAGTTAAGAGCACTGTCTGCTCCTTCAGGGGTCCTGAGTTCAATTCCCAGCAACCACATGGTGGCTCACAAACTGAGATCTGGTGTCTTCTTCTGATGTGCAGGTGTATATGGAGGCACAGCATTGTATGTAATAAATAAATAAATATTAAAAAAAAAAAAAAGATTCTCGGGCTGGGTGTGGTGGCGCACGCCTTTAATCCCAGCACTTGGGAGGCAGAGGCAGGTGATCACTGTGAGTTTGAGGCCAGCCTGGTCTACAAAGCAAGTCCAGGACAGCCAAGAGAAACCCTGTCTTGGAAAATAAAAAAAAAAAAGATTCTCTACAAAGCCCTCACATACCTTTGGCTCCAGTGCTAAAGGGCACCTGGGGGATGCTCAGCGTCCCCAGTTGGGTAGCACTGCTGGGAACTTGTGGCCAGGCAGACTTGAATGTTCTGTCTCTCCTAAGGTCTGTGTCCATCTCCTCAGCATCGATGGCATTGCCCTTCCCTCTCCCATGACCCATCACTAGCTCAGGTCATTGTCCCCATCCCAGAACATCAAGTGGACCAAAGAAGGAAGCCAGAGGTCTCACTGGGCATCTATCGAGTTGCTCAGGAAGCAGGGCAACTGCTACTAGGGAATTACAGTCTCCTGCCAGCACGGCTTGCCATCCTTTGTCCAGTACAGGGCTTTTCATGCCATCCCAGAGAGCTCACCCTCAGTTTCTGCCTCCTGGAGAGGCAGGTGTCCTTGGACACCCCACACCACCTGGCATGCACAGATACCCTTAAAGGGTCCTGAACCGCAGCCAAGGAGAACTACCAGGTTCCCACAGGATGAGTGGCTCAGAGGAAATGAAGCAGAGAGTCAGGTTCAGAGACATCCAGCTGCCCCTTAGCCGCTGTGGCCATGGACCAAGGGATGCAAAAGGAACTGAGGAAGCAACATCTCTCCCTGCTGGGCAGACACGACAGGCGGGTTGTCGAAGGCTAACACCTACTTCCCCAGCGTTCTCTGCTAGCAAGCCGAGGGCTAAGGATAGGACTGTGGCTCTCCTAGGAGAGCCCTGGAAACCACATGCTCAGCCCTCTGGCTACCAAGCTACCAAGCTGCTGTTGCTCTGGGAAGAAGCTAGGAGCAGCAGGTTTATATAACCCAGCTGCGCGAATGCTTGGCATGATCTGAGACTCCCTCACCCACACCGTGTTGCCAAGAACCAGGACAGACTGTCTCAGCAGCCCTCAGTGGTCATTGTCCCCGAGGGCGACCCATTTCAGCTTTTGGATGCCCAGGCTGACCCATAGGCTGGTCTCTCAGTTTGACACTGAGATTTTTTTTTTCTTTTTAATCTCTCAGGTGAGCATTATGTTCCAGGGCTCTTTCTCCCTGACCTGTGCAGCTCCACAACGCCTGGCTGAGGGCCAGTCTATTTGGAGGTCGCAGGAGGCACAAAGATGTCAGGGTTCTGCTTCCAACCCTAAAACAAGACTCCTCACTGGAGATTTGGGCTGAGTGTTTTCAAGGGCCTTTGCATCCCCAATGAAGAGTAAAGTGCAGCCTGGCTCCAGGGAAACTGTTCCTACTGCCGCACAGGCAGTACTTCCATCAGCCCCACCAGGACAGCCCTGTCCCTTCTGAGAGGCGGAGGAACCAACCTTGGCCTTTTCTGTGGGCAGCACTCTCCTGTTTACCATCCCCCTCGCCCCACCCACCACCCTGACAGAACCTCCCCTGTTCCGCATGTGGCAGGGCCCACAAAGCATGGGCCTCTCTGTGTGAGAGCCCCAGGTTCTGAGCATCAGGGAAGAGGAGGGAGACATCATAAGGACGCTTCTGTCCGGCTCTGGGAAGAAGAGCTGGTCCAGGACAGCCTGACACCCCTCCCATCCCCCCCTGGGGAAAGGCTGAGTGAGTCTGGCTAGTAGGGCCCAGTATCCTACTGTTGGTGTCAAAGCTTGGCCAGGTGGCACAGGAGAGTGTCCCACCAGGGTCCCAAGCAGGAAGAGGGGACAGAACCAGCCAGGGACCCTACAGGCTCAGGATGGGGGAGAGGTTAACAGGCAACACTGAGGAGGAGGAGGGAGAACTGGAGAGGTGAATCAGTGTCAATCAGAGACAGCCACACCCTCTTGGGGGCGGGGCACTGCATAGGAAAATCGGTATGTCCAAGCAGGCTCACCCTTCCTCTTCCTGTTCCATGTACTTATGAGTTAGAAAATATACGAAGCACCCAGAAAAGTATATAAAATAATACAATAAGTTCATGGACACTGCACCTCCACTACTCAGCCTGGCTCCGACCTTATATCAATCATATCTGACTTTATTGTTTTGTTTTCCAGAATAACACATTATGAGTGTGGAGACAGGCTGCCAGGAAGAGTCTTCTCTGTCCTCCTCGAATCTCCTAACCTTCCACCTACTTCCTATAAATCTCCCATCTTGTCTCAAAACAAAGCAGAAGTCACCATAGGTGATGCTCAGTTCCCGGTCCGCAACCTTGGCCTGTCACCACACACCAACCCCAATACTAGGTTCCCTTTCTTTCCTTTCTTGTTAGTGCAGAGGGCTGATTCTAGGGTTACCCTTCAGCCCTATGTCTTCAACAGTCTCCCTCCCGTGGGCTCCTTCAAGGCAGCATTTATACACAGCGAGGCACCGTGCCTTCTGATAGCGCTGGCCCATCTCACCAGAAGATCTGTGAGTCCCAGCCTCTGTTCCCATGGTTATGACGGTATTCGGAAAAAACGGATCTTAGCAGATGGGATTGATGCTGAGATGGGGTTGCTGAGTAGAGCCCTGATCCAGCATGGCTGTGTTCCTAATAAAGGAGGGAGGGTGCACACAGAGACACACTCTGACTGAAGAAGACGAGAAAATCAAGAAGTAGGTCACCCACATGCCAAGAACACTGAGGCTTCCAGAGCAGGCCTGGGCTGGGCCAGCTCTAAGGGCCTAAGCCCCACCAAGCTCTAATCTCAGACTACAACCCCCAGAACTGCAGACAATACTTTCCCATTACCTGAGGTCCCAGCCTGTGGCTTTTTGATTAATCACCTGCTCCTTCATCCAGGTCCCACCCTGGCAGTGCCTATTTCCTCTTCAATCCCTGTCAGAGCCAAGCTCCAGGAAGAGGCTGCCCAGTCCCTGTCACTGGTACCCAGCTGTTTTCTCCTTCTATTATTGTCTTTGTGCTTACAACTCAACCAAGATGTTTTATTCTACAGATGACAGTGACACCCATGTCACCAAATTCTTTGTACATCCTTCCAGCTCCTTTCTGACTTTTCCTTGGTGTATGTGCTGAGCAGTTTTATGTCATTTGACACAAGCTAAAGTCATCTGAGAGGAAGGAGCCTCAGCTAAGAAAATGCCTCCATGGAGGCAGCAGTGGTGGTGGTGTACGCCTTTAATCCCCAGTACTCCAGAAGCAGAGGCAGGTGGATCTCTGAGTCTGAGGCCAGCTTGGTCTACAGAGTGAGTTCCAGCACAGCCAGGGCTACACAGAGGAAACCCTGTCTCAAAAAATAAAAATTAAAAATAAAAAAAAGAAAGAAAGAGAAAGAAAATACCTCTGTATGATCAGGCTGCAGGCAAGCCTGTAGAGTCTTTTTAAAATTAGTGGTTGACAGGAGAGGGCGTAGCCCAGGGTAGACCTATCCCTGGGCTGGCGGTCCTGGGTTTTATAAGAAAGCAGGCTGAGCAAGCCATGTGACCAAGCCAGTAAGCAGCACTCCTCCATGGCTTCTTGCCCTTTTTGAGTTCCGGCTTTGACTTCCCTGAGTGATGGACCATGACATGGAAGTGTAAGCCAAATAAACTATTTTCTCCATAAGTGGCTTCGGTCACGGTGTTTCGTCACAGCAGCAGTGACTTTGACTATGAGACAGTGTGTTTTCTTTTCTTGTCTTTTGACAAGATGTTGATATACGGCCTGGGCTGGCTCTGAATTATCTATCCTCCTGCCTCAGCCCCCAAGTAGTGGGTTTGAAGGGTACACTCCACATCTTGTTTCTTACTGGCTCTGTGTGTGTGTGTGTGTGTGTGTGTGTGTGTGTGTGTGTGTGTGTGTGTGTGTGCATGTGCATGCATGAACCTACCTGTGTGGGTGGTGTACTCACACTCGCTTATATGGCTTATATGCAGGTACATGTGCCTGTGTACATGTGGAGGCCAGGAGAGGTCCTTGAGACAGAGTCTTTCGCTGAACCTGGGCCGATGCTGGTGGCTGACAAGCTCCAGTGGTCCTCCTGCCTCTGTCCCCCATAGCACTGGGGTTAAAGGAGCATGGCCATGCCTGGCTTTTTTTTTTACATGGGTGCCATCTAGTGAGAGAGCAAGTGTGCTAACTCTGGTCTTTCTTCCTTTACTTACAAAGTGACTAATGCCACCCAGGAGACCTACCTGACCATGATCATGTCCTTAAGACTCCACCTCCAAATGCCACTCACGTGACTGTGGTGAGCAGTCCTACACATGAATTCTGGGGACACCCTCCATCTTAGTCTCACGTCTGTTTCTGTGATAAAATACCCTGACAAGAGCAACTTAAGAGACAAAGGGTTTTGTAGTGGAAGCTTTGGTTTCTTTAACAAGTCAGTTATGTAATGTAAATGTGTTTTTGCTTTAATCCCAGGTGTGGGATGTGGGACTGCTCTAGTTTGTCCACAGCAGATAATCGCCTTATGTGGCTCAAAGAGGGGCGTGGTCTTTGCCAGCTGAAGTTAGTGGGATTCTGAGGACCCTGGGGGAAATACAAATGCCAGGGCCCAGAAAGAGGAAGGAGGAGACGGATGGAGGAGGAAGAAATCTGCTTATTCACTGTTGCTGGACATCCTGACGACTGAGATCGGTATTTTCACAAAGAACCCAATGACCCTAACCAACCAGAACTAAGTCTAAAAAGGTCTACATCCCCTACCCTTTCCTTTCTAAAACTTCTTTCTCTCCTACCTAGTGCTGGGGGTTGGGGTGAAGGGTGGTAGTGCTGATGGAAGGGGAGTGGGGTGGGAGGAAGGGTTGGAAGGAAGGTAGAGGCATTTAGAACCCAAGTAAATTAGATTTAAAAAATATAGCCAGGTGTGGTGGCGCATGCCTTTAATCCCAGCACTAGGGAGGCAGAGGCAGGTGGATCGCTGTGAGTTGGAGGCCAGCCTGGTCTACAAAGTGAATCCAGGACAGCCAAGGCTACACAGAGAAACCCTGTCTCGAAAAAGCAAAATAAAAATAAAAATTAAAAAGTACACACACACACATGCTACAAGTGGTGCCCAGATATTGAACTTAGAATAAGGCGGGGTGGGGGATGGGGGTGGTGGGAGTGGGGGATGGGGGTGGTGGGAGTGGGGGATGGGGGTGGTGGGAGTGGGGCTCTGAAAAAGAAGAATGTCGCTGCTCTCCCCTGCTACTCTTAGTTGCTGTTGTTGCAGGTTGAGAAGTTGGAGATGTCCTGAACTGAAGACTGGACTTGCTCCAAGGATCCCAAGGACCGTAAACAGCAGGAAGTAGCTGAAGAAAACTCCGCCCCCTCTCCCCACTAACCTTTTTTGTCTCCTACCTGGGGTTAGGGTGTTGGAAGGGATTAGGGTGGGTAAAGGGTGGAGTAGGGAGAAAGAGATACAAGGAACCCCAAATAAAAAGAGTTAAAAAAAATAGCACCTACAGGGCTTATTTGCCTCCCAGTTCCAGATTACAGTCCGGCCCTGTGGGGAAGTTGAGGCAGGAGCTTGAAGCAGTTAGTCATCATGTTTACAGTGAACAGCAGAGAACAGTGAATCCACGCACACATGCGGGTGCTCACCTGGCTGTGTGCACCCTCATACAGAGCGAAATCCCCACAGTGGGGGGGGGGGGCGTCTTCCCACCTCGGCTAACACAGCCACATCCACAGGCTGACCTAACTGAGACTTCATTCAGGCTTCTGTCAAGCTGGCACACCACAGGCTCCACCACAACTGTTGTCAATCACCCAGCTCCGGTTCTAGCTTCTGGGCCACACCCCATTGGGCCAAAACGGTCTGAGACAGTCATAGCCAGATCTGCACAGGTTGAAACCCCGGAACACGCCACAGTTGGTGCTACGGCTTAATAGAAAGTGTCTCTCACAGATTGTGATCTGAATGGTTGGTCTCTTGCTGGCGGTGCCATATTGGTTGGTGGTAGAATGTTTAGGAGATAGAGCCTGGTTGGAATAAGTAAGCAACTGGCAGTGTGCCTTGCAGGGTATCTTGGGCCTCTCACTTTGGTACTATTCCATGTATGTGCGTGCATTTTCACACACGTGTGGTGGACATTCGAGGTATGGAAGCCAGAAGTTGATATCAGGTTTCTTCCTCCATTACCTCCCACTTTATTTTTTTATTTTATTTTATGGTTTTGTTGTTGTTGTTGTTTTTCAAGACAGGGTTTCTCTGTGTGCGTAAGCATGTGTGCACAGGTGTGTAAGTGCTTGTAGAGGCCGAAGGTTAACCTTGGTGTCACTTAAGTGTCCTCCACATCATTGTGTGTGTGTGGTTTTTGTTTGTTTGTTTGGTTGGTTTTGTTTTGGTTTGGTTTTTTGAGACAGTCTCTCTATGTAGCCTTGGCCATCCTAGACTCATTTTGTAGACCAGGCTGGCCTCGAACTCACAGCGATCCGTCTGCCTCTGCCTCTCGAGTGCTGGGATTAAAGGCATGCGCCACCACGCCCAGCCCTACATCATTGTTTTTAGTAAAGACTTTTTCATCTGTCTCTGTGCCACACTTTTTGCTATTTTATTATATGTATTATTTATTTTGAAAGATATATTTACTTATTTATTTGGTTGGTTGGTTTGGTTTGGGTTGGGTTTGTTGTTGTTGTTGTTGTTGTTGTTGTTTTGTTTGTTTTTCTTTTGTTTTTTTTAGATAGAGTTTCTCTGTGTAGCCTTGTCCCAGCTTGGGGCTCTGGGGCTCCGACCCTGGTCCTTAAGCACTGAGCCACCACCCCAAACCCTTCCTGTCTCGCTTTCTGCTCCCTAGGAGCCCTGACATGAGCAGCCTCGGCTCTATGCTCCCACCCTCGCCTCACACCCCAGCCTTGGCCAGGCACCACCATGATGTCCTCTTTGCCTTGCCTCATGCCAAATGCAATGGACTCAGTGGAACTTGGACCAAATCCTCATAAATAAAGTGTTACTCTCGAGTATTTGCCATGTTAAAGAGAAGTCTGATGGGCCCAACTGGCAAAGCTAAGCACATAAGACGAAAAAGATGTGGTCCCTGCTTCTGACATTCCCAGGGGAGGCGGGGGAGAGGGGCCATCCTTGAGCAAATGTCCCTGGGCCCGAGTCCGATTCCCTGCCTGGCTGCACACTGACAGCCACCAGTTCTCTCTCCTCGGCTTCCTTGTCTAAACACCCGCCTTTCACACTTCCATCATTTGCCAGTTAAGTCAACTAATTTTCTACTAAACCCAATTTCACTCATGGATGGAGGAAGAGCCCCATCGTTTTTCCTCATGCCATGTACTGCTAACGCTTGAAATTATGCAAATAAAATTGATGAGCACTGCCAATTCTCCTCAGGCAGGAAGGGCGAGGCTTCCCTTTCGAGCATCCACTGTGGAGACTCGGCTTGTACACTGCTTGTAGCTCATTCACAGGCCTTCAAGAGGATGGCTCAGGACGCATGAGGGGACAGGGCCCCGGCTTCACATCTCCTTCCCTGTGCACACACTGAGGGAGCAAGGAGTGGGTGTGTGACACCACCTGAGCGCACACTCCTCACAGAGCATTGCTCTCACACATCACCTCCCTCATCTGGAAATATCCTGATGCACCAGAGCCAAATGTGGATTCTGCACGCTGCCCGAGACATCCCTCCAGTGAGCTGGTTAATTAAAATGCCAAAACACAAGGAACAGAGAAAAGCTGGCTCATCCATCCAGACTTCTCGTTAGTCAGTGGCCGAGACACCTGGCAGGGACATCTGTGAATGAGCTACAAGCAGTGTACAAGCCGAGTCTTTATCCCAGTGCCTGCCCCACACAGGGCCTGGTTGCAGCCAAGGGCGCTTTCAGAATGCAGTGGCCTTCAACTCCCTATCGCCTGCTGCAGGGCTAACAGGAGTGACCATGCCTCCTACCCCATCCGCCCATGCTTTCAGGCCCATCCAAGCTGACCGCTGTTACAGGTTGCCTTGTTCCCCTCCACACGAGGTTCACATGCTGTTACATATGACCCCGCCCCCCCCCACCTCAGTTTCTCAGCGCGTAGCCTTATTTGGAGACAGTGTCTTTACAAAGAAGACAAATCGAGGGCTGGAGAGATAGCCCAGTGGTCAGGAACACTGGCTGCTCTTGCAGAGGACTGACGCTCAGTTCTCAGCACTCACACGGCAGTTCACAACCATCTGTGACTCAGTTTCCAGAGGAACCCAACGTCCTCTCTGGCCTCCACGGACACCAGGCACACATGTGATGCACGGACATACGTGCAGGCAAAATACTCACACACATAAAAAATTATTTTAAAGCAAGCAAAACACGTGGGTCAGGAGGCTGGGCCCTCCCTCATGTGACTGTGACATGTTTCTGTAGTTTATGAGTCTCATTTCTGTTGCTATGATAAATACCTTGAAAGAAGGCAGCTAGGGGAGAAAGGTATCTGCCAGCAACTCCAGTCATAGTCCATCCTTGTGGGGACATCAAGGCAGAACCTCACAGCAGCTGTTCACACACAGTCCAGAGCAGAGAGAGTGAGTGCGCAACCACCTGGCCTGCTCTTACCTCACCCACGACTCCTCGCCTAGGGATAGTGCCACTGCCATGGCCTGGGTCTCCTCACACCAAGGAATCAAGACAACTCCCACAGTCACGCCAGGCTTTTAAAGACAACCCCTCTAGGTTGTATCAAGTTGAGAATTAAAACTAACCATCACAGGGTCTTAATCTGTAGCCCACGCTAGCCTCAAACTCATGGCAATTCTCCTGCTTCAGGCTCCTGAGCGCTGGTATCTCAGATGGGACTGCCTTGTAGTGGGGGAAGTTTGGATACTGACACACACGCAGGAACGAGGCCAAGCAGAGGGAGGCAGGGGTGAGGCCAAGCAGAGGAAGGCAGGGGTGAGGCCAAGCAGAGGGAGGCCAGGGTGAGGCCAAGCAGAGGGAGGCAGGGGTGAGGCCAAGCAGAGGAGGCAGGGGTGAGGCCAAGCAGAGGGAGGCAGGGGTGAGGCCAAGCAGAGGGAGGCAGGGATGAGGCCAAGCAGAGGGAGGCAGGGGTGAGGCCAAGCAGAGGGAGGCAGGGGTGAGGCCAAGCAGAGGGAGGCAGGGGTGAGGCCAAGCAGAGGGAGGCAGGGGTGAGGCCAAGCAGAGGGAGGCAGGGGTGAGGCCAAGCAGAGGGAGGCAGGGGTGAGGCCAAGCAGAGGGAGGCAGGGGTGAGGCCAAGCAGAGGGAGGCAGGGGTGAGGCCAAGCAGAGGGAGGCAGGGGTGAGGCTGGTGTATACACAGAAGCCTCTGAGGAAGTGAAGCCTGGGAGACAGACAGAGTCTCTGGTGAGGTGTTGGAAGGTGTGTGTATGTGTTGAACATGCATAAGCATACAAGTGCACATGTAAGCATACATAATCACATAGCATATGTGTGCGTATGACAGCAGAAGCCATATGGACATGTGTGCACATATGTGTGAGTAGGTGTGAGCATAGTCATATCCATATAAGTGGGTACGCATGCATCTTCATGCAACAGTACACATGCACATGAGTACAAATAGTGTGCACTGTGTGTGCAGGAACATTTGTGTTTATGCATGTGAGTGCTACACACATAATAAGTTCATGTGTGTAAATGTGGGTGTCACGTGCACAAGTTCACACAAGTGCATGAATGTGGACATTTACATACAGATTCATGTATGTGCATGTGTGTTATATGTCTGCATGTGTTATATGTCTGCATGTGTGTTATATGTCTGCATGTGTTATATGTCTGCATGTGTGTTATATGTCTGCATGTGTGTTATATGTCTGCATGTGTTATATGTCTGCATGTGTGTTATATGTCTGCATGTGTGTTATATGTCTGCATGTGTTATATGTCTGCATGTGTGTTATATGTCTGCATGTGTGTTATATGTCTGCATGTGTGTTATATGTCTGCATGTGTATTATATGTCTGCATGTGTGTTATATGTCTGCATGTGTGTTATATGTCTGCATGTGTTATATGTCTGCATGTGTGTTATATGTCTGCATGTGTGTTATATGTCTGCATGTGTGTTATATGTCTGCATGTGTATTATATGTCTGCATGTGTGTTATATGTCTGCATGTGTGTTATATGTCTGCATGTGTTATATGTCTGCATGTGTGTTATATGTCTGCATGTGTTATATGTCTGCATGTGTGTTATATGTCTGCATGTGTGTTATATGTCTGCATGTGTTATATGTCTGCATGTGTTATATGTCTGCATGTGTGTTATATGTCTGCATGTGTGTTATATGTCTGCATGTGTTATATGTCTGCATGTGTTATATGCACAAATTCATGTATGTGTATATATAGGCATTATATAAGTTCATATGTATGAGTGTGTGTTACGTGCAAAAATTTGTGTGTGCGTGTGGGAGTTATTGTATATACACATAAGTTAGTATGTGAGGATTGTGTGTGCACAGACGAGTGAGCGTAAGTAACAAGGGAATGGCTTCAGGTGGGTGTTTCTCAACTGTGTCACTTTCTATCAGTGCCCCCCACGTCCAAGAACCCTGCAGTCACTGCTCTGTCCATGACGGGCAACGGCAATGGACACGCGCCTCAGGCTCAGCATCCAGGAATTCTTGAGGTGTGCAGAGGAGCTGGCAGTGCTCAGGGAGGGAAGGGCTGGGGGGGGGGGAGCTGGGAGAGGAGAGGCCTGGCCCAGGCTGGAACAGAACAACTGAACTACATCCCCGCCTCCCACGAAGACCTTGGAACTCTCTGTTCCTCGCCGCAGGGCAGGGCAGGTCTACTAATGGTTCTGGGATGGGCGTATGGAAGAATCTCTCCCATTCCTTCAGGGACCAGGCCTAGAAGGACAGCTCACCTCTCTAGCACTGATTCTGGTGGGTCAGAAAAGAATCAGGCTGAATGAACCTGATAGGATGTCCTCTGACCCCAAGGATTTGTCCTGTGCAACTTGGGATGCCTGACTTCCTACCAGACTGCTGATGCCATTTTACCCAGGCCCATGGTCTGCCTCCTTTCTCTATGAACTATGTGACTTTTCTATAGGAAACTTCCTAGCCAGGGAAAGGTTACCTCATTGTCTGCAACAGTTGGTTGTCATCAAAGCACCCTCATCAGTACACTCACTAAGCTCTCTGCTTGAGGGAGTAAAGTAGACATGGTACAGGCAGGCAGGCAGAGGGCACTGGTGGGCATGGTGCAGGGAGGCAGAGGGCACTGGTGGGCACGGTGCAGGCAGGCAGAGGGCACCGGTGGGCAAGGTACAGGCAGGCAGAGGGCACTGGTGGGCACCATGCAGGCAGGCAGAGGGCACCGGTGGTTGATGAGCAGGCACATCTCAGCAATGAGTGGCCCATGCAACTGAACACACAATATGCCTGAGTAAGAGACTGCTGTGTGCCTCCCTACATCCAGGAGAGTTAGCCGGTCTGTGAGTTCAGCACCAATGCTCTGGGACAGTTCCCCACAGGGCTTTTTTGTTTTGTTTTGTTTTAACTTCATTTTATATGCATCAGTGTCAGATCCCTTGGAACTGGAATTACAGACAGTTGTGAGCTGCCATGTAGGAGCTGGGAATTGAACTCAGGTCCTTTGGAAGAGCAGATAATGCTCTTAACCACTGAGCCATCTTTCCAGCCTCTTTTTTTTTTTTTTTTTTTAAGCTTCCGTGGTTCTTTGGTTTTTAGAAGCAGAGGGGCCGTTTCCCAGCTGGCAGCAGCCTGCATCCGGTGCTTCCTGTATCAGAGGTATGCAGCACCACCCGGTCCCCTTCAAAGCGGGTCCAGTCTTGTCCCTCTCACACTCTCTCTGGAGATATCTTTTCACCTTTACTGTGCCCATAAGACAAGAGTGTTACCACAAAGAATGACTCTCAGGCCATGAGGACGAACACCCCAAACAAACCACTGGCCCATTTTAGTGGCCCCTCAACAAAACAGCCTAGTCCCCTCCTCCTCATCCCCTGACTCAATGAGACTGGTCCATGAGACAGAATTCAAGCTGCAGGTTTCCTGTGGAATAGGCAGAAGGCGGCTGGGGAGAGAAATAGCTGAGCACGTGTCCTTGGTATTCTCTGTCTTAAGGTGGATGGCCACGTATTTTAGTTGCATTAGTACATTTTCAGTGTACTGTGGTATATATCCAATGCCACACAAGAAATACGAAAAATAAAGTAAGAAAGAGCTTATATTTGTCTGCAGCCAACAGATGAGTGGTTAAAAAAAATGGATCATTCCAACTAGACATTAGGAAAGACACACCCAGAGCCAGGTGTAGTGGTGGCGCACACCTGTAATTCCAGCACTCGGGAGGCAGAGGCAGGCAGATCTGTGTGAGTTCAAGGCCAGCCTGGTCTACAGAGTCCAGAACAGCCAAGGCTACACAGAGAAACTCTGTCTCAAAAAACTGGGGGGAAAAAGGAAAATAAAAGATACACACAAACAACTTAGACACACACACAGGTGGCCCTTCATTTGTCTGTCTGTCTGTCTGTCTGTCTGTCTCTCTCTCTCCAATTTCTTGGTAACCCACTTACTCTTACTCCTTATATCCCCCCCAAATTCTCACACACAAACAATCTTTTAGACCCTCTTCACCACCAAGCACAGGTTCAGGGTGTATCTATCTTCCACCATGCTAGAAGGACACCAGCAAGCCTGGCACTGGGAGCCGGCATTTCCTGCCAATCCTAGTGCCCTCATAGGAATACCAAAGAGTCCAACTCCAGAAGAGACACGCTGAAGACTATGCCAGCCCACCGGGAAGGCAGATGGAGGGAACCCCATGTGCATATGGTAGCTCCTCTCTCAAGACGTTATGCACTAGCCTGTGAGCACAAACCCAGACCCTAGTGTCAGTCCTAGCAGAGGTCAGGAGCCCGTGGACTGGTGTTTCCGCTATACATTATAAATGCAAACAGGTGTCCGCATGGAAGAGGGGGTGGGAAGCAGATGAGCAGGTAGAGGAGGGAACCAGGGAAAGCCAGCATCTGACAGAAGGCCACCTCCCTCCGGGCTGTGGGCCCTGCAGGTAGAGCATCAGCCCGGTGGCCTGGCCCACCTTCATCCCCTCCCCACCCCACCAGGATGTGACTGGCTCTCTGGCACTCACCTCTGCAGCTCCTTCAGGGAGACTGTGATCCGCAGGCTGTGGCCCAGCACGTAGAGAGCAGCCAGGATGTCTGCCCACTGCACCATCTCTCCCAGAGGCCCGCCTTTCAGCACCCTCGGGCTGAACACGTCCCCAGACTCCTCAGTCAGGAAGCCAATGTGGACAAGGATCTGGTGAGCAGACAGAGCCTGTCAGTGGGAAGTAGCAGCTCTTAGGCCTGCCCCCACCCCCACCCCCAGGATCACCCACAGCACATAGGGTCTCCAGGGCAGGCCTGGCTGGCTGCTCTTAGACACAGAACGTTAGGCTGTAGGTGAAAGAGGTGGTTGTGCGACTACTTAACGGAGCTCACTATGTGGATGGAAGTAGTGGACAATAGTCCACACAGACAAGACAGAGCTTTGTGAAATGACAAGGACTCTGGAAGATGCAGAGAGGTGACAAGCATGCAGTTCTCTATATGTGGACAGAAGGATGGGCAGACAGACAGACGTAGACCTTCCTCAGTCTGTTATTCCCAGACACCTATAACCTTTCTGCCTGACACTATCAAAATGCCCCAAGGATGAATGACTCCAGGGGCTGGTCATCCTGCACCTGGGAAAGGGCCAGGGACTCCACCATCTATCCTGACCCTGCCACCCTCAAGTCCTGTGTCCAAATCAAAGAAAAAGAATCTAATGCTACTGGTTTGAAGACATGCACCATGCCCAGTCAGAACTCACTGTTTACCTGTTCCACTTGGAACCCTGTGCCCACTTGGAACTCCAGGCTCATGCCCACTCAGAACTGTGTCTACTTGGAACCTCACATCCATGGCCACCTGGATCCCCATACCTACCTGGAGCCCCACACCCACCTGGAGCCCCACACCCACCTAGAGCCCCATTCCCACCTGGAACCTCACACCCACCTGGAGCCCCACACCCACCTGGAGCCCCACATCTACCTGGAGCCCCACACCCACCTGGAGCCCCACACCCACCTGGAGCCCCACACAACACCTGGAGCCCCACACAACACCTGGAGCCCCACACAACACCTGGAACCCCACACCCACCTGGAGCCCCACACAACACCTGGAGCCCCACACCCACCTGGAACCCCACACCCACCTGGAGCCCCACACAACACCTGGAGCCCCACACAACACCTGGAGACCCACACAACGCCTGGAGACCCACATCCACCTGGAGCCCCACACAACACCTGGAGCCCCACACCCACCTGGAACCCCACACCCACCTGGAGCCCCACACAACACCTGGAGCCCCACACAACACCTGGAGCCCCACACCCACCTGGAACCCCACACCCACCTGGAGCCCCACACAACACCTGGAGCCCCACACAACACCTGGAGACCCACACAATGCCTGGAGACCCACATCCACCTGGAGCCCCACACAATACCTGGAGCCCCATTCCCACCTGGAACCTCACACCCACCTGGAGCCTCACATCCACCTGGAGCCCCACACAACACCTGGAGCCCCACACAACACCTGGAGCCCCACATCCACCTGGAGCCCCACACCCACCTGGAGCCCCACACAATACCTGGAGCCCCATTCCCACCTGGAACCCCACACCCACCTGGAGCCTCACATCCACCTGGAGCCCATACAACACCTGGAGCCCCACACAACACCTGGAGCCCCACACAACACCTGGAGCCCCACACCCACCTGGAGCCCCACACAACACCTGGAGCCCCACACCCACCTGGAGCCCCACACAACACCTGGAGCCCCACACAACACCTGGAGCCCCACACAATACCTGGAGCCCCACACCCACCTGGAGCCCCACACAACACCTGGAGCCCCACACCCACCTGGAGCCCCACACAACACCTGGAGCCCCACACAACACCTGGAGCCCCACACCCACCTGGAACCCCACACAACACCTGGAGCCCCACACCCACCTGGAGCCCCACACAACACCTGGAGCCCCACACAACACCTGGAGCCCCACACAACACCTGGAACCCCACACAACACCTGGAGCCCCAGACTCACCTAGAGTACCACACCTACCTGGAACCCCACACAACACCTGGAGCCCCACATCCACCTGGAGCCCCACACCCACCTGGAGCCCCACACCCACCTGGAACCCCACACCCACCTGGACCCTCAATGCTGTAAGCACATTGTTCAAGCACTCCCTGAAAGGATGCCATACCTGCTTCTGGTCCCTCCGGATGTGTCCCAGCTTCTGTGCCAGGTACTTGGCAGCCTTGGTCCACTGGGCGGTGAACCGCCGGGTTCGCTTCTTCATGAAAATGAGGGACTCCTTCCCACTGCCCATCAGCTCCAGGAGGTGGGACAGGTTGCTCCGGAACATGGCCTGGGGTGGGGCCACAGGCCAGCTTTCTCAGTCTCTGACCGTCCCATCCCCTGTTCTCCCAGGACAGAGGCTGCCACCTACTATAGGTGGATGTCTGCTCCACTATCAGGGCAGGGGTTCTGCTCTTACTGCTGCCCAGCCTCCACCCCACCCCCCCAGTTAACCACCTGCCCAAGCCCTCCTGGGGAGCTAATCAGCTCTGAATCACTAGGGATGGGCTGGCTGCCTTTCAGTGGTGCCATGGTCACTTATGCCTTGAACCTCTTAACTCTGTAAGCCAGTGAGTCTTTATCCATTAACTGTAACCACAGAAGGGTAGATACAGTACCCCGCACACAGAAAGCCCTCAGTACATGACAGCTTTTAAGAGATACCTCCAGGGCTCCAGCCTGCCTCCCAAGCAAGGTCCCTGTACAGGATTCCACAGGAGGTGAGCTGGGGACCCTCAGCTGGCAGAGCTTGGAGCCCCATTCCACGGCAGCAGAGGCAGCCGGGGCATTGAGACAACTGAGGTTCCCTCCCACTGTCCCTGAGGACATCCAGCTTTCAAGGCCTACCTGGACTTTGGGAAGGGACTTGGGGGCTGTCCGGGCAGCTGTCTGGTTCCTCCAGGGCAGCGGGGGGCAGAACCATTCAACCTCACTGAGGTAGATGAGGAAGGAGCATTCGGTGCCATCCACCCCAAAGAAGGCATAGCAGGGGTCAGAGGTCCAGCGGGCCCGCATCCACTGTGGAGAAGGTCAGGCCTGGGCAGGCAGCCAGCAACCCACACACCACCTCATAGACTCCCCCAGCCACAGGAACCCCAAGATCCCTCCAGCCAGCCTGGAGCTATGAGGAATTCCCTAAACTAAAGATGTGGTGGAGGGGCTGGAGAGATGGCTCAGTGGTTAAGAGCACTGTCTGCTCTTCCAGAGCTCGTGAGTTCAATTCCCAGCAACCACATGGTGGCTCACAATCATCTATAATGAGATCTGGTGCCCTCTTCTGGTCTGCCGGCTCACATGCAGGCAGGATATTGTATAAGTAATAAATAAATAAATCTTTAAAAAAAAAAAAAAAAAAAAGATGTGGTGGAAAAGTGGAGACACACAACTGGACCCGGGAGTGTGATCCAAGATCAGCCCTGTGCCACTAAGGACCAGAACAGGAGGCAGGCCACCTTCCGCCCAGCCCCGCCCCCCCCCCCCATTCCCCCGGAGCTTCACAGAGGAGTGTCTTGGACCTGAGGTTTGGTGGACATAAAGAAGCCAAGCACCAATGCAAAGATCCAGGAGGTTTGGCAGCCACAACTCGCATCTCCCTTGTCTTTGTCACCTCAATTAGAGGCAGGGTCATATGGCATCCTCCATGGGGGGACAGGGACAGGGCAGGTCTTTCCTTAGTGGTCCCAGGTGCTCCCTAAGGAAGGGGTGTGTAGTCCCACAGCCTGCCCCTTACAGGTTCAGAGCTGGAGACAGAGCTGTCTTTAGGCCTGTGGCTTGGTTCTCTGCATGCAGAGACATTATATAGTCAAAAGTGTCCCTAGAGATGGGCAGGAAAAGCCCTTGGTCCAACCAGACATGTGTTGGGCAAGAAGAACCAGGAACAGAGTGACTCAAGCCCATTCCTGGTCAGGAAGTCAGAACGGGGCTCTAGGTAGCAACATGCATTTAGCTGTAAGAAAAACGCCAAAGGCCCCCCTGAAGGTGATTGGCCCCAAAGGGCTTCGGGCCGATGATCACGGTAGGTCCAGTAGAGAAAACATTTCTCTGAGGTTGGTCGCCTCCAGCTTGTACTGGATTTAGGGACCTGGTCAGTTGGGACAAAAATCCAGAGCTGAACTTGGCCGAGCCCTTAGGGGAGCCTTCTATCTGTCTGCTATCCTCCACCCTGCACCCTACCTCGGGGAGGGGCCCCTAGGCCTCACCTCCACTTTCCCCGAGCAGTCAGGGAACTTGGGATCACTGGGTGCTTCACACTGGTCCCTCCGGCCTTCAGATACTGCAGAAAGAGATGGCTTGAGACACTGGGGCCTGGAAGCAGCTAAAGGGACATGGCAAGGTGGAGGGATCTGTGGCCACCCTCTCCTGTCCCCTCCACTTGGGTTTTTTCCAGCCCACAGTCCTGGGGTCTCAGCTACCTTCTTCCGGGCTTAGAGCCTCAAACTCTTTCAAACAGCAACAGAGCAGCCACCCCAGGCTCCCCACAAAATATATCCTTGCTTTTCCTGAGCATGGCAGATGGGCAGGAGCCTCCAGCTTTCCCCAAACCAAAAGGAATAGTGGCTTTGCTCTTGGAAGGCAACCCACTCTGTCCTCCGCATCCTCAGGCAGGCCAGGGTGGGTAGACCAGATGCCCTTACGGAGAACATCAAGGAGGCCACCAAGAACTAGGCAAGCGTTCCCAGAGGAAAGGGACTTCTAGGAGGCTCTGCCCTATCCAGCAGGGCACTGGCCTCTGGGGACACAGGGCGGTGTCTTGGCCATGACGCACCCTTGCTATGCAGAATCAGGCTGTGGCGCAGGATCTGGTCCACCTTCACAGCGATGTCAGACACATTCTGAGCAATGGCCTGGATCCTCTCAATGAGGCTGGCTCCAGGGGTGAGCCTAAAGGGGAGGGGAGAGCCAGAGGTGAGCCCACGAATAGCACACATGGCCTTGCCACGGCCTAGGCCAATCAGCAGAGGCCACAGTGGAAACCAGGTGGGAGTGAAGCTGAGCTTGCCTCCATCTGGTTCACACCTTGCCCACAGCAGGAAAGCACACCTCTGCAGGAGCCTGCTGTGTCTATCATCCCGGTTCACACCTTGCACACAGCATGAAAGCACACCTCTGCAGGAGCCTGCTGTGTCTGAGTATGTCAGAGGCTGCACTTGGAAACTTCTGTCTTCCTGCCAAGACCCTGAAGGGATGAGCCCCGGAACCCCTAGATGGCAGAGGCCTTTTCCTAGGCCCAGCCAGCTTATCTGAGTCTATTCACACCAAGACAAGTTCACACCAGCAGCCTGGGGACCTGCCAATGAACTAGCATTAATTTCCTGAGAATGTGTGTGTGCGTGCGTGTGTGCGTATATGTGTCTATGTGGTGTGTGTATATGTGTGTGTGTGTGTGGTGTGTGTGTGGTATGTGTGTGGTGTGTATGTGTGGTATATGTGTCTATGTGTGCTGTTTGTATATGTGTGTGTGTGTGTGTGTGTGTGTGGTGTGTATGTGCTGGAGAGGGAGGCAGGACAGATTGATTGGTGTCTTTCTCTATTGCTCTCCATCTTATAGTTAGAGGAAGTGTTGCTTATTGAGCCTGCAGCTTCCTGACTGGCTGGATGGGCTGGGCAGCAAGGTCTAGGGCCCTCTTGTCTCTGCCTCCCTAGGGCTGGGATAATAGGCATGTGACAAGACATTAAGCTTTTTACATAACTGCTGGGCCATCTCTAGCCCCCTTTACTTATATTTTAAGATTTATTTTATTTGCTGGTTGCCGTGGCACACGCCTGTAATCCAAACATTCAGAAGGCAGAGGCAGGCAGATCACTGTGAGTTCCAGGTTAGCTAGGTCTACAGGGTGAGACCATGTCTCAAATAAAACAGACTAAGATTTCTTTTATTTATGTGTCCATGAGTCTGTGTGAGTGTATGCACTCGTGTGTGTGTGCAGGTGTCTTCAGAGGCCAGAGGTGTTAGAGTTAAGGTATTTGTGAGCCTCCCAGCGTGGGAGTGGGGATGTGAACTCTGCTCCTCATGACTGAGCTACAAGTGCTCTTACCCTCTGAGAGTCTCTTGTAGCCCAGTTGGCCTCAAATATACTGTGTCGCAGAGGATGGCCTTATACGTCAGATCCTCCTGCGTTTCCCTCCCAAAGGCTGGGATTACAGGCATGCACCATGGTGTCGGGTTCCACGTGGTGCTGGGGATGGAATCCAGGGTGAGGCAGGCATTCTACCAACGGAGCCACATCCCCAAGGCCACTTCTTAATCTTGAAAGAGTTTTGGCCACAGACATTAAACCCTCTATTTTTCTCCATCAGTATGTGGCTGCTTTGATTTTTGGAGAATTTATTTTCTTGTTGATGACTGGCAAGTACTCTGGGAATCATGTTCGTTGTTAGATGCAGTATTTATCTCGGTGCACAAGCTGCTACTGAGATAGATCCCACCTCTTTGGCCTTATCTTCCTGTCAAGCACAGCCCTGGGGCATTCTCCATGAGGCCGCTTGCTTTCAATACTTTAATTCCACTTGCTTTGATTCTTACCTCACCTTCTGGCTTCACAGTTTTTACACACACACACACACACACACACACACACACACACACACAAAGCATATGCACATATACAGATAGACACACATATACATCCACATGCACACATATACACAGACACACACACGTGTGTGCAACACACACACACACACACTCACTGCTGCTGCTGCTACTTAAGCTCTGTTTATTCTGGCTCAAGTACTTGGTCTGCATGGATACCTGACATGGAAAGTGTATGAAGGGTCTTTCCAACCCATGATCCACTGGGGCATGCAAACCTCGCCTCTCATAGGCTGGGTGACCCTAGGTAGCAAACTGCCACGTCCGAGCACCTACCTCTCTTCCCTTCACCTGATAAGGAGCACAGAGAGTGATGGAGAAGAAGTTCCAAAGGCAGATCGGGCCCGCCTTCTACACCAGCAAGGGATAGGACGGTACCTCTGACGGATGCACACTGCTTCCCCCACCCAAATGCTGGGATTACAGACATGTGCCACCATGCCAGGTTTATGGGATGCTGCAGATGGAACCCAGGGCTGAAGTGGCTGGAAGAGGGGCCCCAGCACACAAGCCTTGTGTCCTGGGGCTCCCCAAGCCTTAGCTTATGAGATCATCAGGCCCCCGACCTGAGACTCTACCTTTCACTTGCATGGCCTGGGGGTGCAGCAGTATAGAGAGGGGGAAGGCTGAATGGGGCAGGGCTCCAGGGTTATAGTCTTTGAGAGCTGTCACCCATGGACCTTTTCAATGATGCAACTGCCAGAGTCACCCATGTTTCTCCTATACATAGCCCCCTTGCTGGCTTGGACAGACTCATTTGGTCTGTGGGTCTATCTGGGTTAAATAGGTGTTTCTGTGTGTCTCCGGGCAAAATCCAAGGGACAAGTAGGGAGTAAAGTGATGAAGGCCAGGAAGTGCCATAGCTAGCTCTGACCTGCTGAGCTAGGATGTACCCAGAGCTCTGGGCTGGGGGGAGGGGTGGAGACACCCTGTCTTCAGACATTAGCCCCCAGAACTGGGAGGGATTAAATGTGAAATGTCGGTTATTTTCTGCCACACGGCTTGTAGTCACTTCATCTAGTTACCCACACTTAACAGCCACAACTGCTGAACAAAGAAAGTCGCCCTCACTCCTTCACCAAGTCAGGCTCCACTGGCTAGGAGTTCTTTTTCCAGCTGGTTCCTCTGACTGAACTCAAGCACTGTCCTACCACGATGGTGGCTCTCATTGGGGGACAGAGGGATCAGTTGACCTTCAAGCCTAGCTAGGGTTTAGATTCTTGGGAACAGTGGGGCTGAGAGCCAGAGGACCTAGATGTTTTTAAAGCTGGCTTCCCGTTGCAGCACCGTGACCCTGGGAGGGTGACATAACCTCTCTAAACTCAGGCATTAAGGCAAAGTTGCCTCAAGGATTCAGGATGAGACAGAATAGTGACACCTCAGTATAGCGTGGGTATTTATAAAGGATTGAACCTGTGGTCTCATACATGCTAGGCAAGTGCTCTATCGATGTGCCCACCTCCCCAGCCCTGGTGGCGTGCTTTTCCTCCCTATCTAAGCAGATACTCTGCCTCTAAGAGGAAGTAGTGAAGGCTCAGCCACTGAGGAAAAACACTGAACTTTTTTGGAGGATTCAGCAATTCTCTTACAATAAGCGGATTTTTGCATAAGGCATATCGCCAGCATGGGCTTTAAATAATGTCGTGGCGTCTGTTGGACTTAACACGCTCAAGTCATTCAAAACAAAGTCATTTGGCATCACTATTATTAAACTGGACTCAGCATTCGCACAGCACTTTCTATATCCAAATAATATATGATTAGGCTTCTCACGCTGAGATGCCCTGCCACAAATGGCAGGAAGCAGAGTCTAAGGCCTCAGAGCCCAGATCTGTGGCTTGGGAAATGCCCAGGTAGAAAAGAAAAAAGGGGACTGAGGTGCAATCAGCAGAGGGCTCACCTCATATGCACAAAGCCCTGGGTTTGATCACATAAACTGGGCACAGGGGTGTGCCTGTAACCATAACACTTGGGAGGTGGAGGAGAGAGGATCAGAAGTGCAAAGCCATCCTCAGCTATATAGGTAGTTGAAGGCCTGGGATAAATCACACAGAGAGAGAGAGAGAGAGAGAGACAGACAGACAGACAGACAGAACTTCTCATCCCTCCAAGCCACAAGGAGGTGCCACAAAGTAGATTGAGACAGGCAGGACTGCAGCATGTTGCTCAGCGGGGGCCCGCACTCAGTCAGGCCAGGACTGAAGAGAAGGCCAGCAGTGCAGAACTGAGACCTCTAAGGTGCAACCATCCCCAGTGCAGGTGGCAAAAGCCAAAAGTGATCTAAAGAGTTTCCTTGGCAACAACCATGCTGTTCCCACAGGGCCATCGGCAAGACTTCCTCCAGCTGGAGCAGTGACCCCGAGCCTTTTGATCCTGATCGTAGTGTATTTGTTTCCTTCCCTTCCCTTTCCCTCCTGAGGTGTTTGCATGGAAAGAGAGCCAAGTGTGAGCCATGACCAATCTGGGCAGGTGGGCTCCAGCAGAGCAGCATGGTCAGTAAGAGGAGAGGACTGAGCTGGGCGTGGTGGCGCACGCCTTTAATCCCAGCCCTCGGGAGGCAGAGGCAGGCAGATCGCTGTGAGTTCGAGACCAGCCTGGTCTACAAAGTGAGTCCAGGACGGCCAAGGCTACACAGAGAAAGCTTGTCTTGAACCCCTGCCCCCCCCCAAAAAGAAGAGAGGGCTGGAGACATCTGAAGACCCCCAGGTGGGATTGCACTGCCCAGGTGCCTTTCTCAGCACCTGCTCACCCTGGCCTAGAGTCACAGGCCCTTTCTCACACCCACCCTCAACAAATGTGGCAGTTACACGGCTGCCCTGGCTCTCCTGGGCAGGCAAAGCAAGCTCTGTGACCTTGAGCAGCCATTGCTCTATTTGAACTCTCGTCCCTCATCTGTAGCCTGGACATGGCCGGGCTGTCGGTGAAGATACAAGTCCACCAGAGTTCTGAGAGGGTGACCTTGCCCATGCGACTACCCCATCACCCCTCACTTTTATCAGTCCACTGAGTCCACAACATGCTGCTGGAACCCAGGGCCACCTCACACATGGTCCTTGGCTGGAAACAGTCCCTGATGCCCCAAGACTGATAAGGATGCCCAAACTTATTACAGAGCTCCCCCTGTAGGTACTTTAATCTCAAGGGCCTGCTGAGGGGCCAAAGTCCTGGGATAGGTTCCCAAATCTGCCAGCTGACCCTTTATTTTATAGCTTGGACTGGGAAATGGCCCACAGCGGGCAAAGGGACTTTCCTGGGTTCACAAAGGGTTGGGGGAGGCTAGGGTACCCTGTGCCAGCTCTGGCTGCTTCCCTCTGCATCTGCCAGATGTACCAAGGTTAAGGCCCACTACCCCTTCCTCCGTTCCTACATGCCTGCCAGTCCCCATACCAAACAACCAGGCCTCATTCAGGAAGTAGAGAACGCTGACCCAGGCTGACAACCGGCCTCCCTGATTGCCAAAGCTCATACTGGGAACTGCTCTACGCTAACCCAACAGACAGGTAGCATCACAGGCCTGTTACCCCAGGTGCTCTGGGGAACCTTAGCCCAGGGTATACTGTTCTCTACAACTTCCAAACCCACAGGCATGACAGGACCCAGCAGGGAATTCTGGGATCTGCTGTCACTACTTCCTACCAGACCACTGTTCCAGGCCTGTCCCGAGCAACACCCCCAAAGGCAGGGCCCCACAAGCTCATCATCAATTCCAGGCCAGTCCCCTTGCCCCTGAGGTGGCACACTAGGCCTCCTGGAGACAAAGGTTTAATTCTACATTCTTCTGTGATTTACTAGGGTCACACTCAATTAACAGGAGCATTGATTTCCCTGCAGCTGGCCAGCAAGCTCACTGGGAATCGTTGTATTATGAAACAAAGTGCTTTTAAAACACAGAAACCAAACCCCTACCCAGATCTAGCCAATGGTCAGAACATTCTCCACAGTTGAGTGGAGAGTGGGATATGACTTTCTCACGTACTCTGGTGCCTCACATTTGACCACGTTCCCTGGAGGGGGAGACCTGGTGGTGCTCAGAGGAAGGACAGCAGGTTGCCAAGAAGAGACTTGATACCTTATGAGCATATAAAGGGGGAGGAAATCCCCCTCAGGAACAGTCATAGGGGAGGGGAGTAAGGGGAAAATGGGAAGGAGGGAAGAATGGAAGGATACAAGGGATGGGATAACCATTGAGATGTAACAAGAATAAATTAATAAAAAAGAAAACACAGAAACCTACATATCTAGGACCCTGCAGAATTACACAGCAATACACACACACACACATACAAACACACTCTATGGGAAACAAATGTGTTCTATGGCTCCCTGCATCACACACACGACATGGGACATCGGACACTACCGTGACCTTTCCCCCTGCCCTCCTCCAGTCTCCATTCACCCCAGCCCCTGTTGAGGGGGTCTGGAGGTTGACCCATGCCTTTCTCGGTGGGAAGAGAAAGGGCAATCCGCCCCAATGCCGAAAATAAGCTCATCAACCAGTCAGCTCTCCAGCCACCTAGGAGACAAGCTTGTGGGCTTGTGGTAAAGAAAGAGTTTTAAGATTGAGTTAGCTGCCAGTCGAGGCCAGCCTGGTCTACAAAGCAAGTCCAGGACAGCCAAGGCTACACAGAGAAACCCTGTCTCGGAAAAAAAAAAAAAAAAGATTGAGTTAGGTACCACTTGGCTGAGGTCTACAGCAAGCTGAGCATCTGCTTCCTGACCGTGGGGGCCTTCCCTCCTGAGACCATGCCTTCTCCTGCATGACGGACAGTTCCCTCAAACTGTGAGCCACGACAAGCCTGCCCTTCCTTGCATAGCTTTTGTCAGTGTAATGCGCTGGATGACTGTTGGCCACTGTCAGGTTTATCCTGCTGCAGATTTCAGTGAGTCCCAAGGCACCGCCTCCACACAGCCTATAAGTTTCAGTAGGAAGGACCCAGGGCTGGCTCCCCTGCTGCCTGCTGGCCCCGGGACCTTAGACATTGTCCTGCTCCTCCTCCTGGCCCTTCCTTGACTTTTTCTTTTCTTTCTTTTTTTTTTTTTTTTTTTTCCTTTTCTTTCTTTTTTGGTTTTTCGAGACAGGGTTTCTCTGTGTAGCCTTGGCTGTCCTGGACTCACTTTGTGGACCAGGCTGGCCTCGAACTCACAGTGATCCACCTGCCTCTGCCTCCCACCTTCCTTGACTTTTTGGCTCCTTGCAGGTTATCTTGAACTGGTGCTCTCCTCACCCTGACCCACTGAGGATCTGTTTCTCAGCTGGTTGCTGACAATCACCACTGTCCTATAGTCCCTCCCTGCCAGCCTGGCTCCTCTCCTGCCCTAAAGACCAGCCAACTTTGGGTGGTTAACCAAAATGTCTTCCTGTCAGCCAGCCTTGTGTCAAACCCAGAGCCTCGCCCAGCACAGGACTTGAGAAAAATGGGACCCATCTTGTAAAGTTAAGATCGTTATCATCCTAAAAAGGAAGCGCCCCCACCTTGCACTCACACAGAGACCCCAGGAGGCTGACCTCCCTGTGGCTGCAGTCCCTGAAGTACATAGCCACCAACCCGGAGCTGGGGAGAAAAAAAAAAGCTACATCTCCCCCAAACAAGAACATTGCTGCATCTTCTTCACTTTATGCTGAATTTTCCACACTATGCTATGGCTCTATTTATAGCCACAGAACCTGAGTTCCCACTTAACACTCAGATCCCAGCATTTGGGGCTAGCCGTGGTGTCACACACCTGTAACCCTTAAAACTGTCCTTTCCATGTGCCTAGTAGGGTCACCTCAGGTGAGCAGCTGGCTCGGGTGCCACACCACACAGTCCATGGGGCCATGCCAGACACAGGATGCGTGGCCTCTGACAGGGCACATCTGTTTATCGCCCAGCCAATTCCTCACTGATTCTTGCGCCCCCTCCCCCACTCTGGAGCCCCCAGCCCAGACTCTGCAGACCCAGGCAGCAGTCAACAGACAGATGTACTTGAACAAGGCCAGCCGCCAACTTCAGAGCTGTCGCCACTGCAAAGAAGCCTGATGGGAAATTCAAAGATCATAGCTATTTGGCTGTACATGCATATAATACGGTGGTGCTCGCCTCAAAGCTGCCTTCCTAATTATGTTTTCATAGGCTAAAATAGCAAATTTTCTTTCCCCCAAGGACACACCAGCCACAGCGGAAAGGAAGGCAGCTAAGAAGCTTCCAGAAGGGCAGGGGGAGGACAGTTCCAGATAATTCTGAAGTGGACACCCAAGGGCACATGATGAAGTTGCTAGCAGGGGTGGAAGAGCTTTGCAGGTGGTCCCTGTGGCTCTGGCTGGTTGATCAAGGCTAACCCCAGGGGGCTGGGGCGGGATGGGGCTGGTGTGCGTGTGAGCACATAGACTCCTATGAGCACCCCCACCTCTCTCCTTGTGTCCCAAAGCCACAGTGTCCCTGCAATTTATAGCTCTGCCTGTGGAGTTTGATGGGCGCCGCTGGTCATGATGGATGGCTGCTATTTCCCCTCGCTAGAGCTTGGAGGTGGCGCTTGCTCCCCCACCCGCAGGGCTCCCTCCTTCCCAGGGAGCAGATGAAGGGCAAGGAGTGGAGGGAGGGGCAGGCCAGCCCTGGAAGAAGACAGAGTGAGTGAATGTGCAAACCAGGTCCCTGGACCCTTAACCAATGCAGCTCACTGAGCAGGAGCCATGGTGGTGGTGGTGGGGGGCTGTCCCCTGAAGAAATACACCTGTGGCCTGCTGTTGTTCCTGGTCCTAGATGGAAGATGGAACAGAGCCACAAGGGGCGGGGGACTAGGGCCTGGGGAGGGAAACACAAAAAGTGATGACAGGAAATGCAAAAGAAAACTGTCTCGTGTTGTAGAAGCCCAAGGAGACAGGGACACCTTAGGCCCCTCGCCTTCTCCTTCCCAGCATCCTCTCTGCTTCTGCTCTTGCCAATGAATAATCCATTTTTTACACTCAGTCAGAGATATATTTTTAAATAAATCCATTCAATCCTCCATCTCAGTGTGTGCGTGCGCACACACACACACACACACACACACACACACACAAATTAAATTTAAATCTGAACAGCCAGGCTGGTGAAACGGCTCAGCAGGCAAAGGCAGCTGCCTCAGCCCTAATAGCCTGAGTTAGGTCCCCGGGTCTGGTAGAAGGAAAGAACTGACTTCCATAAGTTATCCTCCGACCTCCACACACCTGCCGTGGCACCTGTACACATACACACAAATAAATTTAAAATAAAAATAAATTAAAAAGAAAAAGAAGTAAATCCAGTCAGGCGTGGTGGTGCATACCCATGATCGGAAGGTGAAGACAGGAGGGTCAGAAGGTCAAGTGATCCTCAGGTACAGATCAAATTTAAGGCTAGCCTCGACTACATGAGACCCTGACACATAACACCCAAACTATGGGCTGGGGAAGTGGCTCAGTGGAGAGAGCACTTATGGCACAACCAGGGGGCCCAGAGCTGAGTCCCCAGAACGCATGTAAAAGCCAGGCAGGTGTAGCAGCTACCCATAATTACCAGCACAGGGGAGGCAGAAACAGGCCCCCCGAGGCAAACAGGCTAGGTGGAGTAGTGGACTTGAAAGACCCCACCTCAATAGATAAAGAAGAAAGCAACCAAGGGAGGCACCTTTGGTCTTCCAAATGCACCCACAGGCACATGTGTGCACCCCTGCACATGCATACACAATACACACACAAGCAAACATCAAAGCAAAATATATAAATAAGCAAACAAGTGCACCCAACAGCTATTCATGGCTCTTAGAACTGTCCCGTGGCTGATACAGCCCCTTAAGACCTGTCCCTGTTGGCCTCTCCCCTCACTCACCACTCTCTGCCATATCAGCCTCCATATAGCCTCTTTCTTTCAACACAGCAACCCCAGGGCCTTTGCACTTACTGTTCTTGCTGCCTCTGCTCCCTCATCACCTGTGTGAATAGCGCCTCTCCTAGTCACCCACCCATCCATCCTTTGGAGCCTGTGCCAGTGTCTGAGGCGATCTCACATGCTCCTCACGAGATATTGCCAGCCTCCTCACACAGGGCTTCATATAGCTCATTGCCTTGGCTCTTGGTACCTCCAACATCCAGCTCTCTCCTTTATTCTGTTTGATACTAAATCCTTAGCGGCATTGGCTCTAAGTAGGGAACCAGTACTGAGGAGGCAGAGCTCCCTGCAGGAGTAGGGGTGGGGGGTGGGGGTCAGTTCTGTGGCAGGCACTGCACAGGATGCCTCCCCAGAGCCCTGGTTCCTGCACTGTAAAGTTGGTCTGAACATTTTCCGCACCAGAACACAGTGGCCAGGGAGTGTCTCAGCTGGTAGAGGGCTTGCCTAGCCTGAGCTAAGCCCTGGGCTCCATCCCCAGCACCATATAAACCAGGTGTAGAAGTGCATGTCTGTAATTCTGACGCTCAGGAGGCAGAGACAGAGGATCTTAGAAGTTCGGGGTCATCCTTGACTATAGAGTGAGTCTGAGGCTAGCCTGGGCTACATGAGCCTATGTAACTATCCAACCAGAGTTGGATCCCCAGGACCCACACAGTGGAAGAAGGGAACTGACTCTTACAAGCTGTCCTCTGACCTCACACACGTGCCATGGTGTGCATCTGTGCGTACACACGATAAATAAGTAAAATGTTCAGTCCGCAGGGATTGGACAAACAGAAAAACAAACGTAAGCTGCACGCTGCTGACAGGAGCATTGTGGTTCTGAAGGGGAGCTGTAGGACAGACAGACCTAGTGCCTCCGAGTGGTACAGCTTTGGCTGCTTCTGAGCACCTGTGCCTCAGTTCCCCACCCCCACAGAGATTAATGCACCCCGTACAGTGGTTGTGCAGTTGATGTGTGACTGTGCTAGAGGCGACTCCGTGAGGACACCAGATATTCAGCGTTGTACACTTAAATGTCCCCTCCTCCTGTCGCTGGTGATGTCCACCTGGCCAGGCTAGTTTGGGGGTGACCCTTGACCAGCAATCCAGAACAGGCAAGCCAAATGGCAGGGAACCCCATAGCAGTCCAAAGAGTCCTACTGTGTCCCACTTCACGCACAGGGGATCCCACTATCAACCCTCACTCCAGCACGCAGTAGGCTGAAGTAGGAAGATGGTAGGTTCAAGGCCATCTGGGGCAGACAACACCCACACACCCACACACCCACACACCCACACGCCCACACACCCACACATCCACACATCCACACACCCACACACCCACACATCCACACACCCACACACCCACTATGCATTTATAATGGGTATAATAAGTGTGTGTAAAAGAACTCAGAATGGAAGAAGCTTAGCACTAAGTGTGAACTGCTTGTCTCCTGGGAAAAGCAGTTAAAAGGCCCTCCAGGTTTTCACCTGTTGTATTTTATTTAATGAAGACAAAAGAGTCTACAGGCACGGCAAAATGTTAATGGTTGTTGAGTCTGGGAGGGCGGAGCCTGCACTCTGGGTGTGGCTTTTCACCTTTTTTATGCAGGGTGGGGATTGTGGGGCATGGCTGGGTGGAGAGAGACAGTGAGCGAGCACACACACTGGGGTATGCAGAGCCACAAAACCTGCTCTATCACTCTCTGTCTTGCTCCCTGGAGACAGAGTCTCTCACTGGAGCTAGTGAGCCCCAGTATCTTCCTGCTTCTACCTCCCCCAGCAGCACAGCTGTACCAAGGTGTTACATGGGTGCTGGGAATCGAACTCAGGTCCTCATGCTTGAACGGCAAGGAGTTTGCACACTGAGCCACGTCCCCAACCCTGGGTTTGGTTTTTTTTTTTTTTTTTTTTTCAGTCTTAAAGTTTTCCTAGTTCACCAAAAAGGGAACCTTGGCTAAAGCTCAAAGGTGCATTTGAAGCTCTGCTGGACCCCAAGCACCAAGAGGCACCCCTTTCTGTGTGCCCCGCCCCACCTCTCCTTACCTGTCTGTAGCTAAGTGTGGGACACTGGCCGCGCGGTGTGGCTCGCTGCCGTTCTCCAGCCTGGCCAGCATGTCCATGCGCTTCATCATCAGCTCCAGCAGGTCACTCATCTTGCGGAGGGCACCACGGGACTCGAGGCCACCGGGCACTGTGGGCAGAGTGTGGGTGTGGTCAGGGGCAGTCACACTCCCAGCTACACCTCACAGGAGGGGTCAGCAGAGCAGCCTCCTACACATCCACCCTGCGGTGGGGGGAGGACCCCCACCCCCACCATGCATTGCCTGTGTAAGAAGAGATCAGTCTGTTCGGCTAACCCGACCCCTCCCCGCTGAGGAGCCTGTGGGACTTTTGCTATCTCTCTGACTCCTGATATGTGGACTGTGTGACAGAACTCTAGGTATAACCTCCTGGGTGTTTTGAGCGTCAAGGGTCTGTGAGTGCCAGGAAGGCCCAAAAAGAAGGGAAGCCTGGAACCCACACGCCTTGGCCTCAAGGTCCCTAAGTCAAGAGAAGAATATCACAGCCTGTCTGCAGCCCAGCATCTTGCGCAGGCAGCAGGAGCCTCTGAGCACAAGAGGCAGAAGAGGGAGATGGGAGAGAGGCAGATGGATGGTGATGAGCCAGCGAAGAAGCAACAGGGCCTGTGTGACAAGAGCTACTCTGGACTTTCTCCTCCTCTTCCTCACTATTCTGCCAGGCTGAGACACTGCCCACTTCCCCTCTGGCTGGGCTCTCCCACCAGCAGGGGGCTGCCTGCAGCCAAAGGCAGGCCACAGGAGCCAGGAGGGATCTCTCACAGTCTGGCCTGGGAACCAGCAGGCAGGAATCTGTTGCTAATAACTCCTCCCCAGAGTGAGACTCAAACAATATCTACCCTTTCTCTCAAGGCCCCAGTCACAAGCTGAGGCCCAATTCCACCAAATCTCACTCGGGGCGGGGGTGGGGGTGGGGGGAACGACAATAATATTGGGCTTCCTTGTAGAGCACAGGTGAGGGGTTACTTACAGGGTGTGGGTGCTCCTTCCTCATAGGACACCCCCAGAAAAGGCTTTGCCCAGTAGGGATGAACGCTTCCCAAGAACTGCACAGGTACAGCAGCCCCTCCCCCCCTTTCTTCTCTTAGCTCCTCTAGTTCCTCCGCAAGGCAGAGCGGTAAGGAGAGGCTAGACACTCAAGTGAGGGTCTCATGCCCTTCCTCAGCCCTTGTGAGGATGAAAACAGTCAGCAATCCCAGGTGGGATGATCCTTTTGCGAAGGGGGTGCAGCTGAACTTCCGGAGATGAAGTAGAGGAAGAAGAAGAAGGAAATGGAAATGTCCTAGGAGCCACATGGGATGGTGGAGATGGATGGGAAGGACAAAGGAAGGAGGGAGGGAAGAAGGGAGGAGGGAGAAGGAAGAAAAAGAGGGAGGGAGGGAGAAAGAAAGGGAAGGAGGGAGGGAGGGAGAGAGAAAAAAGGGGAGGGAGGGAGGGAGGGAGGGAAGGAGAGAAGGAGAATATGGCTTCTCCTGTCCCTTAGTAAGAGAAACAACAAAAGACACTGCCCCCCAATCTGAGAAGGTGAGCATTGTTTTGCTTTGTTCTTTTTCTTGTGACATCAAGAAACTGAGCCCAGAGCCTTAGGCATGCTGGGCCAGCGCCCTACCACTGAGTCACATCCCCAGTCCCCCCGAATGGGTTTCTTGAAAGATTTGTCAGCTTCAGGAAATCTTATGACAGCCTCAGATAAATCAGCATTACCAGTCCTACCACTGTGCCCATGCCCTGCCACTCACATGCAGTCTGGGAGGCAGCCAGTTAGCAGCTCCGACAAGACAGAGGTAGTAGCCCTCTCCCAGTCTCAGAGACCGGGGCAACCATCACTCATTCAAACCTGTCTCCGCCCTGACTGAATCCACACTCTAAACCCAACACCCAACACCCAGCACCCAGCTAGTGCTTGGAGCATCAAAGAGAAAGAAGAGGCAGGGACCATCACTTCAACTCATGAGAGAGGGGGCAATGCAAGTTTCGACCTGGCCACTGCCCTGTAGAACCCTAAGGGTACTGCGGAAGCCCGATGGATGCTGCACAGCCCGCACAGTGGACCACAGCTCATAGCTTCCTCTGTGGGAGCCCCTTCCCCAAAGGATCAGGATGAAAGAGAACAAATCAAGACTACAGCTTTCACTCTAGAACTGGGGCCTGCTTAGCCACGTGCTGGCCAGAGCCTGGCTAGCACTTCAGCAGGAGCAGGTCCAAGCCTTGACTTCCCTAGTGGTGCCCTGCTTCCTAGAGAGACTCACCAGCTCCCACCTCCCTGTCCCATCACCAGCCCCTCCCCCCTGCCCCACCCCTAGCCCAGCCCCAGGCTTCCCTGCCCCTGGTCCCCTTGCTGTCACCTTCAGGCCCACCCTGAGCCCCATCCATATTCCAGGTTGCAGAACTGTCCAGGCAGGGGCCAACGGGGAGGAGGGGGGATCAGGAGACGAAGCCAGCAGCTTGGTAGAGTCTGAGGAGAATGACAGGGGCCTGGGGCAGGCTGGAGTAAGAACCAAAACCTTCATTCCAGGCCCCGCTCTTCTCTTGGCCTTAGTTTCTCCTTAGGTAAACTGGGGTGGGGGTGGGGGCAGGTCAGAAGGGGGGCTGGAGTCATTGACTTCTGTGGTTCTATCCTCCTGTCTCCTCCCTACTTCTTGTAAAATCAGGGTCATAGGAAAGGGAGGGAGGAGGAAGAGGAGGAAAATGAAAGAATTGGAGATGCAAGAAACACAGATGGGTCCCATGAAACTAGAAATGGGGGGATGGGATGAGTCCCATAAACACTGAAGCGGCTCGGGTTTGGTCCCCTGGCCCTCGGGTGGGCCTGGGCACAGCAGGTACTCTGCAGAGAGAGAGAGATAAATGACTCTGCATATTCACACAGGAAGACAATTACCTGGCACAGCCGGAAAGACTGGAGAAGGAAGGTCTAGAGACAGGGTAGAGGGTCTAAAATGGACACAGGAAGAGCCTGCTACAGCGATGACCATGGTGTAGGGGGGAGGACACAGGAAGAGCCTGCTACAGGGATGACCATGATGTGTGGGGGGGGTTGTGGGACAAGGTTCCTGCCATCAATGAAGGAGATTGAATCTGTCTGCTGTGCTTGGCAGTGGTCTGAAGGCCCTGCCCCCTGGCACTCACCCCTTTGTCCTCACGCAGACTTTTGGACAAGGGGCTTACGAATAATGGGGTGTCCTTCCTATCAAGTCAGGGCCAGAAAGATGGAGGAGTCAGGAGAGGAGACATAGCTGGTTCTTTTGCTGAGGCAAGAAACCAGAGGAAGAGATGACCAGGGAAATATAGATCACCCACGCACAAGACTCTCTGAAGACATCTGGGCATTGGAGGGTGCTTTTCACAGCAGGAATTAATAAGGCTTTCTTATGGAAAATTTTTTTTTGGTCAGCAGGAAGTGTGACCCCAAAACCAGAGGACTTGGAATATGCAAGTGTCTACCGCCCAGGTTTCATTATGGCTTTGATTGAGGAGACAGTTCAAACTGCTCCTGAGCCATCCCCCCTGTTCCCAAAGCAAGAAAGATTCCGGGGCTCAGGAGTGCCTCCTTCCTTCTGCAAAAGCCCTAAGGGTTGGTGGCTCCACCCTGCCTGAGAAGCACAGTTTTTGTTCAAGAAATACCTAAGGATAAAGCCAGATGTAGGTACCAAGGGCCACAAGCCAGGAGGCAGGCCCTCCCCGAGTGACACACTCTCAGATGCCACCACTGGCCCCAGAAGGATCAGTAAAGCAAGCTGACACATCTTGCCCTGAGTCACTTCCCTTTCTTGGCAGTGACTGAATTGAAATGTTCTTACTACGAGGCCCAGCAGTAAGTCTGGGAGCTAGCACGCTCCCCTCTGATTTCCATATAAAGAAGTCTGGGATGCCGCAGATATGAATGGACCCCACATTTAGAGATGAGTGGTGTTTTGGGGGGTTTTTTTTTGGTTTTTGTTTTTTTTTTTGGTTTTTCGAGAAAGGGTTTCTCTGTGTAGCCTTGGCCATCCTGGACTCACTTTGTAGACCAGGCTGGCCTCGAACTCACAGCGATCCGCCTGCCTCTGCCTCCCGAGTACTGGGATTAAAGGCGTGCGCCACCACGCCCGGCGTGAGATGAGTGTTTTTATTACCCACTGAGGCCAGCCAGTCTGGATCCTTCCCAGACACCCTCTGTGTGTCTCTGCTTCTCCTGTTCTCATGCCCCCATCTCTACTCTTTTTTTTTTCCCCCAAGACACGGTTTCTCTATGTAGCCTTGGCTGTCCTGAACTCGCTTTGTAGACCAGGCTGGCCTCGAACTCACAGCGATCCACCTGCCTCTGCCTCCCGAGTGCTGGGATTAAAGGCGTGCGCCACCACGCCCGGCTCCCATCCCGACTCTTTCCCTTGATCAAGCCCCCACCTGCCAGAGAACAGAACCTTCCCTGACACTTGCAGAGGATGCTGGGACTGGGTGTCTGGACAGCTGGAAAAATGAGCACATTTTGGTTCCTGTATAGGATAGCGCTGCAGGCCCAGTTGAGACAGTAGAGCTGTGGGCTCTGGACTGCAGAGACCAGGGCAGGCCCGAGCAGGCCAAAAGCTCTTCTTCTACCTGTCATCCCTCTTCTCCAAATCCACAGCCAGTCTCTCAGAGCCATCCAGGGGACCTGGGACATCCTCCAGTCAATCTCTGGCCTGGAGCCTGGGTGGTCCAACAGAGCCAGGACACAAGGAATCCTCTCAGGGCAGACACAAGCAGCTGAGCTAGGACCTCCAGCCTGGATGCTCCCTAGAGAAGCTCCTACCTGCGAGGCAACTTGCTCAGGCCTGACTCCATGAGAAGAAAGCAAGGACCTCCTTAGGAGGAGGGAGAGGAAGAACTAGGCTGGGGCCTTACTGCACAGGAGTACAAAGGCTCTTTCCCCACCCAAGCCGGAAGTCCCACCTCCTCTGAGAGATTCCCATTGATGACTTTTGTCTAAATCTCAGGAGACTTACCACTAGAGCACTTAAAACTAGAATATTTTATCCTGAAGTATAAACTGGCGTAGAGAAGGGGCCTCCCATGGCCACACCAGAGAGTATAGAAACTGAAAGGAGACAAGGTGAGAGTTCTAGAAACTGAGCTTGTTGCTCCTGGATCCAGTTGCATGGACTGTGAGCACACTCTGTATCTGTGAGACTTGAGTTTCAAAATGTTGAGGACCTGCATGTACACACACACACACATACACACACAGATGCACAAAAACACAGACACACATACACACATATACAAAAACACATACATACACACACAAACACATATATATATATACACACACAGACACACAAATACACACAGATACACAAATACATATAGATACACAAAAACACAACATAAATACACACACAGACACACATACCCCTCTAGTGTAACTACATGTGTAATTGGGGGGTTCTCTCCCTTCTATGGCACAAGACCTAGGGCTTGAGCTAGACCCTTCCCAAAGCACTGCCAGGACAGAGCTAGGGCGGTGAGGTGGGAGTGCTGTCTTGGCCCATTAATTCCTTAGGGACCAGAGTCCAGGCACAATGCCCCTTCCTAAAATGTCGTTATCCTCACCCATTGGACTCCTGAGCTTTGTGGAGGGCTGGGTTCTTGAAGCCCTGACAGGTATAGCTAACGTCTTCTAAGGGCATTCCCAGGGAGCTAACACATCCTCCTCTGTGCTGAGCCCCCAACCACCTATTCCCCCTCCCCATCTCCGTCCCAGGGAGCCTTCACAACTGCCCCACCCCTTCTCTAACCTCCACCCTTGAGCATCTGCTGCGTAGAGAGAGATCCACACACCTCGTGGGTCCTGCTGCTCCCCTAGTCGCCCTTCCCTGGAGCAGCCCCTCTTCCCCATACACAGCATGTCACTCACTGTCCCCTCACAAGATCCCCTTCTTCAAGTGTCTTAACACAGGCTCATGCCACCCTAGGGAAGGCAGGGCCCTATCCCACTTGCCAGAGGGGATCCAAGGCTCAGATATTGAGGGGGTCCCCGGAAGCGAGAGACGGGGTCGGTTGTGCTTAGCTGGAATGGCTGATGACGACGAGCATGGGCTGGCTTCAGAGAGCTGTTGCAGGTTTAAAGACTCCTGTGTGGAACTAAGGAGCGAGTGGGAGGGTGGCTACCAGATGGCACGGTAAGTGCCTCTCAGAGCCCACTTGAGCGGACAACCTGCAACGCTCAGAATGCCTACAGTGCTCATCACTGAGAACCGGGAGCCAGGCGAGCTCGAGGGGGTGATTTCCAAGAGAGACTCTCTAGATAAGCAGAAACCTCCTCACAGCACCAAACAGCTCCAGAAGCCTCACTTGCCTCAGTCTCCCCTCCAGGCCACACTCCTCCTCCCCACTACTGACCCTAAGGGGCCCCGTGGCATGCTATGCAGCCCCACGAGTAGGAGGGGGGCAGGGCCAAGGACTCCTAGTTATTTCCAGCACTGTGCCAGGGGTTTCTGCACAGCGGCCCATTTGGTCCAGCATCCGAGAAGGTCTTTACTCTGCCCACCCCACCCCCGCCCCTTCCCCTCTCCTATTCTCTGTAACTTAAGAATTTGGCAACAGTCCACAGCTAGAAGCTAGAAATGCAGATCCCAGGCTGTCTGGTCCCCAAATGCCACACTCGGCATCTTTATCTCACACCTAGCAAGCACCGTGCAGGCCAGGGACAGAGAAGGACCAAGTGACACCAACATCCCAAGAGCTCAGACAAGAACCCTGTGAACCTTTTGCAAGCCTGCCCCCTACCACAGCTCTGCTGGGGTGAAAGACACAGACCATGACTCTCAGGGAGAACAGGCGCCATATTCAAGGACACCATCCCAGACACGCCAAGAAAAATCAACACAGGAGCCCTTCTGACCCTAGGAGCTCTTCCCCCTTGGCCTGAGAATCCTGGTGGCACAGGCAGCGTGTGCATCAGTAAGCTGGAGTCTTCCTTGTCTCACACATTAACATGTTCAGAGGCCAGGGTCCCAGAAAATCTGCTGAAGGGGCTGAGCTCCGAGGCATGTTTCCTTTGACTTTCAAACCCTCATATTTATTGCTGGCTTTCTTTGCCCTCAAGGTACCTTCTGTGCGGATGGTGAAGGGTGAGTCCCCCAGGCGCCGGGCAGAGAACTGGCCTCCCAAACATGTCATCAGGAAGCAGAGAGTGAAGAAACCGATGCCGAGGACAAACAGCCTGCAGGGAGAGAGGAGGGTGGGTCAGCAGAGCACAGGAGCCATCGGGGGGCCCCACGTCCAGCTAGGAAAGGCACAAAAGATGTTCTAAGCTTGAGCCAATGGGCTGGGTGAGGTGGTTACAGGAGGCTCAGGAGTTCAAGGTCATCCTCAGCTACATAACAAGTTGTAGGCCAGCCTGGGCTAAATGAGCTCCCAAGCCAACAGAGAACCAGTGAGTGAGAGAAGGGGGCTTGTGGAAGCACTTCACCGAAGAACCAACCAGAGTGGAGGGTGGAGCTCCAGGGCCCAGGAGGCTCCCACCTCCATGGGACAAAACAAAAAACAAGAACTGAGAAACAAACAAAACTGACCACATAAAAAAATAAACAATAAGAATGTGTGTATAGGAAGAAGTCTGAGCAAGGGTCAGCCTCAAAATAGAGGCCAACTTATCTGGAGTATGCATGGACCAAAGGAAGATGCACGGACCAAAGGAAGATGACGCATGGACCAAGGGAAGATGCATAGACCAGCACCAGCTCCCACGAACCACTAGGAATCGGTGTTCTGGCTAGGGATGTAGCTCAGCAGTAGAGTGCTTGCCTAGCACACAATAGACCCTAGGTCCAAGCTCTAGCGTGAGGTAAAAAGAGGGGGGAAAGAAAGGGAGGGACATTATAGGTGCCTTCCTAGACCATCTGTTTTAACCAGCTCCCTGATGACTCTGGTCTACACTGACATGTGAAAAACACCGATACAGATGGAACAGTGAGACCCACTGCTCCCATCAATCACCTGGGCCACCCTTGGCACTGTGTACACAGCCTCCACCATCTGTCCTGACCTCACCTCTCTGTGTCCTCATAGGGTGCCACATTCACCCATCACTCTTCTGTGGTAATGTCTCAAGGCAGGGCCACATCCCCTCTGCTCCCTCCCCACCCCGACTGTGCCTGTTCTCTCCACACACTTCTCGATCAGTCGCACACACCCTGACTTGTCACCCTGCACCACCGAAGGAGTAAGGATGTGGAGTGTCACACAAGTGTGCCTGCAGTTATGCAGGGAGGGAGAGCAGGCCAAAACATGACATCATGCATTCTTTCAATACATAGTCATTATCTAAGAGGTGGCAGACACTGGTGTGACCCAAAGTGACAGCAGGAATCCAGCCTCAGAGTCCCTGCCCCAAGCTCAGCAAGACCCAGCTTTCCGCCAAACAAGACTGAGCTGTCAGCACAGCCTAGAGGGAGGGCAGAGGCAGAAGTTTCAAGGCCCCAAATTCATCAGAGGACTTGATGAGCTGGCAGGGCTAAAAGGGGACCCTCCCTTGTCCCAGGTCAGAGTGAGAAACCCCACCTGAAATAAAGCCAGAATAAGGAGAGGCCCCCCCAAAGTCATGCCAGATGCTTTCACCTGCCCCACTTTCATTATGTCCCCAATCCTGGTGTCTGTTTGTGTCTTTCTACAAGACTTGCTTTATACATTTTAAGCTGCATTATTTTAAACTGGTGGAGTAGTAGTGCTTAATTAAAATTTGGTCCATTAAAGAAAATGCGTAATTGCAAAAGAAAAGAACACAACAAATTCTGAGCATATAGTTAAAAGAAACTGTTGGAAATTGAGTCAATGAGGCAGGCACGGTGGCACACACCTGTAATTCCAGCACTCAGGAGGCAGAGGCAGGTGGAACTCTGTGAGTTCGAGGCCAGCCTGGTCTACAAAGTGAGTCCAGACAGCCAAGACTATACAGAGAAGCTCTGCCACACACAGAGAGAGAGAGAGAGAGAGAGAGAGAGACAGAGACAGAGACAGAGACAGAGACAGAGACAGAGAGAGAGGTGTTTGTGGGGGGATCATGGGGAGCTGCAGTAGGAAAGATGGCACAGGGGACACTCCTCTAGAGAGAGAGAGAGAGAGAGAGGTTTGTGGGGGGATCATGGTGAGCTGCAGGAGGAAAGATGGCACAGGGGACACTCCTCGAGAGAGAGAGAGAGAGAGAGAGAGAGAGAGAGAGGTTTGTGGGGGGGATCATGGTGAGCTGCAGGAGGAAAGATGGCACAGGGGACACTCCGAGAGAGAGAGAGAGAGAGAGAGAGAGAGAGAAAGAGAGAGAGAGAGAGAGAGAGGTTTGTGGGGGGATCATGGTGAGCTGAAGGAGGAAAGATGGCACAGGGGACACTCCTCTTACTTCAAAGGGACCTCACTGAATCCCTTTAAGCCCAGAATGAGGTTCAGAGAACACTGAAGGAGATCTAGTGGGAGACCTACTATTCTTCTCCCAGCCTAAGGGGGAGGAGGGGGAAGGACTGTCCTATCTCCAGTCTCTCAGTCCCACCTTCTCTCAGCCATGGGATTGTATTTAGGGTTGGAGATACAGGGTGCTTGACATGAGGAAGGCCTACACCTTCAGCCTGGACTTTGAGGCACCAATCCACTCACTTCTTTAGCATTTCTCCACCCCACCCCCACCCCTACCTTCTCTCTCTCTCTCTCTCTCTCTCTCTCTCTCTCTCTCTCTCTCTCTCTCTCTCCTCTCTTCTCTCTTTCTCTCTCTCTCCACCTGGGGCCTATGCCCTCCCCCTCCCCAAAAAGAGCTGGTGGTCATTTATAGTAGATTCAATGGTTCCATCCATCCAGGCAACATCTCAGGGGCACCTACAAAATAAAGGTCCTGCCAGGAGCATCCCCAGACCTTCCTTCCAGAAATGAAGTTAGGATGATGTAACCAAAGGGTTTCCCCGTGGCCTCCAATCTAAAGATCTGAGGGAACCCAAAGAAGACTGGTAGCTGTGGGTCCGCATCAGCCTTGACAGACCAGGAGGTTAAAAAGTTGCAGGGCTGGAAAGGTTGCCTTGCTCAGGGGAATCCTGCCTTCCTGGGCACACACCGGAGGGAAATCCAGCTCCGGGGTGAGGGCGCTGTCCGTGGTGCTGGAGACCGTTGTCTGCAATCATCACACCAGAGCCCATCGGAAGCCAGGCTTCCAGCAGTCCACAAAGATGACTTGGGATTTGAGACCAGCCAGAACCCTCTCAAATCGCCCGACAGGGCAGGAGTCCAGGATCTCTCTGGAGGAGGCAAAGTCTTTCCAGAGATGCCGGCTTGGCTTCCCTGGGTCCTTAGGTCAGGGATTTCTGAGACACTCCAAATAACACTCTGAAAGCCAGGCCCTTAGCTCTCCGACTTTACAGTCCTTGGCATTCACATAGACAACCTGACTGCTGCTGTCCCTCGAGGCAGCCATCTCAGCCCCACAGAACCAGCTCAGCATGCTGATGGTAAGAGCCAGGTGGGCCACGTCTCCCCACCCCTAACCCAGCTGGGTACAGGAGGTTGTCTGGAGGCATCAAGGATCAGCCCAGGGCCTGAGAGAAAAGCCAGCACCTGACTCAAGGTTTATGACTAGACTCCACCTGTGGCCTAGTCCCAAGTCCCACCCCTCACTATGTTGTCTATCTCTCCCTCTGCACCTTATGGGACCCACCTGCCAAACATGGCAATACTTCCGGCTCCCAGGACACCCACCACCCTCTCCCCAGCCTGGCCTGAGGGTCTAGCTCTGCTGGAATCTGGGAGAAGGAAGTAGGGTCCCCGTCTGAGGACCAACAGGTCCTAATAAGTCCCTCATAAACTGCGCCCTGCCTGGCCAGGACTGTCCACGGTAAGGGAAGAAAGGGAGGCGTCGGTCCTACTATGCCTGTCTAACCTTTTGGAGATCTGCGGCTGAGAACGAATCCCCAATAGAAGAAGAGGTCCTTGCCCCAATCTTTGGGACCTACCTGTCAGACTCAGGTTCGTGCCCCATAGGAAGATGAATAAGATGCAAAGGCAGGGATGGGGGGTGGACTAGGCAGAGAATATGGGCGGGCCAACCTAGGAGGTGACAGGCGGAACAGCAGGGGTGCCTTTAGGTCCCCCAACTAACTTCGAAGCTCAGATGGGACCGACGCGAGGTGGAAAAGACCTCAAGGGGCAGGAAAGGGACTTGCTAACGGGGGCCACTTTGGACCCCAGGACCTTGATCTTGGTGTTTTCTGACCCCATTTTATCTCTCCATACTTGCTATCACCCCAGTCTCGATCAACTCAAGAAAGGTCCAGACTTGTACCGCGCGCGCGCACACACACACACACACACACACACACACACACACACACACACACACACACACACACACACACACACACACACACACCCCGCGCGCGCGCAGATACACATATCCCAAACCCATCTCCATCCGTTTCCCCATCCCCATGGCCCTCATGGAGAACAGACTCTCGAACCTCCTTTGCCACCCGAACTTGCACCCCCGGAAGGGACCGGCCATTCCCAGCTCCACCACCAGCCCTTTGGGAAGGTCTTGACCTCCCCGCGCCAACCAGTAGAGAACTTTACCGAAAGGGTCTCAGGGTGACCAGGCATCTTCTGACCATTATCTTCCCATCGGGGTTGACCGTGATCATTGTTCAAACTTGTCTGGGCGAGAAGCCGCGGGCGAGGCCGGACGCGCCGTCCTGGGCCCGGCTCTGGCCGCCTCTTGGAACCGCGAAGCCGCAGCGGGCCGTAGCCGGGGTCGCAGCGCCGAGGGCGCGCGGGGCGCGGTGGCTTGGTTGCTCTGCAGCCCCGATTAGGGGACTACGCGGCCTGGGCGCGCAGAGCAGGGGTTTGGCGAGAGCTCCCGGCCGGGCGGTCTCTGCGTCTCCGCCCTCCCCGCTTCACATTTTGGGGACGGCGAGGCGGCGCGCCCCCAGATCGCTGGCCGCGCGTCTGCCTGCTCAGGCTCGCTGGCTGGGCGGGACGGCGCCGCGGCACGCAGACGGGCTTCCCGCGGCGGGCGCCCTCATCCCCGGGGCCCGCGCCCTCGGAGCCGGCTAGAGGCGGCCCCAGGCCGGCGCCCGGGCCCCTCGCACCTTCCGGCCGCGCTGCTCTGCAGCCGCGCGCCGCGCCGCGCCCATGATTTCGGGGAAGAGTCGGTTGCGCGCACGCCTGTCCTCGCCCTCCCTCGCTAGCCCGGCTGCCTGCGTTCCGGGGTCCGCGCTCCGGGGTCCCGCTCGGCTTTACAACCCGAGGCGCCGCATTGTTCCCTCTGAGGAGGCGGACCGGGAGCGGCGGCGTCGCGCTTCCTTGGCGCGTGGGCGCCACCTGGTGGCTGCTGCCCCGTCGCGCTCCCTCCCCAGGCTGTGCTCGGAGGAGGGGAAGCGAGCCAGCGCGGGAGCTCGGGCCTGTAGCCCTGCGCCCCACCCCTTGGCCATGCAACTTCCTAGGGACTCCAGCATCCTGGACAGTTCAGGCTGCTCCGGAAACTGCAAAGAGCAAGGGAGATCGACGCGTACATGGGACCCTTGTCCCTCCTGCGGGGCATGAGCCACCCCTCCAGAGCTTCTATACTTGCTGCTTCGTGTCGCTGATTCTCTCAGCAACACCCACCCTCAGAAACAACCCGAGTCCTCCCACTTCTCATTGGTCTATAATAAGCTGAGTCGGTGGCATTCCTGTCAGGAGCCATCAGCAGTGTGCCTGGGGTCTAGCCTCGGATCCTCTTAATCAGTGAATGATAAAGGGCTGGAGTCAGCGGGCTTTGTACTATACAACTAGTGACCCAAAAAAAGGGCTCACCAAGCTCTTTAAACTCCCAAACCCACAGGCTTGATTTTCAGCATTGTTGAGCCCTGTGCATACTCCGTGTGTGTGTGTGTGTGTGTGTGTGTGTGTGTGTGTGTGTGTGTGTGTGCGCGTGTGTGTGTGTGTGTTGCTCTGGGGCTCAAACTCAGGTTGTCAGGCTTAGTGACAAATATCTTTACCCTGTAACCATCTTACCGGCCCGTCACTTCATTTCTTACAGTTGATGTGGCTTTGGTCTTGACAGGAATGAAATTATCACCCAGGCTTGTGGCAGCTGGAGGCACCCAGACAAGAGGCATGATTTAGAAGCCCAGCAGAGACCCCGTTGCCCTCAAACATTTTCTTAGCCAGCCAGCTGGAGTGCCCAAATTTCCCTCCGCCATCCGTCACTCTTTTTCAATGAGGCTCGGTCAGCCTGTCCTTGCTCAATGCAAATGTGTTACCTAGCGGAGGTAACTCATCAATTTGCCAACACCAGTTTATCACTCCTTTTCACAAAGGCGTGGAGGAAGGCAATGAGATAATGGCGCTCAGGACAGGTGAACGCTGGTGAAGAAGCAGGAAAGGCAGGCAGTCTGAGACACCACTGCTGAGAAAAGGCTCCCAGGAGACAGGGCAGGCTGCAAAGGGTCTGAGGGTGCCAGGTGGTTGGATGGAACCAGGTTAAGATGGAAAAGAGTAAGGGTGCCCTAGTTAGGTGTCTTACTATGATAAACACTGTGACCGAAAGTGACTTTGAGAGGAAAAGCTTTATTTAGCTGACACTTTCACTTTGTTGGTCTTATCATGAAGAGAATCAGGGCAGGGGCCTGGAGGCAGGGACCTGGGGCGGGGTGGGGGGGGGGCTGTCTGGAGGCAGCAACTTGGAAGCAGGGACCTGGAGGCAGGAACTGAAACAGAGGCCACAGGGAGTGGCTGCTTACTGGTTTGCTCTCCAAGACTTGCCCAATGTGCTTTCTACATCATCCAAGACTACCTTCCCAGGAGTGGCACCACCACAGTGGCTTGGGACCTCTGACATTATTAATGAAGAAAATGCTCATAGGCTTGCCTATAGGCCAATCTGATAGGTGCATTTTCTCAACTGATAACACTAGCTTTTGTGTCAACAACAAAAACCTACAGGGCACAGGGCTTCCTCCTGAGCGAGGGCGGGACAGCCTTCAAAGACCATCTTTGTACTCAGTGTCCAAGCCTTTGGGGGCACTTCCTGGTGGGAGTTGTGTCTGCATGTGGTAGAAGTCTAGTCTTGGGTAGTGCTGATCCATGTCTTCTTAAAGCCATGCGGCTCTACAAGCTCTTCAAAGTCAAGAAATTTGAGTGGGGTCCAGGGAGAGGGCTCAGCATGTTAAGGCATCTGCCACCAAGCATGATGACCTGAGGCCCATCCTTAGGAACCACAAGGTAGAAAAAAGAACTGACTCCCTCAAATTGTTTTCTTTGCCTTCACACATGCAACATTGCATATGTGTGATGTGCCCACACATGTGCACACAAAATAAATAAAATGTAATGACAGACGAAGAGGAAGAAGAAGAAAGAGAAGGAGAAGGAGAAGGAGAAGGAGAAGGAGAAGGAGAAGAAGAAGAAGAAGAAGAAGAAGAAGAAGAAGAAGAAGAAGAAGAAGAAGAAGAAGAAGAAGAAGAAAGAAAGAGGAGGAGGAGGAGGTCTATTTTGACCAGGAGCCTCCTATCCCCCCAAGCTCAAGGGGTTTTGTTTATACCTAGTTGACCTCCCTGAGGGTAGGCCCTCCCTAGTAGGTATGACTGACAGTGTACCACCTGGGGAGGTGGCCTTCCCTCAACCAGAAACTTGGATTTAGAAGATGGCAAAGGACACTACCAGCTAGGTGTGATGGCATACATCTGGCGTCCTGGCACTTGGGAGGTAGAGGGAGAAAGATCAGGAATTCAAATCTAGCCTTGACTACATAGTGAATTTGAGTTCAGCCTGGGTTGCATGAGGCTGTCTCAAAGGGAAGTATCTCCCCACTGCCCACTTCCTCTGGGCCTTGCTCTATTGGATCTGTCCATAAAGGCAACAGAAGGATTGCCCACCCCCCCCCCCCCTTTTGCCAGCCTCATCTCTACAGTGCAGCTCAGTGCACAAGGCCCCCTTGCTAGACACATAAGGAAAGAACACAACAGCTCTGTGCCTCAGTTCCCCCACTGTGAATCAGAGTATTTATAGCACTAGCTTCGCATGGTTGCTGTGAGAATGGAGCCTGTGGACGCATGCCATTGTGACTGTCTGCTGTAGCCGGCACTGCTGGTGCCCTACCCATATCTCCTCTGCACACTAAAATTATTGTTGCTGAGACACCCTTTCAGCTCTGCCTGAAGATTCTGTCTGATGGCTGCGGGGATATGACCACATTCAAAGAGAACACTGAAGTGCCCCCAGAAACACCTCTTGCCTGCCTGTGTCACACGTAGGTGTGATGCCCTGAGCGACATTCCCCACACGCTCCAGATAAGGCAGCGCTCTGGTTGCTGAGGTGGCCATTGCTCTGTGGTGCCCAGTGCCTGGAGATGGCTGCTTCCTCTGCCCTGCATCATCTGTCAGTCTTCAGCCAATGTTCCTGGGGTCAGCTTCTAGACAGACTACTGCACTCACCAGAGCCTTGTCGAACAGATCAGGGTGGTTACTCCTGAGCCACAGGAGATTCAGCTGTGGAACTTAACAAAACAGAAGCTTTATTCTAATTAGGCCCCTGAGGTTGTGCTGGGGCGTGTGTGTGTGTGTGTGTGTGTGTGTGTGTGTGTGTGTGTGTGTGTGTGTGTGTGTGTGTGTGTGTGTGTGTGTCTGGGGTTTGTATTACTGTGTTTTATTTCGAGGCAGAGTCTCATGTAGCCCAGTGTCTGTTCTATTGTGATGAAGAGACACCATGACCAAGGCAACTTGTAAAATTTAATTGGGGGCCTGGCTTACAGTTTCAGACCTGGCCCCCCTGAGTGACACGCCTCCTAATCCTTCCCAAACAGTTCAGCTGGAGACTGAGCATGTAAACGTATGAGCCTGTGAAGGCCTTTCTCATTCAAGCCACCACACCCAGGCTGCCTTCAAACTTGCTATATATTGGCGCTGACTAAATTTCTGGTGTGCCTGCCTCTGCCTCCCGAGCGCTGGGATTAAAGGCACGCGCCACCATGCCCCTTGGCTCTTTTCTTAAATGTTAATGGGGAGTATCCCTGTATAATCCATCTTGGAGCAGGCAGAAAAAAAACGGAGGCTATTGTTAAATTATCAGTAAGACCTAATAGTGTTTATTATCAGGTCTGTAATTATTATTACGGCAGTATTTTCTAACCCGCTAGCAATCAATCAAGACACAGACACCTGTTATATTTTAAAATGGCCTTAGTTAACCTGGGGCAGGGCAGATATGGGACACCTGCCCCAATCCCATGCCATCTGCTTCTAATTTCTATCAAGCTACCTCCCACCCATAAGCCTAAGTGCTTGCTAATTATCATCATCTGGGCCAATTCTTCATCCACGCCTACCATGTGCTTCTACTCCACTTAACCCATGATGGCTTTCTTCTCCTCTGGTCTCACCTCTTCCCAAGATTCTCTCTGTCTCTCCAAGCCTGGGAACCTTAACCACGCCTATCTCATTTGCCCTGCCCAAGCAGAATGGCTTTTTTTTTTTTTTTAATTAGCATCAAAATGCATCAGACCAACAGGAGGCAGTCCTGCTGGAGGGCACAACTAAGCAAGTGTCTGGCCTGAGAGGATGTCTCACCTGAGCCCTCTTCCTCTTTGTAACTTCTCTTACAGGAGAACTGGTCTTGCTGGAGCCCTGGGCTCTAACCGCCAGGGGAAACCCAGAGGCAGCAGCAGGCCTGGCTAATAGTGAGTCCCTCTGATGAAGAAAGTGAAAGAGCATGCGCACACACACACACACACACACACACACACACACACACACACACACACGCAAAGGCTTTGTTTGGTTGATTGGTTTTTGTTTTTTCGAGACAGGGTTTCTCTGTGTAACCCTGGCTGTCCTAGACTCACTTTGTAGACCAGGCTGGCCTTGAACTCATGGCTATCCACCTGCCTCTGACTCCCAAGTACTGGGATTAAAGGCATGAACCACCACACCCGGCCCCCTAAAAAGATTAAGGAGTGAGGGGCACCCCTGTTCTGGGTCTTGTTCTCAGTGGGCAAAATCAACCAGTAAGCCACTGGAGTCGTTTCCTAGGTTACCATAGCACACCATCATGGGAAGAATAGCTTAACCCTGCAAGCCATGTATGCTCTGATTCCAGAAGCCGGAAGTCTGGACTCAAGTTATCAAGGAGCTGGGTCCTTCTGGGAGCTCTAATGGAGACGCTGTCCCAGCCCTCGCCCAGCTGCTAGTGGCAGCTGCAGTTGCGTGCTGTTTCTGGGTTTGCAGCTGTAATCACACTGCTCTCCGCTGTCTTCACGCGGCCCGTACATGTCTTTCTATGTGCAAGGCTCACTTTGTGTAAGGACATCTGTCTTAGCATATAGGGCCCACTCTGATCTGGGGTGACATCGTTCTGTCTGAGGATATCTGCACATTTCTAAATCAGGTTGATTTGAAATGTTCTGTGAGCACACTGCACTTCAGGTGATGCTGTTTTGCCCTTTACAGGGACCTCGTGGAACAGGCCAGAGTGGTAAGAGATGCCTGAGGACTGCACAGGTGGTCACTGCTTTGAGTGGCCATGGGCCCAGCTACATGAAACAAGCCAAAAATCTGTGAAGCTGCATATTTTAAAAATGTAGGCTCAATGTTTTTAGAACATTGTGCAAGACCAGTAAAATCAACTTGATGGTCTGCCTTACAGTGCTCTGTGGAAGTCCCCATCCAGAGGCGGAATGGGATCTGTGGCCCTACCCATTCAGCAAGACCCGGCTTCCTGGAGTCAAGCCTTCATCTCTCTCTTGCTCAAGCCCAGAGCCCTGTTTTACCCAGGAAAGAAGGCAAGCACTGGGTTTGGTCTGGGAGCAGAAAGTAAACTGTTCCCAGGAGCTTTCTGCCCTCCTCACTCGCCCCCCTCCCACCTCCCCTTCCCTCTTTACTCACACCCACCCACCCCCCTTACCCCACCCACCCCTGCCATCCCTTCCTCGCTCACCCTCCCCCCACCCATACCCTGGGTCCCTTCAAAGCCTCTCTGATCATCAGAGCCTCGACTACTGTCCTGCCTTCCCAGGGCTTCAAGAAGCTTCTGCAGCTTGTAGACCTGGGGCAGGAGGAAACAAGCACTTTGCCGCGTTTGAAATCCCCATTTCATGTGCTCACGATGCAGCAGCAGACAGCACATTACGAGGCAATAGGCCATTGTCCTTAGCTGGAGTGCGGAACATTAATAATGTCATAACAGCATTTACCGACACCGCGCACAAATCATCAACGGCAGCAGGCGGGAAAACCAGCCCCGCACCCTGCGCCTAGAGCCACGTGGGAGGCCACCAGTCAGGAGGGCCACTTTTTCAATGCATATTTCATGCTTTCTGTTTCACAACATTTAGGCTAATCCTCCGATTGAAAAGCAGCATCTGGGGTTTATTTTTATTTATGCCAGAGAGCCATTCTGCTGCACAGCTTGTGGAAGCCGACAACAGAACTGCTGTACCTTGGCAGTTCTGCTGGGAAGGTAGCAGCTGTGTGTGTGTACTTACATGAATCCACCCATGAATGAGTGTGTGTGTGTGTGAGTGAGAGAGAGAGAGAGAGAGAGAGAGAGAGAGAGAGAGAAAGAGAGAGAGAGAGAGAGAGAGCATGTCAGGGAGCCAACAAGCCCTTCCCAGGTAAACCCCAACTGGACACTGCAAACACAAACCAATACTTACTATGGTCTAGGATTGCATTTATTTCCTACCTCTGCATGCCAGGAAATGGCCAGGGACCCAAATGTGTCACTAGGCTTATATTTTTGCTGTGGCAGTTACACACACATCGGCATGGCAACTTTAAAAAAAAAAAGGCAGTTGTCAGTTCTTTTCCCTCTAAGGAGTCCCCCAGTTGCCCCACAGGCCTGTACAGGAGCGTGGGGGCAGCTGTCAGCAGCGGGAAGGCCAGGAACTAGTCCCCCTCACCTATGAGGATGTTCTCACACAGGGCAAGACCAGGGCAAAGCTGCCTGTGGGTATCAGTTGCTAATCAACTTTGCTTAAAACACATAGCGTTGGGGCTGGGGCTCAGTAGTTACGTGAGAGCATTGTCTGCTCTTCCAGAGAACCCAGGTTCCCTTCCAAGCACCCCACACTGCATCTCACCGTCATCTACAACTCCAGTGACAGGGGATCTGATACCCTCTCTGGCCTCTGTAGGCACCAGGTACACAAGTGGTGCACAGACATCCATGCAAGCAAAACACCCATACACATTTTTAAATTTTCTTTTAATACAGAGTGTTGCGCTGATGAGATGGCTCGGCAGATGAGGTGATTACCACCAAACCTGACAACCTGAGTCTGATTCCCAAACCCCACAAGGTGTGACACACACATATACAGAAAACCGGCCGGGCAGTGGTGGCACATGCCTTTAATCCCAGCACTCGGGAGGCTGGTGGATCTCTGTGAGTTCGAGACCAGCCTGGTCTACAAAGTGACTCCAGGACAGCCAAGGCTACACAGAGAAAACCTGTCTTGAAAAACCAAAAACCAAAACAAAACAGAAAACCGGCGCTATGTAATAAAACCCTGCCTCAAAACAAAACAAAAAAGCATAGATGATCATGGATTTGGGGGGTGATCTGATGAAATCTCAAGCATCCTTATATGGAAAGAGGAAAGAGGCAGCAGGAAAAGTCTCTATCAGCCTTGCAGATGGAGGGAGACACCCAAAGCCTGGGAGTGCAGCTGGCCTCTAAATTCTGGAAAATACAGGGGACAGAGGACAAGTGCTGCTGAGGACATTCCTTGCTGCAGCCACTGGAGACCTGGGGCCTGCCCATGCTTCAAGCTTCTGTGTCTTCATTACAGGAGCCACAGGAAGCCAACACGGTGTCGCCGGAGAGCCAGCACTGCTGGGCACCATGCTCCCGGTGGTGGGTAGTATAGACCACCTCACAAATGAAGAAGCACGGTCTTACACAGAAAGGCTCATGCGTGCCAGGACTCCAAACCCAGGCCCCCAAGACCTCGGAGCCCGTCTGCTCAGTCCCTGAGCTCAAACTTTGATCAGGGGTCCCAGGGCCAAACATAGGCAGGAATTGGACCTGTGTGCTTGTGCACCAGAAAGCTCAGGCCTCAAGACAGGCTTTTTCTCTCCCACAGCTACTGGAGAGGTTAGTGCCTAGGCCACCAGACCATAGAGACAGAATGAGTGGATGTGAAAGACCTGAGGAGGCTCTGCTGGGGACGTGCCTTAGAAAGGAAGGGATTTCTGATGGGTGTGCCCACACACACCTATAACCCAGCACTCAGGCCAGGCCCTGAGTGCCACCCCCAGCACAGCAAAGGTGATGGTGTGTGGGCAAGAGTGGTGAGTATATGTGTGCAGTGGTGGTGCGTATGAGTGCAAAGGTGATGAGTGTATTGTGCAGTAGTGGGGTGTGTGGGCAAGGGGAGTTAGTGTGCAAGGCCGATGACTGTATTGTGCAGTGGTGGTATGTGTGTAAAGCTGGTGACTGTGTTTGCGAGGGTAATGAGTGTGCGTACAAGGGTGGTGAGTGTGTGTGCAAAGGGTGATGAGTGTATATGTGCAAGGGTAGCGGGCGAGTGTGCAAGGGTAATGAGTGTGTGCAGGGGCGGTGAATGTGTGTGCAAGTGTGTGTGTGCATGGTGGGGGGTGACTCTGTCCAGAGCCAAAAGGTATGGTAGATGGCTGCCAGGGACTGAGGGAGGGAGCTCAAGTGACAACTAAAGAGCAGGGGTTTCTTTCAGTATGTTGAGAACATTCTAAAACTAGGCAGGGGCACACGTCTTTAATCCCAGCACTTGGGAGGCAGAGGCAGGCAGACTGTTGTGAGTTCGAGTTCGAGGCCAGCCTGGTCTACAAAGCAAGTCCAAGATAGTCAAAGCTACATAGAGAAACCCTGTCTCAGAAAACAAAAACAAAACAAAACAAAAAACAACTAGGCAGGGATTGGATGTGTGCATAAACAGAAATACATTACAAACATGAATATACTAAAAATGACAGACTCAAGCCAGGTGCACCTCTGTAATCCCAGCACTCTGGAGGCAGAGGCAGGTGGATCGCTGTGAGTTCCAGGACAGCGTGGTCTACAGAGCAAGTCCAGAACAGCAAAGGCTGCATAGAGGAACCCTGTCTCCAAAAGCAAAAAACAACAACAAATAAATAAATAAATAACAATGGCTCCCAGGGTGATGAGTGCTTTATTTCCTTTGTTTTGAGAGACTGGGTCTCTCCTCTGGTGCCATAGTCCAGCTGTCACCCAACTCAGTCAGTAGCTGAGGTTGACCTTCAACCCTGGATCTTCCTGCCTCCATTTTCCAAGGGCTGGAAGGAGAGGTGTGCACTGCCACACTTGGTTTGTGTGGAGTTGGGGTGAGACCCAGGGCCTCAGCTTGAACTCACTCTTTCACCTCCACCTCCTTAAACGCAGGAACTTGTCCACCGTGAGAAAGGAGGTCATATTACCTCCCTCCCTGCCCCAAGCCCAGGCTCCCAGACACCCCCACCCCCACCCCCACGCTGCAGCTTCTCGGCTCCTTTGCATTCTCGGATGTGTGAAGAGGGATCCTGGGGCACTAAAACGGAATAAAATCCACATCTCTGACTGACAGTCTACGGGGAGCAACAGCTAAATAGGAAGACCTTCCACCCCCCCCCCCCCACCCCCCAACCCTCCACCCCCCCTACCCCCCCTCACCCCCGCCCCTCACTCCTGCAAAGATGGCACGTCCTCCTGAGCCACTTTTCTCCCTAGAGGTGGGGCAGGAGCTCTTTTCTCCCGCTATCTTCTCATCTCTGGCTGATGAAAAAGACTCTTAATTAAGTGCTCCTCGGCTGCAGGTTTAATTTGATAAGTATGAAACCAAAGCATGCTAATACATCCATCCATCTTGTAGAAGCCCAGACTTTTTTATTTTTTCCTTCCTAAATCAGTTTTTGGGCTGATAATGAATTGGGTCTTGTTCAGGAATAGCAGGGAAAGCGACAGCCTTGTGAGATGACACTGAGATGGGGCTTTTGGGGACCTAAAAATAAAAAGACATCAATGGGACACATCTCCGGAAACTTGGAAACTCTGGGGGCCCACCAGCCTTCCTTCTGTCCAGCCCCCACTTAAGGCCAACCCCCTCCTCCAAACAGCCCATTCCTTCTTCCTGCTTCCTCATGGCTCTGGCAAGCTGGCCTCTCTCACCTCCATCTGCCATTCACAGAGCAGGAGGGATTTTGCGTAGCTTGCCAATGATACCTTGAGAAGTCCTTCATTTACCTGTGGTGCCCCCACCCCCCCCACACCCCCACCCCCGTCCCATGCTCCGACCTCAGCAGTTGACTCACAAGTGTGGCCACTCCACCACAGGCAGCCCTCAGTGGCCTTAGATGCTGTAATTTTCTATGTTTTGGTGGCTGTTGACCTAAAGGAATAGTTAAATCTGTGCAGGTTAGCCAGGCATAGTGGCGCACGCCTTTAATCCCAGCACTCGGGAGGCAGAGGCAGGTGGATCGCTGTGAGTTCGAGGCCAGCCTGGTCTACAAAGTGAGTCAAGGATGGCCAAGGCTACACAGAGAAACCCTGTCTCGAAAAACAAAACAAAACAAAACAAAATCTGTGCAGGTGGGGGGCTCTCCCCTAAGTGCCTCTCTTACCTTGTCCAAGCTTCTGTCTGTCTCAAGGCTGTTTCTGTCTAGGGGCTCCGGATGGCACAGACTTGCCGTCTTCCGACAGGTCCTTCTGGGTCTCGCTGACAACTCCCTCCACATGAGACTGAGAGCCACACAGAATGCTTGCTTGAAGAGGCTGAGAGAAAGTTCTGGAATGTTGGCCAGCTGCAGTTGCCCTGACAGATCACCAGAGACCCAGAAGCTTCAACAGTAGAAATGTACCTTTCACTTCCGTGGAGGTTGAAACCAAAGATCAAGATGGCAGCTCATTTGCTGCCTCTAAATACCACCCTGTTCAAGGAATTGCGGTGTGCACTAACACACACGGGCGTTCAGGCCATCCCCTGGATCTGCCCAATGCAGCCCAGCACAGCACCCAGTATAGAAGCACAGACTTAATAAAGCCTGGGTTCAAGACCCAGCCTTGGCAATTACAGGTTTATAGATCAGGGCACTGCTTTGGCCTGGGTGAGTCTTGGCCAACACCATACTGTAGACTGTGGACTTGAAGGACCTCTCCCTCTGTCGTGGGAGGAGTCCCTGGCAATAGATGTACCTGCACACACTAAACAAACAAGAATGGGCTTGCAGCTGGCTCCCTAGGGGACCTGACACTTGACTCAGCACAGTCCACTCAGAGCCTTACATCCTTGAGACACAGAATGCCAGAGGTTAATAGCAGACCGTGCTGTTGGCTGCACCATACTAAAAACACAGTTATTTGTCAGGCATTGTCTGGCGGTTGCCCCAAGTGCTATTTTGGTTGATTGCCGGTTAGCTGTGTGCCGTCACATTTAATTTGCACAGTGGCAGCATACAGTGTTGACAGGGCCCCCCCCCCCCAACAGTCTCTGGAATTTAGGAAATCTAGGTGCTGACCGGGTAGAACGGAGGCAGGCAGCTGCACGTACATGGAAGGGACAGCTAGTGCTCCTGTCCCAGTAGAGGGGCCCACTGGACCTGCGTACCCAGTGTTAAAGTGGACATCTCTGTGGGATTCTGAATGCTGGCTTTGTCATTGTGCGTCTACCTGCTCTGTTTTCAAATCAGTGCTGGGGAAACCAAAGCCAGGGCTTTGTGCACAGTCAAAGTAAGGACTCTACCAACTCAGGGTACCCTTGGTCCAAAATGCTTTTCTTTGGGGGTATTCCTTTGGATGCTGCTGGGTGGAGATGGATAACATGACCATCTCCAGTGAATCATGGGATGATAAGTCTCCAGTGGGTGACCCTGGGCAGTCACACTGTACATAGCACTGCACTCCATCACTGGGGACCCAAGAACACTGTATTCCACTCACAGAAGGAAGGGGCACTCAAAACCTACTAACTCATCCAGAGCGCATCAGCAAAGCCACCAAAAGGGCTCAGGCTATCTTAGAGCCAACCCAACCCAAGGGAGATGGAAAGGTGACGGCCTAGTAATGGGTGACTCAGGACTTGAGAACTCTGGGTGCTTTATTTATGTATGAGTTGTTGTTGTTGTTGTTTTGTGTTTTGTTGTTTTGTTGTTTTCGAGACAGGGTTTCTCTGTGTAGCCTTGGCTGTCCTGGACTCACTTTGTAGACCAGGCTGGCCTCAAACTCACAGCGATCCGCCTGCCTCTGCCTCCCGTGTGCTGGGATTAAAGGTGTGCCCCACCACGCCTGGCTGTATGAGTTGTTTTGACAGCAGACAGTCCCAAGACTTAGAACACCCCTGGACCCAGAAGGACAGTGTGAAATACTGGACCGTGCTGACCCAGGAGGACTGCCAAGGGACAGTGCAGAGGTGGCATAGAGAGGCACCGCTGGCGTCATATCTTCCGTCGTCAATCTGTTCAAAATTCCAGGGAGTGAGAGCCAGGCTGGGCTGTGACACCTGCTGGACAGGGCACCCAGAACTTCACCATCAGGCTGAGGATAAGGGTTAAGCAATCCCCTTTCCAGGCCACCGCCGCTTGGTAACAAGACCTGTTTCCAAAGTATAGATCCTCATCCTGTCCAGAAGGCCTTTCTGGTGAGATGTCTACACCTCACTCTCATCTGATGCTCTCCCTTCAGCTGGGGGGGGGAGGCATAGGAGGGGAGCGCAGCCCTTTGCTGTGCACTGTCAGTGGGGTGCCCCCTGCCTTGACCCTGGAGCATCAGGACATCACAATTTGACAGTGACTGCTTGGAGGATCCCTTCCCTGGGAAGAAGTAAACAATATTTACTCCCCCACCACCCCAAGGTCCTGAGATCAAGACAGGGAACTCCAATGAAGTTCAACCTGGGAACGATGAGTTTTTGTCGCACAGGAAGGGGTCGCTTACAGGACACAGGTGCCCCCGGAAGAGCTGGGGCAATGGGTAAGTCTCACTCGCGTGGATGATGGCTTCCCCACACCCACACAGCAGAGGACCCCCCCCCCTCCAGTTAACTGTCCCCAGCCTATATCTCACCCTAGAATCAAGGCCACCTGTAATGGCTCCAAAGCCAAGCATGATAGCACACGCCTTTAATCCCAGCACTCGGGAGGCAGAGCACCTAGTGCTGCCATGAGCACCTGCCATTAACATCCTGGGATGCAGCTGGAGAATACCCCAATGTCCCCACACTCACTCCAGGGCCAAACTTAGAACCCTCCTTTCTCAATCTGCAGAGTGCTGGGGTTAAAGGCGTGAGCCACCATGCCTAGCCTCACCGCCTCTCTTATTATTATCTTATAATTTTGGGCGAGGGAAGTGTGTGCACATGCCATGGCACACATGTGGAGGTCAGAGAACTATGTGGGTTCCAGGTCATCCGGTTTGAGGGCAACCACCTGTAACAGAGGTCCTACCCTAAAAAAGACTCAGGTTAACTTTTAAAAAACCACCCCTTTAAAGACTTTCTCTCCAAATATGGTCAACACACTCAGGTCCTGGGGTTTAGGCTTCATTGCGAGCTATGGTAAGAGCAGCTCCAATCCAAAGCAGGAACCCACTCCCCCAGCAGCAGGAGGGTTAAAGCCAGTAGCCCAGGTGGGCTGGGTTGGACTGGGGAGTGTCTGAATTAAGCAGATTATGGGGAAGAGCTGCTCCAGACCTCGGCTATAATTAGTGGAATTACAGTCAGGCTGAAGAGAGCAGCGCCTCCCCTGCCTCGTGATTAGAGTGAGGCCCCCCGCTGGGCTGACTCTCTACTCTGGGAGGTCTGGGTTCACACAGCCAGGATCTGCACGGAGGGGTGGGCCAGCAGAAGTGGGCACTCTAGCACAGGTCCTCTGTGATTTGCCTAAGGCTAGACCAAGGTGGGGGCCTGTGGGCACTCCTGGTGGGGGAGGGACAGGCAGGTAAGGAAGCCGGGCAGGAGTCCCCTACTGCGCTACAGCAGGAGCAGCCAGCCAGCTGGGGCACGTGGCCATAATACGTCAACTTCCTGTGGTCAGGAATTCTACCTTCTGTCTTCCTTTGCCCTTCCCTCGAAAAGAAAAAGAAAAGAAGAAGAAGAAAAAATCAGAAGAGAAAAAAAAGGGAGTTGTGAGAGCCGAGGCAAAGATAGAATCCTGTCATTCTCAGAGGAGCTGCAGGGAAGGCAAGGTGGGGACTGGGAGAAGAGAGAGCAAGGGAAGAATGGAGAGAGAGAAGGGGGTGGGGCTTGGCTCAGAGTCTCAGACAAGTATTTTCTGGAACACAGTGATGTGCAAAACAGGTCAGACCGGCTGCGGGGCTCACACCTGGGATCTCAACATTCTGGAAGCTGAGGTAGGATTGACCGTGAGTTTGGGGCCAACCTGAGCTACATGGTGAGGTCTAGGGCATCCTGGGCTATAGAATAAGACCCTGTCTGAAACAATAACAACAACAAAAAACCCAAAAATTAAAAGGTGGGGCCCTGGACTGGAGAGTCTTCCACATGGGGAGGGGGATCCCCATCTTGGGGACTGCAGCCCCCCACCAGAAGAGTTCACAGCCAGGTGTAGTGATGCCCACTTATAATCCTAACACTTACAAAGTAGAGGCAGGAGAATCGGGAGTGTTGGGTTAGCGTCAGTCGGTTACACATGGTCAGAGGCTAGTCTGGCCTACATGAGACCCTGTGTTGGGGTGAGGGAAGACAACTACTGTGTGCTAGGCTGGGGACTGGTGAGAGAAAATCACCCTTCAGGAGGGAGGGAGAGATGCCACATAAACAGAGGAAGGGACCCTAAAGAGCAGTGAAGGTAACTTGGAAGTCTACTCTGGAGGGACAGAGCCACCAGGACCTCAGTGAACAAACCATGGGAGCACGGACTGGAGGGATGGCTCAGTGGTCACAAGCTAGTACTATTCTCACAGAGGAACCCACATCCAGCAGCTCAGGACCAGGTGAGACTCCGGCTCCAGGGGGATCAGATGCCTCTGTCCTCTGTGGACACATATGCGCTTGTACATGTGCGTGCACACACACACACACACACAATCACACAAATGCACATATACATACATATACACACATGTACACACATACACACATATATATACATACACACAATCACACACGCACACACTAGTACACACCTCCACACACACATACATACACATATACACACATATACACATATACACACACACATATACACACGCATACTCATTCACACACACGCATATGTCCACGTGTGTAAGCACAGGTGAGCGTGCACCGAAAAATAAAATAAATCTTGGGGTGGTTTTGTTTGTTTGAGATACTATGTAGCTCTGGGCTACCTGGAATTCAGTATAATATGCCAGGCTGACCTTGAAGTTACAGAGATCCACTTGCCTCTGCCTCCTGATAGCTGGAGTGAAGGGAATGCAACACCACACCTGACCAAAATCCATTGCTGCTGCATAGGATCAAGATCTGTTCCAGCTTCAGGAAGTGAGAGCCTTGGTTGGGGCCTCTGCTTGGACATCCAGCTGTCTCTCAGGAGGCAGAGGCAAGTGAGCTCAGTGAGTTCAGGGCTAGCCTGGTCTACTTGGCAAGCATGAATCAAGTGTCTGGGAGTTCCTGCCTCCTTCTTCTGGGAGGATAAGCCTGTACCACCATGCCTGGTGTGTGTGGTGTTGGGGATCTAATCCAGGGCTTCCTGGATGCCAGGCAAGTGTTCAACCAGCTGAGCCACACCCCCAGCTCCCCAGTGTGCCTAGGCCGCTTCTGCAGAGACAGACAGGGGACAGCTCACCTGTAATCCTAGGAAGGTTAGCCAGGGGTGTGAATACTACAGACTAGAGTGGGTGCCGCTTCCAGCCCTCATCATCTCGGGGCTCTGTGGATCCAAGCTGAACCCCTTCCTTTTTCCTAAGATCAGGGCTGGGTGGGGTGCCCTGGCCTGAGTATGACAGTGAGGCCCAGCCCAGGTCTCCTACCCAAAGCTGGAGACAAAGGTTTCAAGATCTGAGGCAGCAGATAGCAGTAGCTATAGAACACAGACTTGACCCCAAAAAAGCAAACTATGGTTTGCCGAAAATATCCCCAAGTTAGGAAAGGCTCTCCCAGCAGTGCCCCCCTCCCTATTCAAATCCATGAAGAGCTGGATGCAGGGGGCCAAGCCAGGACTGAGACCAGACAATTAGGCCTTTTAAGACACTCTTTCAAAGCTCAGGTGGATTCCAGCCACACAAGGAAAATGTGCACTTTGCGGATAGAATGAGAGGAGATTAGCCCTCCACCCCGCTCTCCTCCGCCCCTGATTTAGAAGGGTGCAATAGAAGTAAACAAGCCTAATTCAGTGCACAGACAAGAGAAAAATGAATTTGACAAAGAGGACATCGTGTGGCAAGGTACCTGGGAGCACAGCCTGTGGGCGTGCTTGGCTCCTGTGAGATCCACTGTGATCCACAGTGCTCCCAGATGGCAAGAACAGGGGTGCCACCGACCCTACCCTGGGGAAAAGGAAGTCCACTGGGATCAGAGGCCCAGCTCTCCAGGGACCACGGTGGCTGAGGACTGCAGCATCCCTCCTTCCATCTGAGAGGCAGTCCTCCCAAGAGAGATGGACAGCAGGTGCTGCAGGGAAGACAGAGCTGCAAATGGGAAAGCTGTCCCAAGGAGCCGGCTCCAGCTGCTGTCGCAAAATGCCACAGCCTGGGGCTCCAGTGGAGACTGTCCCTGCTTACAGTTCAGGAAGCTGGCAAGTAAGTCCAAGGTCAAGATTCTTGCTGAGGCTTCGTGGTTTGCAGGATAGCCACCTGGCTGCTGTGTGCTCATGTGGCAGTAATGCCACTAATCCTAGAACAAGGCCCAGTCTCATGACCTCTGATCCTAACTGCCTCCCAAAGGCCTGTCTCTTTGATGCATGTGTGGAGGTCAAAGGACACATATGGGTGTTGCTTCTTCTCTCCGGCTACTTTGGGTCACAGGAATGAAGTTCACGTCATCAGGCTTGGCAGCAAGTGCCTTTCTACACTCAGCATCTCAGGGCCCCCTCCGCTTTACTGTTTTGAGACATGATTTCTCACTGAGCTTGGAGCTCACCACCTGGCAAGTCAGTAAGTCTGACTGTGTCTGCCTTCCAGTGTTGGGGTCACAGCAGGTGTCACCACCAAACCTGGCCTTGTACATGGCTGCCAGGACAAACTCAGGTCTTCCCATTTGCCCAGCAAGCCCTTTGCAGACTGAGCCCTCTCCCTGGTCCCTGGAGTTGGATTTCTACATAAGAATTTGAGAGAGACACAGTCTATGGTGGTATCCAAGGCTCCTTTTCTACACACACATGCGTGCGTGCACACGCGCACACACACACACACACACAAACACGGACAAAGGAAGCTGCTGGGCCAAGAAGCTCCCTGCAGAGGAATAGATTGGAGCTGTCACTGGGGCAGGGCTGGATCAATGGAGCAGCTTCTCCAGCAACCCGAGGCCCAGTCGATAGCACCATTGTTGCTGTTCCCAGAACGAAAAGTCAAGCAGAGCCCCATCCGCAGGCCATTCTGCTCTCCCCTGAGCCTGTGCCTCAACCCATTGACTCACACGCTCTTCCCTTAGCCTACTCATTAGAAAGCAACACCTGCTGGGCGTGGTGGCGCAGGGCTTTAATCCCAGCACTCAAGAGGCAGAGGCAGGTGGATCGCTGTGAGTTCGAGGCCAGCCTGGTCTACAAAGGGAGTCCAGGATAGCCAAGGCTACACAGAGAAACCCTGTCGCGGAAAACAAAAAGCAAACAAACAAACAAACAAACAAACAAAAGCGACACCCATATGCAAAGACTGTCTTTATCAAGATGGAAAGGAAGGTTGGATTTGGGTCTGAGGTGGGAAGGACAGAGGAGAGAGACCTGCGCTGTCTGCTGTGACACCAGGCTCTGTGTGAGCTATCCATCTGTACACAACCCTACTGAGTCGGCAGACAGAAGGGGAAACTGAGAGCTCAGGGCTGGGATGCTTACCCTCACCTGCCATCCTGCTCCTCTCAGAGGCGCTGGGGTCTTCTGGGTTGAGTGTGGTTCACCCAAGGGGCAGAAACTTACAGAGGGAAGTGGGACTAACAGACTGATGACAGACGTCACCCATGTCACCCTGAAGACATCCCCAGATTATGGGATAACATGCCAAAGCATTGCCCCAGCGATCCTGGGGCATGGTACCCCAGGCTCAAAGTATTATTTTTATTCATGTGTCCCCTTGCTTGTTTATTTGAGAAAGGGTCTCCTGTTGCTCAGGCTAGCCTCACACTCACTATGTAGCTGAAAATAACTGTGAACTTCTAGTCTCTTCCCTCCAAGCGCCCAAGTGTTGGACCACAGGTGTGCACCAATCACACAGGTCCTGCAGGGACAAAACACAGAGCCTCATGTGTGTTAGTTAAGCTGGGCTACCTCCTCAATCCTCACCCCAACTTTGATTTTTTTTTTCCAAGACAGGGTTTCTCTGTGTAGCCTTGGCTGTCTTAGACTCATTTTGTAGACCAGGCTGGCCTCAGACTCACATGGATCCACCTGCGTCTGCCTCCTGAGTGCTAGGATTAAAGGCGTGCACCACCACGCCAGGCTCAACTTTGATTTTTTTAAAAACAGGATCTCACTCTGTAATCCAGTCTGGCCTTGACCTCTCAGCAACCTTGGTGCATCACCCACACCCACACTCCTGTGTGAGGATTACAGAGGTGAGTCACTCACCTAACCTGACACAAAGTGTGATCTTGTTCATGACAGGACAGTGACCTGGTCCCTGTTCACCCTCCACTGTGCTCTGCCCCCATGGGTTGTCACTCCAGCCAGAACTTGAGCTGACTATATCATTTTTTATACAGAGGAGTGCCTCCACTCTCAGCCTCCACCTAAGACATGGGTGTCTGCAGGGCAAAAGCAGGAATCCATACATTCCTTAGTACAAATCTGGCCCAGCTGCCAGGATGACAGAGGCTCACCCACCTTTAAGGCAGAGTCCCCATCTGCAAACTCACAGCCGTTGGCAAAACATCTTTGCATGCTGGCATTTTATAGCTGGCATTTTCATATGTAGGCCGCCGCCTGCTGTTACAGGAACCTGTAATTTGTGGATTTCAACAGGATGCTCCATCAGAGGCAAAAGCAAGGGTTTGCAAAATGTACAAGTCAAGAAAATTAATGGACCATTAAAGGGGGCTCTCCCTTCCAGATAGCCGAAAGGAGAATGTGCCTGAAGTATAAATCTATAAGGGTTTACTGCTCCTACACATACACACACACACATACACACACACACACACACACACACACACACACACACACACACACACACACGCCTGCTTAGGCAGAGGCAGCAGGCAGCCTCTGAGAGGATCTAAGTGACTCGCCTGCTGGTGCCCACACCCCTGTGGAAGACCCTTCCCTCCCTTGGCGTGGGCTGCACTTAGAGATTTACTTCAGGCAGTAGACTACGGGCGCGTGGAGAGCAATCACCAGCACAATTAAGCTTCTTAAAAACCATGGGGAAGCTGGGCTTGCTTGCTCAAACCTGCAGTCCCAGTGACGGGGCCACCTAGTGTGTTGCATGAGTTCGGGGCTGGCCTGGTGCCCACAGAAAGGAGACTGGCACAGCCTCTGAGTGCTAGGGAACCAAGTCGTTGCCTATGCCAAGGTTGCAAGCACCCTCTCTTCTATGAAAACAGCATGTCTGGAAGACGTAACAACTGCTTATTGTGTGCCACAATGTCTCTGTCTGCAGGGTCGGTTTGGTTCAGTTGGAAATGTGGGACTCCGGTTGGCTTTTATTTATTTACATTTATTGTGTGCACGCACATACGCCACCACAAGAGTGTGGAGATCAGAGGACAACTTGTGGAAGTCAGTCTGTTCCTTCTATCGTGGGTGGGTCCCCGGGAATCAAACTTGGGTCTTCAGGTTTGTCAGAAAAGCAGCCTTACCTACTAAGCCTCCCTGCTGGGCATCCAGCTCAGTGACAAGAAGGTGTGTTGAACTGTGTAGCCGAGGATGACTTTCCTGCCTCTGTCTCCCAAGTGCTGGGGCTGCAGGTGAGTAGCACCATGCCTGAATCTATGGTTTCTAAGACAAGCTTTTAAGAACCTTGATTTGGGGCCTGGAGAGATGACGCTATGGTTAAGAGCACTGGCTGCTCTTCCAGAGGTCCTGAGTTCAATTCCCAGCACCCACATGGTGGCTCACAACCACCTATACTGGTATCTGATGCCCTCTTCTGGCCTGCAGGCGTACATGCAGATAGAGCCCTTATATACATTTTTTAAAGAGAGAGAATCTTGTTTTTCTTTTTTTAAATATATTTTATTAATTTATTCATATTACATCTCAATTGTTATCCCATCCCTTGTATCCTCCCATTCCTCTCTCCCTCCCATTTTCCCCTTACTCCCCTCCCCTATGACTGTGACTGAGGGGGACCTCCTCCCCCTGTATATGCTCATAGGGTATCCCCTAGATAAGTCCCCCAAATTCCTAATCTTTCACCTCAGAATTCTGGGATTGTAAGCATGCATCAACATGCCTTATTTATTCAGGGCAGGGGAATCAGAGTAAGTGTTTGTGCATGTTAGGCTACCATCTATTGACTGAGCTACATCCAAGCCCCCTTAAGAGTCACTTTAGTAGGTCATGGGGGTGCACACTTTGAATCCTAGCACTTGAGAGGCAGAGGCAAGTAGATCTCTGTGAGTTCTAGGCCAGCAAGGGCTACAATGAGACTCTGTCAAAAATAAAAGAAAATATATCCTTAACCATTTAATTTGAACTTTTTTTTTTCAAGACAGGGTTTCTCTGTGTAGCCTTGGCCATCCTGGACTCACTTTGTAGACCAGGCTGGCCTCGAACTCACAGGGATCCACCTGCCTCCGCCTCCCGAGTGCTGGGATTAAAGGCATGCGCCACCATGCCCGGCTCTAATTTGAATGTTTTAAATGCATGCCAAGAATCTACCCACAAGAGACTCCACAAGCCGGTGTCTCATTAAACTCAGCTCCCAGCCTCCTTACCCAGCACACAGCCTGCTTTCTCTTGGTGTCAGGGCACAAGTGTCAATAGGGGGACCTGGCCACATTTGCTCTTCCCCAGGTGGGAAATGATTACTGCTGGCCCTAAGAACCAACCCCTCCCTGGGTTGAGACCTGCTGACTGCTCCTCTCTCTGCGGGATACAAATGAATATTTATTTCCCTGAAAGTGCTTTTTAAAAAGGAAAGCGTGACCTCTGATAATGGTCTAAGTCAGCAACACGATTAAACGCACCAAGAAGGTTGCAGTGTCGGTAAACTTGGGACCCGCTATGGCGTCTTTCTCCAGAAAATGAAGAAAACTGAAGTTAGCCAGCATACCAAACGTATTTACTCTCTCTGGCAAAGCTAGGATGAAGAGATAGGCTGTTGGCAGTTCCTGCATAGAAACAGTGGGTGGGGGAGCCTGATCCAGTGACACTACTCCCTTGTCACAGACGTGTCAGCCACTGGACAACTAAAGGAGCTAGCTCAGTAGACCAGACTGGCCTGGAACTCATAGAGATCTTCCTGCCTCTGCCTCCTGAGTGCTGAGATTAAAAGCCTGCTCCACCATACCCAGTTTAGCACTGCCACTTGACAGATCCTTAGCCTTACAAAGAAGGAGTTAATTTATGTTTTAGGAATGGGGAGGGGTCGGGCGTGGTGGCACACATCTTTAATCCCAGCACTCAAGAGGCAGAGGCAAGTGGGTTGCTGTGAGTTCGAGACCAGCCTAGTCTACAAAGCGAGTCCAGGACAGCCAAGGCTAACAAGGAGAGACCCTGTCTCGAAACAAACAAACAACAAGAATGGGGAGGGGCAGGTATGACATGGCCAGAGTCTACCTCAGGAGGATCACCAGAACCCTGGGGAGAGCCTGCTGGTGACATCTTCTCTTTAGCTTGGAGCTCTGGAACAGCTTGGGAGTTGGCTTGACGTGAGATAAAAAGAGAAAGACTAGGGCTGCAGAGATGGCTCAGAGGTTAAGAGCATTGTCTGCTCTTCCAGAGGTCCTGAGTTCAATTCCCAGCAACCACATGGTGGATCACAACCATCTATAATGAGATCTGGTGCCCTCTTTTGGCCTGCGGGTGTACATGCAGGAAGAAGAGAGAGAAAGGCTGGAGAAACAGCTCAGCTGTTAGGAACAATGCATGTTCCTCTAGAGGACCCAGGTTCAATTCCCAGCACCCGGATGGCAGCTTATAACTGCAACTCCAGTTCCAGGAGATCCATGGCACCCAGCATGCATGTGGTGTGCATGTACATGCATGCAGACAGATAGCCATACACATTAAAAAAAAAAATCTTTATTTAAAAAAAAAAAAAAAAAGAATAAAAAGGATATCTACCAGGAATGTAGCTGAGATGCCAGAGTGCTTACCTGGCATACACAAAGCTCTGGGTGTTGTCCCCAGCACTGCATAAACAGGGTGGTGGCACATGCCTGTCATTCCAGCCCTCAGAAGTGGAGGCAGCAGGATCAGAAGTTCAAGGTCATCCTTGGCCTCATATCAAGTTCAAGGGTAGCCTGGGCTACAATGATGCCCTATCACTGAAAAGGAAAACGAAGAGGCTGTGATGTAGACACCTGTGGCTTTGTACTTTAAGCTCAGAGACAGGAGACAGTGAGCTCTGAGAGGGAAAACGTGGTGTCTTTGTCCAAATCAAGGTGGTATGAGAGTGTATAAGGCCAAGACCACCTATGTGGGAGGGGAGCCCCTTGTCCAGGGAACCAGCAAGGAGGCTGCAGGCTATCCTGAGAGTTCAGACCAGCATCCTTGCCCAGTGTGTTCATGATGGACACCACACCATGCTCCAGAGGGGCTCCAACCCTGTCCTAGTGGCAACTCCCTCATCTGCAGCAGAAAGGTACCACAGACAAGCCCTTTTCCACCCCCCACCCCCGACACAGAGGAAACAATGTGTGTGCCCCAGTTCCAGCACAGCAGGGCCCAGACAGGCCAAGGCCTGGAGCAAGGCTAGGATGAAAAACCAGTCTCCTGGGACCTCCCTGAAGACAGGGGCCTTATCTCTAGGATGAAAGGGAAAGAAAAATTAAAGATGATGTGGTCTGGCTTCTCTGTGGGTAGAACTTTCCAAAGCATTCTGCAGCTGGCTTCTCAAATGATGGGCATCACTGGCTCCTGTGGCTTCCTGAAATGAAGCCATTCAGAGTCCTGGAAGGAAGGCTCCCCTCCCTTCCCCAGCCTCAGCCTTGGAGCCTGTCTCACACCCCCATTAAGGAGAGGTACATGCATTTGTAACCAGACTCCATAGTAGGTGTTTGGTCTCCTTGAAGTTGTAAATAATTCAGGAGAAATGCTCTCTGCTGTTTTAATTAATCCACATAGAATTTCGGCGGCAGAGATGTGCACTTTCTCCAGCCAGGCCTCAGCAGGTATGAGTGCCTCGTTAGCCAGTGTCTCACAGCCAGGCGCGGACTGCCTGTTAACAGAGGCTTCAGAAGAAGAAGACAGGATCCTAAAAAAGATGAGGCCTGCACTGAGCAAGCAGGCCAGGGCTGAGGAAGGCTCAGACCCCCAGGCCCTGCTCCACCTCCCCGGCTCAGAGCGGAGCACAGAGAGAAGGAATGTCCTGCTTGACAACATGTACAGCTCACCATGTCCCAGAAAAGAGCCACACACTGGGGCTGGAGCAATGGCTCAGTGGCTAAGAGCACTGGATGCTCTTCTAGAGGACCCAGGTTCAATTCCTGGCACCCACATGGACACTCACAACTGTTTGAAATACTAGATCCAGGGACTCTGATGCCCTCTTCTGGCTTCTGTGGGCACCAGGCGTGCATGTGGTCTACAGACACACATAGATGCAGGACCATGTTCATGGTAAAAGTTAAAAATCAAACAAACAAAGAGTCACACAAGCAGGTAGCTGAGGCCTGGGTAGGGAGGAAGAAATGACTACCTTCCTCACTCCCCCCTGCAACTAAGGTCCAGTGGCTGCTCTGTTCTCACAATTTTCCCTTGGTCCTATTAGGCCCTCAAAGTACAGCAGGACCCAGAAAAGGGGAACCTGTCTCAAGCCCCACCCAGCCCAGCCCAGCCCAGCCTGAGCTGAGATACCTGTGTGCTCCAAATGGGAAAGACTGCCCATCACACAGAATTCAGCAAAGGACAAATGCTGATGCCTAAACTAGGGGTCTACAACCCCCCAATGGCTGGGCCATCCTTAGGAAGACATGTTCAGTCGCCAGGAGCCCACTGTATTAGGGGGAGCCTCAGGGTAGTGAACCAAGGGACGGTCTTGCTCTGCTGGGCAGTACTGGAGCCACAGAGGGTGGATGGGTGGGTGGGACTCTAGGAAGGGCCTTTAGGTCTAGTGGAGGGGGTTATAGAGTGAGCTGGAGGGGGAGAGTACAGATACGGGGGAGGGCTGAGGCCAAAGGAGGACACTCAGTGCGCCCACTCTGGAGGCTGAGACAGGAGGATTGAGAGTCCAATGCCAGCCTAGGCAACTTAGTGAAAACTTAATCTCAAAATGTAAAACCAGGCAAGGGGTCCAGCAGACAGCTCAGCAGACAAGGGTGCTTACCAAGCCTGATGACCTGAGTTCGGTTCCAACCAACTCTACAAAGTTGTCCTCTCTCTTCCCACATGTATGCTGGGGTACACCACCCCCATCACACACACAGCAACCACAGATTACCTGCCTAATATGTGTGAAGCCTTGTGTTCCACCTCTGGTAACACACACACAGACACACACACACACACACAACTTACAGAGAGACACATATACACAGACAGACACAGCTAAGAAAGACAAGCTGCACCCCAGTACGTACCTGCCCTCCTCTGCACTATATTAAAAAGAACTCCTGCCCCTCCCCCACCCCTACCCCCAGCATTGCAGGACCTGTGAATGAGATCCCATTTGGAAAAAAGATTCTTTGCACACATAAAAGTCTTATCAAACCAGCCTGACACTTCCACCCATGGCTGAGGACAGATGGCAGGAAGAGGCGCCTCTGGCTCACCCTGCAGAAGATCTTAGAGCTGTGTGAAGTCAGAGGCTGGTGGACCCAGGACAGGCAACAGGGCTACGCAGGTCACTCAGGGAGCATGGGAAGGCACGGGGGGTGGGGGTGGGGGGTCCTGAGGCACAGGTGGAGGCACAGGAGAGGGGCCCACTGAGCTACCACCACCATCTCACTGTGATGCTTGCAGTTCCATGCCATCTAGCACATTTATAATGTTTTATTGCAGAGAAAATTTGAAAACTGAGTATTTTCTTCACATCGGTAAAACTATTATCTATGAACAGTAAGAATCCACTGTGTCTACGCAGTATGAACAACACAGAGGTTTGGATCTGGACCTGACCGAAGTCCTGGGTCCCCTCAGAGAAACCTGACCTCTTGCCCCACCCCACTTACTCTCTTGATGCAAATTCACTTTTGTTTGCCTTGGTTGCCAAGGTCATGAAACCAGAGATGCACCAGGAAGGCCTTGAAGTGAGCGTCCTGAGTCCCCACTTCCTCCACCCTTTGCCTCATTCTGATACCTAGGCCCACACCCCAGGGAAGCAAGGCCACCTCAGAGTGCCATCTAGAGCCACCCTCCTCCCCAAGAGCTTGCAGTGGAGGAAGCAGATGAACAATCATGTCCTTTGGTGGCCACTGCAGAAGTGCCCTAAGGACGGGGCGGATGGGGGGTAGTGATGCAGAGGGTTACAGCAGATTCCAGACTGATGACGATGACGCCTCCTCCCACTGTCCCTGCCTTGACCCCAGCACTCTCCTGGAACCCACTGTGAGAAGAGGCACCCCACTTTTCTTCTGGGTGGGCATTAGTCAATATGACCCTCCTCCCAGGAGGTGAGATGACGTGTCCACCCACTGAGCACAGCGACAGTTTCTTCTATGCCCATCTCTTTGGTGCCCCATAGTGGTCAGAGTGCCCTGTGGGGAGAGAAATGAGGACTGAGTCCCCGAGCCACTTCTTGGTTCTAGCTTGATGAGAGCAGAGTCCCAGGACAGCTGGAACTCATCCAGAGTGGCATCTGAGGAGTTGACAGGTTGTAACTTGAACCTGAGGCTGTCTTTCCCCAAGTCCTCTCCCACCACAGTGACTGGGAAGAGCATCATCGTGTCTGTAGCTCTGAGTGTATGCCCACTTTGCTTCTGGGCAGGGGCTCAAAACTCTGGCTCCCAACAGCAGCAGATACACAGGAGTGGTGAGCGAGCAAGCACCTGCCTGGTCAGGGCACCTGTGGGTTAGGAGCCAATGGTTTCAAGCTGGCTCAGAAGGAAAGTGAGACTGACTCACTCAAGGGGCTGCAGGGGTAGGGGGATGTTGTCTCCCTCCTTTTGGGGTCCTAATGGCTGTTTCTGTCAAGACTCTGCCCCCTAGGAATATGGCAGAAGAGGAACTGAGAGCCAGTGCTGTCTTCAGGACAGGGTGTTGGCTGAGGCACTCAGAGCGGCTCTGGTTACCTGCACAAGGTGCGTGTCAATATCCCCACCCCCCCTCTATTGGCACTTGGCGCTGGAGGAGGGGAGGAGTTAGTCTCTTCAACTAGCCACTGGGAAGCTGCCCAGGCTCCACCACATGACTCCTGACGCAGGCATGCGTGCACGCTCTCTCTCTCTCTCTTTCTCTCCCCCTCCCCCGTTCCCCGCCCCCTTTGGTTTTTGAGACAAGGTTTCTCTGTGTAGGCCTGGCTATCCTGGACCTCACTTTGTAGACCAGGCTGGCTTATGAACTCAGGGATTCACATCAGGACATCAGAACACACAGGACAAGTGACACCTCAGAGACCTATGAGTTGGAGAATGAAGTACAGCAGAGGGCGCTGTAATGGAAGTTTTGGCTTCTTTGTAAACCCAGTTGCGTTATGTAAATATGTGTTTGTTCTCATGCCAAGTGTGGGGTTTTAGCTTGAGTCTTAGCTTACCCGTGCCTGTTAATTGTCTCGTGAGGGGCGTGGCTTTTGCCAGCGTGGAGAGGGGCGTGGTCTAGGGCTCCGAGGATATAAATAAGTAGAGCCAGAGCAGTTGTGTGGTGTAGAGGGACAGTGTGGCAGTTTGGAGCAGACAGACAGAGAGAAGCACATCGGGGCTCAGTGGCTTGGGGGAGACCGCCGGCTGCATCTGCTGTTGACAAAGACGGGTATAGCCCAAAAGAACCCAATTGACCCTAAACAGCCAAGAGAAGCAAAGGGACCCTTTCTCCCCACTAACTTCTCTCTCCTACATAGGGTTGGGAGTTGAAAGGGAGGTTGAGGTAAACACCCGGTATAAAGAAGACTTTAAAAGAAAGAGTGTTACAGGCTTCCCTCCAGCTGAGGTTTATATTTCAGTTTACTATGCAGGCCCAACACCTCTTCCTTCCCAGGTCTAGAGTTCAGCCTGGGGCCAAACCTGCAAAAACCGATCACAAGAGTCGGTTGCCCTCTGCTGGACATGGAAGGATATGCACGCTGACTCTTTATCAAGAGCCGGTTTCTGCACCCTGAGAGCCTGGAAAGAACCTGACACAGGATTCGAGAGCTGCGGGGCACAGCATTTGGAATAAATTTGGTCTGATTTAGAGTCTATAACCCAATCGGGTGCAGTGGCGCACACCTGTAATGCCAGCACTTGGGAGGCAGAGGCGGAGGGGGGGGGGATCTCTGTGAGTTCGAGGCCAGCCTGGTCTACAAAGCCAGGGCTACACAGAGAAACCCTGTCTCAAAGGGGAACAAAAAAGGGTCTATGGCCCAGGATAGCATCAAATTGGCCTCCTTACCTTGGACTCCTGATTCTCCAGTTTTGACTCCTGAGTGCCGGACTACCATCATGAGCCACCATGCCCCATTTATACAGCACTAGGGATCGATACAAGGGCTTTAAGCATTAAAGCACTCTATAGCCCAGGTTCAAGACTACCTTGGGTATCTAGACCCACTGGCTTGCAAGGGTCTGTCCAGAAGAGGGGACTTTCCCTCTCTCAAAGTGTATGGAACACCTGCCTGTATCAGGGCATGCATGCCAGCTACATTTCAGTAGATGAGACAGGGGCGTCTTGGCCATCATAGTTCTGACTGACATGAACAGTTTTTTTTTCTTTCTTTCTTCTGTTTTTTGTTGTTGTTTGAGACAAGGTTTCTCTGTAGCCTTGACTGTCCTGGACTAGCATTGTAGACCAGGCTGGCCTCTAACTCACAGAGATTCACCTGCCTCTGCCTCCCGAGTGCTAGGATTAAAGGCGCGTGCCACCATGCCCGGCTCTTTTTTCTTTCTTTTACATATTTATTGTAATATGTAAAAGTCACTGAGAGATGGCCCAGCGACTGAGAGCACTGGCTGCTCTTCCAGATGACCAGGGTTTGGTTCTCAGCATATACACGGTCACTCACAATCATCTGTGTTTCCAGTTCTAGGGTATCTGATGACCTCTCTGTCCTCTTCAGGTACCAGGCATGCATGTGGTACACAGAAATAAGATGCATATAAGATAAAATGTAAATATTATTGGGTGTTTATGCTGTGGCATGTGTGTGGCAGGTCACATGTGTATAGTGTGAGTTCGGGGAATCGAACCCAGGTTGTCAGGCTTGTGCAGCAGGCACATTACCTTCTGGTTTGCCACAGGCTTTAAGAAGACTTCCTTTGCCGGACGTGGTGGCACACGCCTTTAATCCCAGCACTCGGGAGGCAGAGGCAGGCGGATCGCTGTGAGTTCAAGGCCAGCCTGGTCTACAAAGTGAGTCCAGGACAGCCAAGGCTACACAGAGAAACCCTGTCTCCAAAAAAAAGACTTCCTTCATCTGGGCAGTGGTGGCGAACAGCTTTAATCCAGAGACAGAGGCAGGTGGATCTCTCTGAGCTCCAGGCCAACCTGATTACATAGTTTCAGGCAGCTAGAGCTACATAGTGAGAGCCTGTCTTTAAAAAGAATCCAGCCCCACCCCCACCCCCCAACACACACAGAGCTACTGTATGAATCTGTGACTACTGTGCCACACCACAAGATTGGTTAGAAGCTTGAAACAACACAACATAGCTAGGGTGGTGGTGCCTGTCTTCACACCGGTACTGAGACAGGAGGCTACACGGAACTATGCAGAGCTCCAGGCCAGCCAGGGCTACAGAAAAATTATCTCTATGGTTCAGATGCCCAGTGTATCCAGGCAGTTGTGGCACGTGCGCTCAGGAGGCAGAGGTAGGTAGATCTCTGTGAGTTTGAGGCCAGCCTAGTCTACAGAGTGAGTTCCAGGACAGCCAAGGCTACACAGTGAGACCCTGTCTCAAGAAACTTAAACAATATGCATGCCTGTAATTTCAGTATTTGGGAGGAAGAGGCAGGCAGATCTCTGAGTTCAAGGCCAGCCTGGTCTACAAAGCTAGTCCAGGACAGCCAAGGCTACACAGAGAAACCCTGTCTGGAAAAACAAACAAAACAAAAAACCTAAACAAACAAAATTTCAAAATGATATTTTTCAAAATAAATATATATAAAATAATAACCAAAAAAGCAAAAAACAAAACAAAACAAAACAAAAAAACAAAAAACCTGTGGCCCAGAGACAGAAGAAAACAACAAAGTGGGGCCTAGAAAGATGGCTCAGAGGTTAAGAGCACTATATGATCTTTCAAAGGTCCTGAGTTCAATTCCCAGCAACCACATTGTGGCTCAAAATCATCTATAATGAGATCTGGTGCCCTCTTCTGGCAGACAGGCACATATGCAGGCAGAACATTGTATACATAATACTTTTTTTTTTTTTGGGGGGGGGGGGGACACAGGGTTTCTCTGTGTAGCCTTGATTGTCCTAGACTCACTTTGTAGACCAGGCTGGCCTCGAATTCACAGTGATCTGCCTGCCTCTGCCTCCTGAGTGCTGGGATTAACATAATAAATAAATCTTTTTAAAAAATAATTTATTTTAGTTTTTTATTTTATGTGCATTAGTGTGAAGGTGTCAGATCCGTTGGAACTGAAATTACAGACAGTTGTGAGCTGCCATGTGGGTGCTGGGAATTGAACCCGGGTCCTTTGGAAGCGCAGGCAGTACTCTTAACCAATGAGCAATCCCTCCAGCCCCAAATAAATCTTAAAAACAAAACAAAACAACAAAGTGGACGACACTTAAGTGACACCCAAGGTTAGTTTGTGGCCTCTACATGCACACCAGTGCACATGTGTACACACACACTCAACAACAACCAGACAACCAATTTACTAACCAAAGAAACTAAACTGTTACAAACACAAGACACTTAATCCTACAAGATAATGGGACGGGCCAAATGCCCCCTAAGTAAAAGATTAGTCAGAGTCAAAAGGACATCCTTCAGGCTAAATATGCTCTGACTGCAAACAAACTGCCTTCTGCAAGCAAGTGTGCACACACAGAGAGCCCTGGTACAAATAATTGCGAGAGAGGCCCAGTCTTGACACATGGTGTGGACACACAGAATGCATCCCCACACTGATAAGAGACCTGGTGAAAAATGCCTCCTGATACCCTAGGTTTGACAGTTAATTTGTTGACCTGACTAAATTAATAAATAACCCCAGGCATGTATGTTTTTAGTGAGACACAACTGTGGGTGTGTCAGTGAAAACACTTCCAGAGATGAACCGTGTGTGGGCTGGGGGCTGGGCTAGATGACAGAGAAAGAGTAGTCCAAGAGAGGACGCATGCCTTTACTCCCCCCTCCCATTCCTGATCCAACTGTGTGAGCAACTGGCTCCATGCCCCCCCCCCGCCAGGAGTGTCCCCCCAAAGACATGAGGCTGGGTGGGCCCCTAAAATTGTGAGCCAAAAAACGAGCCCTTGCTGCCTTCAGTTTGAGTTATTTGCTCAGGGAAACCAAGTGAAAACACTTGCTGCATGTATTTCATACACACACCTATGGGGGTGTCCTGTTTTAGCTCGAAATGCTCCCACACTCCCACCCCATCTACAGTGAGTCATGGAGACTTGGCTTTCAGCTGGCGTTGCTGTCCTAGCAGAGCTCTTTCAAATGCAAAACCCAGAGAACTAATCCAATAAAAACCAAAAAGGCAATCAGGCTCAGAACGCAAGCAGAAAACACTGGAGGATGAGGGGAGCTGATGGCCTGCTCAGGAGAGCGGCCCTGTGAAGGGGAGGGAAGTGAAAAATAACCGCACAAGGCAGGCGCAAAGGAGCAGCGCCAGCACCAGCCTTCTAGGTTGCAATCAGCTTTTTAAATTCCCTGGCTCGGTTCCTAGGGCAGAACTCCTTCTGACAGGAGCACCAGATCTTCCAGACCTAAAACCAGCTCAGAAAAAGCAGGAAGCCAGGTGCCACCACCAGATGCACGGCGAGGTGCACCACCTGCAAGAGAGCTGAAGGGAATGCCAAGTGGGCCAGCAGCCAGAGCTTTTTTTTTTTTTTTTTTTTTTTTCTTTAAGACAGGGTTTCTCCATGCAGCCTTGGCTGTCCTGGACCCACTTTGTAAACCAGGCTGGCCTCGGACTCACAGAGATCTGCCTGTCTCTGCCTCCCGAGTGCTGGGATTAAAGGTGTGTGCCACCAAGTCTGGCTTCAGTATCTTTTAGAGGATTTAACCTTATTTATTTTGTGTTACATGAGTGTGTGCAGGTGTGGTAATTTGATAAGAATGCCTCCATTAGCTGGGCATGGTGGCACATGCCTTTAATCCCAGCACTTGGGAGGCAGAGGCAGGTGGATCCCTGTGAGTTCGAGGCCACCCTGGTTCTCTAAAGTGAGTCCAGGACAGCCAAGGCTAGAGAGACCCTGTCTTGAAAAACCAAAAAAAAAAAAAAAAAAAAAAAAACCATGGCCTCCATAGGCTCATATAGGAATTTCTTGTCCATTGAAACCAAGATGGGCCAGGCGTGGTGGTACACGCCTTTAATCCCAGCACTTGGGAGGTAGAGGCAGGTGGATCTCTGTGAGTTCGAGGCCAGCCTGGTCTACAAAGCAAGTCCAGGGCAGCCAAGGCTACACAGAGAGACCCTGTCTCGAAAAACCAAAAAATAAAAAATAAAAATAAAAATAAAAAAAAGAAACCAAGATGAAGCTCGAGAACAAGACCAAACAATCCTAAGGACCTTCTCCCTAAAGGAAATGCTTGGTTAAAAACACTAGGGGGCTGGAGAGATGGCTCAGAGGTTAAGAGCACCGTCTGCTCTTCCAAAGGTCCTGAGTTCAATTCCCAGCGACCACATGGTGGCTCACGACCATCTGTAATGAGATCCAGCACCTTCTTGTGGTGGGCAGGCACACATGTGGGCAGAATACTGTATAAACAATAAATAAATCTTTAGGGCCAGTTCATGTGAAGGCTTTCCTCTCCTCTACCCTTGACTCTAAGGCTAGCCTCAACCCACTTCAGCATTGCTGTGAGCTTGGCTCTTTACTAGTGTCTGAGAGCTCAACCTTTCCAGTCCATAGTGTCAACACAAAACCATAACTCCCACCTCAAGTCAGGTAAGAGATGGTTTATTCTGTAAGCGACCATAGCCAGGGATTCAGGTTACCCCAAATTTAATGTCTCAGCATGGTGACAGTTAGATGCAGGTTTTTTGTTTTGTTTTGGGGACAGGGTCTCACTATGTATAGCTCTGGCTTTCCTGGAACCCATTATGTAAATCAGGCTAGCCTCAAACTCAAGAGATTCACCTGCCTGTCTCCCAAATACTGGGACTAACAGTGTACACCACCAGTCCTGGCCTTTATTTTTATTTTTAATGTTTTAGGAAAAAAAGAAAAAAATGTCTTGGGCATGAAGAGATGGCTCAGGAGGTGCGAGCATGGTCCTTCCAAAGGTCCTGAGTTCAATTCCAGCAATCATATGGTGGCTCACAACCATCTATTATAAGATCTGGTGCCCTCTTCTGGCATGCAGGCGTACACACTGGCAAATGCTGTATACGCAATAACTAAATAAATCTTTTAAAAAAAAAATAAATGTTTTAGGAGCTAGAGGGATGGCTCAGCAGTAAAGAGTTCTGGCTGCTCTTCCAGAGATCCAGGTTAGGGTCTAAGCACCCACCTGGTGGCTCACAGCAGTCTCTCCAGTGGAAGGGGATCCTAACGCCCCCTTCTGGTCTCTGTGGGTGCTGCATGCATGTGGTGCCTAGATTTAAGTATAGGCAAAATAAATAACACATAATTTTGTTTTGTTTATGTCTTTTTGAGATAGGATTTCTCTGTGTAGTTCTGGCTGTCTTTGACTCACTTTGAAGACCAGGATGGCCTCGAACTCACAGAGATCCACCTGCCTCTGCCTCCCAAGGGCTGGGACTAAAGGCGCGTGCCACCACTGCCTGGCATAAACAATTATTTAAAAGTTGGTTAAAGGTGTTTTTTGAGACAGTCTAACTATGTAGCCCCGGTTGGCATAGAATTTGCCACGTAGACCAGGCTGGCCTCCAACTCACAGAGATCTGCCTCTTCCTCCTGAGTGCTGGGATTAAAGGTGTGCACCACCACATCCAGCTGACGCACTCTTAAAATTCTCCATTAAAAGCCTCAGGAGCTATGAAACGTATGTTGATAAGAGACAGGCTCGATAACTAGGCTCCGGACCTGCAACATTCCAACTCTCCACAGGTACAAGGCTTCTCATCAGTTAATCAGCCTTGTTTGGTGAAGCTGTAAAACTGCTGTCCCCGGGAGCTGAGAGCAGCTCTGTGTGCCTGGTCAGGTGGAGCAAACAATGTAGTTTACGCTAGACACACACCTGCCTTCCTTCTGGGCGTCTGGCAGGTGGCCAGGAGCCAGGGTGAGGCCGTGTCACCAGACCCCACTGAAACCCTCCCAACCAAGGTCTGGCTTTGTGAGCATTCCCAGTAGGCACACAGCATACGTGGCTGGGAAGTGGCCCCACGGTGGAGATCCACGTGTGTAGAGCCATTCCCAGCATGGACGCATGACCCTGTAATAAGCCTTAGCCATGAGTATGACCACATGCTCAGTCCTGCAAGTCTTTCGGGCAGATGTCCAGTTTCAGGGATGGGCCTTGGGTCCCCTCAGACACAAGCTGCTACAGAGTGCTGTCCTTGGTCGTCATCATCCCCAGGGGCTGACTGTTGACATTCCCTCACAGGAGGGGGTGAGGAGGGTCACTGCACCCTCAGCTGACTCCACCTACTTCACCCTGACCTTCTAGAAAGCTGTGTGCACTTCTGCCCTGACTACACAGGGCCGCATAGTCGTGGGGGACGCTGGAGCGGAAGACCTACTGAAGTGGGGCTCCATCCTCACTGGGAGGCTTGGGCAGAGCAGCTCCTTTTTGGCCGTCCACGTACCTGTAAGCCAGCCCTCACCCATGCGTGTGCGCTCTGTAATGAAATCCAATAAATTCGCTTGCTTTCCAAGTTGGATTTTGGTGACCTTTTCATCTCGCCTGTTGTCGGTGCCCTGAGTGGAATGAGTAGGCTTGCAGATGTCAAAGTCAGCTTTCAGGGGTCAACTCCCTCCTTCCACGGTGTGAGTTCCAGGGATTGAACTCAGGTCAAGCTTGGTGGCCAGTGGCTTTTCACGCTTGAGTTATGTTGCCAGCCTCCTGTGTTTCTATTCACACACACACACATTTTTTTTTTCACATAGACTTTTTAAAGAGTTTTATTTTATTATTTATATAGTATTCTGCCCACATGTGTGCCTGCAGGCCAGAAGAGGGCACCAGATCTCATTGCAGAAGGTTGTGAGCCACCATAAGGATATCAGTTCCGAGGAACAATTCTCTGGGCGTGAGCCACAGGATTTCTTCTGCTGGAACCCGGGGTAACCAGAACCCAGAACCTCAGCAGGAGCCGGAGCCCTGAAGCCTTCTCTCGAGTGGTTTTCTCTAGGAGTGTCTTGAAGTGCAGCGATGAACAGCCAAATCTATTCCAAGTCTACAAAAAGCCCTGCCTCCAGTTCTGCACTCATTTATATACCTCCTCCCAGAGTCTGTTCACGGGGTCTTTTCAGCTGGCAGCAATTAAGCTCCTGCAGGAGGTGGTTGCTCTGCTAGTGAATTAACCTCACCTGTTCTCATGAGACTGTTCCAATCCCGCACTTGGGATCCTAAAAAACAGGTTTCTCTCCTTCATTGGCTGTCTTGGACTCGCTTTGTAGACCAGGCTGGCCTCGAACTCAGTGATCCACCTGTCTCTGCCTCCTTAGTGCTGGGATTAAAGGCGTGTGCTATCACGCCCAGCTCTAGACGTCACTTTCAAATATAGGCGTTTCCTTCTACAAACTAACTCTACCTTCATTTGGGATTAAAGGCATGTACCACCATGCCTGGACCTAAGCTTTTCTTTACCCCATACTTGCTCTATACCAGGCTGGCTTTGATCTCAGATCTGTTTGCCTCTGCCCCCTGGATGAGGGGCATGTTTGCAGTCCAGCTGGATCACACAGACATAGAAGGTCTTCGGATGTGATCTCTTGCCAGAGCAGCCATGTTCTGAGTTGACGTTCCTCTACACAGGCCTACAATCCAGCATTTGGGAAACACAACCAGGGGGGACCAGGGTTCAAGGACAAACACAACTACAAAACAAATTTGACGCGAGCCTTGCCTACAAAAATAAAAACTAGAACTTGACAACCACGGAGGACCCCAGTCTTCCACACAGGGGACATCTGTAGCTGACTACAGGGTTCCTGACCTATCATCAAAATGCCAGGCACAGCAGTGCAAACCTGCAATCCCAGCACTCGGGAGGCAGAGGCAGGGAGAGCAGGAATGCAAGGCCAGACTACGCAACATAGTGAGATTGAGGGTGGCCTGGGCTACACAAGACCCTGCCTCAAAACTGAAACACGGAGCTAGAGATGTGTACAACTCTTGCAGAGGACTTGAGTTTGGTCAGTTACAGCACCCATATTGGGTGGCTCACAACCACTCTAGCTGCAATGCCTCTGCCCTCTGACATAAACACAAACATGTGCACATAGTAATAATAAATCTCAGCCCTGCCCCACAACTATCCAACCAGCTATGAAACTTCTAAATTTGTGGCATGTTTCAAAGTCACACAGCTGGGTATGATGGCCACGCCTTTAATCTCAGCACTCAGGAGGCTGAGGCAGGAGGACCTCTGTGAGTTTGAAGTCAGCCTGCTCTACAAAGCAAGTACAAGACAGCCAAGGCTGTCTCAAGAAACTAAAAAAAAAAAAAAAAAGGCGGGGAGGGCTCCTATAACATGGAATATCCAGTATTTGCAGACATAGGAAGGAGGTTAGTGGTTGCTACACCTGAGAAAACGCTGGGAGATTCTGTGGTTATGGGGCTGTAGAGAGGGCTCAGGATTAGAGCACTTGCTGCTTGTGGTGGGTTGAATGAAAACGGCCCCCAGCGGCTTGTATATTTGAATGCTTGGTTCCCCCAGTTGGGGGAACTCTTTGGGAAGGATTAGGTAGGAGGTGTGGCCTCATCCGGGTGGGGCTTTGAGGTTTCAAAAGCCCAAACTAGGGGTTGGAGAGGTGGCTCAGTGTGTAAGAGCAGCAGCTGCTCTTCCAGAGGTCTAGAGTTCAATTCCCAGCACCCACATGGCAGCTCACACCCTGATTACAGACCAAATGTAAGTTCCTGGCTACTGCTGCAGCCGCATGCCTGCCCTGCTTCCTGCTGTGATGGCCAGACTCGCCCTCTAGAGCTTTAAACCCCAATAAACCCTTAAATAAGTTGCCTTGGCTGGGCAGTGGAGGCACATGCTTTTAATCCCAGCACTCTGGAGGCAGAGGCATGTGGATCTCTGAGTTCGAGACCAGCCTAGTCTACAGAATGAGTCCCAGGAAAACCAGGGCTTCACAGAGAAATACTGTTAAAAACAAACAAACAAACAAACAAACAAAAAGTTGCCTTGGCGGATCGCTGTGAGTTCGAGGCCAGCCTGGTCTACAAAGTGAGTCCAGGACAGCCAAGGCTACACAGAGAAACCCTGTCTCAGAAAACCAAAAAAAAAACTAAAAAAAAAAAAGTTGCCTTGGTATTTCTTCACAACAAGAGAAAGATAGCTAAGCCACTGCATCCTCACCAGGCGGACAGTCCTCAACTGTCTGTGACTGCAGTTCATAGGGATCTTATGCCCCTCTGACTTCATGAGTTCTGCAGGCACACAAGCACACGGTGCACACGGACAGGCACACAAGCACACGGTGCACACACAGAGCATAGATAGACAGACACATGAATTTAAAAATAAAAATGTCATTAGCTAAAATGATGGTTATACTATCTTATGTTGGTAAATTTGAGCCAGAAGTTGAGGCTGGAAGAGCCAAGAGCTGGAAGGCAGCCTGGAGTGTGTGGAAGACCTCATCTTGATGTGTAACTTATTTAATATATCAGTCGGAAAGTGTCAGCTCTTACCTGAAGACAGTCGACAATGCTTAAGCATTCTCCCAGACAGGATGGCTGCACAGGGCCCACTAGGAGGGTGGCGTTTTCTTTATTGTAACTGTCAGGAAAACCACAGCAGACGTTCTCCGCCAGCAAATTCTCTTTACTTTTCTAAATATGCTTTTATTAATTGACAAATGACAGTCTTTACCTCATGACTGGCCACACCTTGCTAGTAACACCAAGGTAAGACTTGTTTAACAAAGCATTTAGTCTCATGCGAAGCGCTGTGTGGTAGCATATCCTCACCACCCCAGCATTCTGAAGACACCGGCAGGAGCGCTGCCTGGTGTACAGATCGTGGCCAGCGAGATCCTAACTCAGAGACTGGAGCATCTTAAACTCTGTGCTAGGCACACACTATAACTCCAACATGGAGGCAAGGAGAGGGCTGCAAGTCCAAGGCCAGCCTGGGCTACACAGTGAGACCCTGTCCCAAAACAACCATGTCTCAGCATCCTTGCTACTTATTTGAAAGTCATTCCCAGATCGATGTATGGAGTGAAACACACTCCACAGCCACCAAGATCCCTGTGACCCAAGGCGAGCCGGGCAGGGAGACATGACTGTTAAGAACGGAGGCAGGGAAGAGGACAGACAGCGCTGAACAGCTGTAACTGAAGGGCAGGGTCCCCTTTCCCACTAGCGTTAAACTGCTCAGACCTGTAACCTTTAACACCAGCTTCACCTGGCAAAGAGTCTTGATTGTCTCACTTTCCACCCTCAACATCATCCAACAGTTATGAGACTGGCAGGGCGGCCACTTCAACCAGCTGTGCTTCCTGGAGATAAATGCCGCATCAAATACTTCGGTAGTCAGAGCCTCGGGCCACAATGGCAGCAGCATCCCACTCCACAGTGAAGAAAGAAATGGTTCCAAAAAACCCAAATATCACCATGACCAGGAGTTGCCAGTGAAGGAGGAGGTAGTTGCTGTAGAAAAAAGCCACGGCTGCGCAGATCGACTAGAATAAACAAGGTAAGTCACCAAGTGGGCCCTGGGCCTCAGCTGCCCCAGTCAGCCCGCGGTTTCTGACCCAAAGGACATCTGCGGCTGGCAGTACCCATGCATCAGCTCACGACTATACCCCACGCCTGCCTGGCTGCAGTGGCCAAGTGAGCTGTGGGCGCTACAGTGACACAATACACGCACAGAGTGAGAAGCAGGGGTGTGTGGTGAGAGCAGGTCCTGGTGCCCACAGAAAGAGTCATCGAGTGCAGTGAGCAGATCGAGAATCTCTCACCCAGCCCAGCCCACCGCACCCAGGGTCTAGTCACAGTGCTCTTCATGGGATGCCTAACAGTCATTTAAAACCCAGGGGAGGAGGGACCAACAAAACAGGAAGAAACGGACTATGGAACAACCCAGAGGTTACCTGAACAAACTTAAAGACCGCAAAGGCTGGCGCACTGTCCTCTGAGTAGAGAAAACCCAAAATGCTAAGCAGTTGGGTGTTGAAGCAGCTGTCGCCCAGACCCAGCAGAAAACTGCATAGAATGGCAACTTCTTTGCTGAAGAAAAGAAAAACACACGTAGGACTGGAAAGATGGCTCAGTGGTTAGAGGCATGCGCTCTTTCCACAGACGACCTGAGCCTGGTTCCCAGAAGCGACTTCCATGGCTCACAGCCACTGGTAACTCCAGTACCAGAGGACTGGATGCCCTCTTCTGGACTCTGCAGGCTCCTAAACTCAAACATGCACACACCCCACACACATGTAATTTAAATAAAAAATATGCCGGGGTAGTGGTACCCGCTTTTTATCCCAGCACTTGGAATGCACAGTCAGACAGACCTCTGAGTCTGAGGCCAGCCTGGTCTGCACAGTGAGTTCCAGGGCTACGTAGAAAGACCCTGTCTCAAAAAAAAAAATTAATTAATTAAATTAAAATGAATCTTTAAATATTTAGTATCACCAAAATATAAAAACAACACTTCCAATAAAGGTAATTTGTACTTGTTTGTGGTGTTTTAGGGGCAAAGGGGCTGCTGGGGATTGAGCCTAGGGTCTCTAGAATGCTGAGCCAGCCTCTGCTACTGCACTGCGTCTCAGCCCCAGTACAGAACCCAGGCTGGCCTGTAACTTGTGATCTTCCAACCTCAGCCTCCTCAGAGCGAAGGTCACAAGTGTGTACACCCTGCCCCCAACAAACAAGAATGAATAAATATTAGCACTGCTGATGCTTTTTCTGGGGTATTAGGGATTGAACCCAGGGCCTCCCAATTTTGAGGCAAACTGGGTTTTTTTGGCGGGAAGGTTATTTGTTTTGTTTTGTTTTGTTTTGAGACAGGGTTTCTCTGTGTAGCTCTGGCTACCTGTCCTGGAACTCACTTTGTAGACCAGGCTAGCCTTGAACTCAGGTAGATCCATCTGCCTCTGCCTCTTGAGAGCTGGGACTAAAGGCCTGCACAGCCATGCCCTGCTCCAAGCAAACACTCTACACTCAGCATTACACTCCAGCCTGCCTACTAGAACCAGTAAGAAGTTATGCTTAAATGCAGACCTTCACATTCTAGCAAACTTTCTTTGGAAAGCAAAACATTCTAGCAAAACTCTCTTTGGGCTAGGCTCCCTTGGATTTGTGAGTTTCTCCAGACAGTGCATCTATAATGAACTAGCAGTCAAGTGTAATCAACCAACATCCTTAAACAGTGCAGGACTGACAGGCACTCAGCTACAGACTCTGCCTCGTTCCTCTAACACTGGAGCAGTTTGCTGCTCAAAAGCAGGGGATGGGCTTCCCATCAGATACCTCTGTACCCCTGCGTAACTCAAGGGAGGACTCTGGACGGGAGAGGTTAAAAGCAAACATTGCCAAACCACCTTGGACTCTCTGGCTCTCTACTTCCACTCCTCCTTGCTCTCTCAGCACTTGACCCATGACCTTGCAAAGCTCATGGACTCTGAGGACTGTTAGAGCGCTCCTCTTCAAATGTCCAGCCACTCGCTCCTCCTGCCCACCCTCAAACCACGTGGAAAACGCAGCTGCTGTACCTGGGCCTGATGTACGCACTGCTGTTGGTCCCTTCCACAGGGGCAATGGGTGCATCTCCAGGCATGTTGAGAAAGATCAAGTAAAAGGCGACGAAGTGCACCAGGGTGCCCAGCAGCACCACGGGGTTTCTGCCGAAGCGACTATTCTTGCTCAGCAGGCCAAAGAGGCTTCCTCCTGTAGATGAAGACACAGGAACACTTCGGAGGTTTCCACCTACCAGTGTGGCCACCTCTGGAGTACAACCTCTCTGGAAGACATAGCAGAGTACCTAACACTCTATTAACTGCCTCCTCCTCCTCCTCAAGGGTTTTTGTTGTTGTTGTTTTTCTTCGAGACAGGGTTTCTCTGTGTAGCCTTGGCTGTCCTGGACTCGCTTTGTAGACCAGGCTGGCCTTGAACTCTCAGTGATCCACCTGCCTCTGCCTCAAGTGCTGGGATTTAGCTGTGTGCCACCACGCCCAGCTGCATTCTTCTTAATAAGCAGCAGCACACATACAGAATTCTCCTGAGATCTGTCTACCTCTGAGGGGACTTATGAGAAACCCTGAATCTGAAGCTAAGTGAAGTGGGGTGGCTTGGGTACCCCAGGCTTGTGTTCAGTCTGAAGTGAGGTGATGGGCAGGACTGTCTCCGGCACTCAGGAGCCGCCTTTGTCAACAGCGCTGACTCACCTGCGCCCTTAAGAAAAACGGAAGGTGGCATGAAGCCCGGCCTCACCTTTACTTTCTATCTGCTGTCTGCACTCGAGGTCAGTCTCATTTAGCTCTGTGTCCACATTAGTCACTACGAGTCTGTGAAAACTGAGGGTATCCAACCTGCCTCATCCCACTTTGAGGCTGAAAGCACAAAGCTAAGTGTCCTGAGGTACCTTACTGTCAGTTTTTACACTGTCCTATTCCAGTTCCCCCACAAAGCTGCTGGCAGGTCTCTGGCCACCCATATAAACTGTAGAAACAGCAGAACCTTACAGACAGTTCACCTGTGATGACATCACCCTGAGCATTCATCCTTGAGAACCAGATTGTCCCCTCAAGCAAGGAGGAGTTCTTTGAACTACCTTGCAGAACCAGAATTGTGACAGCTGACAGCAGTGTAACCAAGCACACTGCCTAAACACACACCTCCTGCTGTCGCTGTTTGAGTTCTGATCCCAGCACCCAAGCAACAAGACCAGCAGCAAGGAGGGCAGGGAGACTGCTGGAGCTCAAGGGCTTCCAGCCTACCTGAGAGACTGTGAACTCCAAGTTTAGGGAGAGACCCTGTCTCAAAGAAATAGATGAGAGTGGACTCTCCAATGCCCTCTGCTGGTCTGTGCGCACACATCCCCAAATACACACACAAACAAGCAAAAGTTAAAACAAACAAACAAACAAACCTGATAGCCGGGTGTGGTGGCGCATGCCTTTAATCCCAGCACTGGAGAGGCAGAGGCAGGCAGATCTCTGTGAGTTCGAGGCCAGCCTGGTCTACAAAGTGAATCCAGGACAGGCAAGGCTACACAGAGAAACCTTCACACAAAAACAACAAACAAAAAGAAAAATATATAAAATAAAAACAAAATGAAAAAAGCTGATGATAGAAAAACAAAATACACCAGGTGGTGGTGGCACACGCCTTTAATCCCACCACTAGGGAGGCAGAGGCAGGTGGACTGCTGTGAGTTCGAAGCCAGCTGGTATACAAAGTGACTCCAGGACAGTCAAGGATATACAGAGAAACCCTGTCTCGGGAAAAAAAAAAAAAAAAAGCAAAAAAACAAAAACAAAAACACAAAAACAAAAAACCAAAATACACCCATCTGAATAAAATAAGTAGGGAAAATAAAAACTCAAGAACAAAGAGGTGGAGACTTAAGATTTCTATCTTTAGTCTAAAAAAAGTGTTTTGTTTTTCTTTTCTTTTTTCTTCTTCCTGAGATAAGGTCTTAAGCAGCCCCAGCTGACCCCAAACTCACTATGCAGCCAGCATGGCCTTGAACTCCCCCATCACCCTGCTTCTACCTAAGACTCAAGAATGCAGTTGTGAGCCGTCATGCCTGGCTCTTTTTCCTTTTTTAAATTGAATCAGGGTCTCTTTTTGTTGCCCAGGCTAGCCTTGAACTCCTACAGAACCAGCTTTCCAGTCTGACTCTGAATGAAAGGTTTCTACAAACTAAAGAACAAAATCCAAACCAACCTACCTAAAATTTCCCCAATGCCGATGAAAATGCCAGAGAGTCCAATGAGGCTCTTCTCTTCTGTCCCAAATTTGTTTACAGCCCCAATACAGGTGCCATACACCCCAGAGAAGAATGTCAGCTCCAGACCTTAGGAGAAAACCCGGGGTTAATCAACTGCACAGCCTACTTTGTGTCAGGCAGCATCTGACCTTGACACACACGACCAGACACATAAACCAAAATTCAGACTGAAATGCTTCCCAAGCAGACAGCTTCATGTGCGCAAATGATCACAGCCCTCTTCAAAGCCAACACTGAAGGGAACTCCCAGTGGCTCTACAGGCAGAGCCTTCAGATGGTGGGGGTCATAGGAGGGGTCAGCACTCCTACAGGACAGATGCAGGGTACCTTCCCTCCTGCTCTTTCTGCCAGCCCTGTGACTGCACCACAGGATGAAGCTAGGAGAGAACCTGGCCACACGCTGACAGAAGCTCTCTGATGTTTGAGCCCCTAGAACTGTGGGAAATCAGCATTGGTTTGCAGTTGCTAGTTTTTTCGTTTTGTTTTGAGACAAGGTCTTACTACATAGCTTAAGTTGGCCTTGAACTTGCATCTTTCTGCTGGTATATGGTACCACCTCAGGCTCAGAATGCTCCCCCCCCCCCCTTTTTAAGATTGTGTAGCACCACCACCTGGCCCAGCTGATTTATTTTATTTTTTTGTGTATGGTGTTTTGCCTACAGGTATTTGTCTATACACAGTATGTGTGTAGTGCCCACAGAGGCCAGAAGAGGGTGCTGGGTCCTAGAAGTAGAGTTACATATGAGCCACCATTTGAGTGCTGAGAACCAAACCTACGCCCTCTAGAAAAGCAACAAGTGCTCTTAAGTGCTGAGCCATCTCTCCAGCCTGTTGAGTTGCCCCACACTCCCACCCTAATGCTAGAGATCCAACCCAGGGCCCTGCACTTGCTAGGCAAATGCTCTGCCACTCAACTACGCAATCGCACTCCCAGGCCAACCACAACGTCTTTCTTTCTTTTTTTTTTTTTTTTTTTTTTTGGTTTTTCGAGACAGGGTTTCTCTGTGTAGGCTTGGCTGTCCTGGACTCACTTTGTAGACCAGGCTGGCCTCGAACTCACAGCGATCCGCCTGCCTCTGCCTCGCGAGTGCTGGGATTAAAGGCGTGCGCCACCACGCCCGGCCACAACATCTTTCAACACAAGGCCGCATGTCATGCTTATCTGAAACTCAAACTGGGATTACAGGCGTGTGTCACCACACTGGGCTACAGTGCTTGATTTTAAACACCGCTGTTTGAGTTGCATTTTAAAAGTTATTAAGTGGTAACCCCAGCACTTCAGAGGTGGAGAAAGAGTTCAAGATCACCTTCAGCTTCACAGCTAGGTTCTAGGCAACCCTGGGCTCAATAGGAGACACTGTCTCAAAAATAAAAGCAAGCAAACAAACAAGAATGGGGGAAAAATATCACTCAATATATTTGGTTTGGGATTAGGGAATTTCTGAAATGGCCCAGACACATGTTTGTCATTTTGTACTATGCATTTATGAAAAGAAGTCTCCACATGACAACTATAAAATAAAAATATTCATCAACTTAAAACCCTTAAGGAGCCAGCCATGGTGGCGCATGCCTTTAATCCCAGCACTCGAGAGGCAGAGGCAGGCGGATCGCTGTGAGTTCGAGGCCAGCCTGGTCTACAAAAGCGCTTCCAGGACAGTCAAGGCTACACAGAGAAACTGTCTTGAAAAAACAAAACAGCACTCTGAGTGCTGAGATCAAAGGTGTGCACCACCACCTCCCCGACTCTGTACGCCTATTTTACACCTATGTAGAATTACATAGAAAAATTTCCCAGCACTTGGGAGGCAGAGGCAGGCGGATCGCTGTAAGTTCAAGGTGAGCCTGATCTACAAAGTGAGTCCAGGACAGTCAAGGCTACACAGAGAAACCCTATCTCAAAAAACCAAAAAAAGAAAGAAAGAAAGAAAGAAAGAAAGAAATTTCTTCAGTGATGATCACAAGTAGAAAAAGTTCTAAAAGCCCCAATTTAAACCACCTAGTGTATGGTAATTTTTCCAGATGCTCAAACAGGAAACCACAAGAGGGCAGCTCCCACGGTCTTTGATAAAAACACAACGCAAACAGGCATCCTTCTGTGTAGCTTGCAGGCGTGTGGGAGATGACAGGGATATCAGCACATGGAAACAGCACATACCAAAGAGCTCACTGCCCTGGTAAGCAAGCTGCCCTGGAGAGCCAGGGACGCCATCAGCTGCTCCTTACAGAAACAGCATTGCTTCAGACTCCTCCCAACAGGCAAAGAAAGTTCCTAAAGTGAGAGCAAAAACGGGTGGGGCTTGAGCCATGGCTCAGTGGGTAAGGGAACTGCCTGCTTTTCTAGAGGACCTGGGTTCAGTTTCCAGCATCCACGTGGCAGCTCACAACCACCTGTAACTCCAGGTCCAGGGGATCTGGTGGCCTCTTCCGGCTTCCACCAGCAGCAGCACACACACGGAACACAAATATACACGAAGGCAGAATACCCACACATAAAAAATAAAATTAAATAACAAATTAGGCAAGTCAGAAAATCCTCTACTCCCTCATCCTACAAAACCTTGAAAAGTTATTTTTATCCCACTTTCCTAAAGAGAGGCAATTAAAAGGCAAGCGCCTGGGCACTGCAACGCTCTAAGTGTGTGTGTGTGAGGTCTGAGGACAACACAGGAGTCAGCAGTTCCCCCTCCCACCATGCAGGTCCCAGCAACCAACTCAGACCATCTTACGCATCATCTTGCCTGCTTTGAGACAGGATCTCACATGGTAGCTCAGGCTAGCCTTGAATTTGTAGCAATCCTCCTGTCTCAGCCTCCCAATGCTGGGTTTACAGGCCTGCAGTACCTTGTCCTCATCGCTAACTGCTGCGCCTGTCCTCACATCCTTCTCCCTCTGCCACTCCTTCCCCTTCCTGGTTATGTCTACAGTGCTCCCTGCTGCTCTGACCTGGCAGGTCCAGGTTACCCGTGTCTTGTTCCTGCTCTGGGTAGAATCCTTCCACACTGAATTTGGGGCTGGCTCTGTGACTGGCTGTCATCAACAGCAGTAGACGTGACACAAGACAAGGTCCAGGACAGACCTTCAGGAAAGGCTGGTCACATTTTCCTGTTGTTTTTTTGGTGCCTCTAGCCACTGTGAGGTCTAGCTCTCTTGTCAATCACATGAGGACCTATAGAGGGAGGACCTTATTCAGATAGATGGGTGCAGCCCCAAGGCAACATGTCAGGGAAGACTGACTGACTGACAGACTATGATTCAGGCTTCTTCAGATACCAGGAAGTACCAGGCATGTGAGTGAACTGTCGTGGAGGCTCCGGTTGCAGCTCCCCTCTGAAAGCAGCCTTGGGAAGTGGCACAGGACAGTGTCGGGCAGTTAGAGTGGAGCATGAGATGCAAAGCAAGCTACTGATTTTAGCCTCACCACCACACCACCACGCCATCACACAGTGACAGGGCGGCAAGAGCAGCTGTACCTGTGTAGGCAGTCGTGACACTCAGGAGGAGCATCTCCTTGGTGACACATAGCTTCAGAGACTTCTCTGTAAGGAGGAAATTGGACAGACTTAGCTAGATTTTACTTGGCCACCAACATTCTAAACACCATTTCCTTCAATCAGAACATTCCTCTCATCACTGAGGCCAGTAAACAAAGAACCTCAATTTTCAGACTAAAATGCATGAGACATGAACTAAGTCTGCCTTGTAAATAGGATGCTTACTTCAAGTGCTTAAATATGTTTTGGAGACACACTGTCTCAGTGTGTTTTTAGCTCTTAATAACAACATGAGGGGAGGGGAAAGAAACCAGAATCACACAGGACAATAAAAAGTTGAGCAGAGACTCCTGAGAGGCTACACAGGGAGTCAGGCGGCAGAGTACTTGGGTGACGGACTGACTGCAGATTCGGGCTGTGACTTCCATGCCCTGCGGTCTGCAGACACCTTGACCTCTGCCTCTGCACTGAGCAGTGTGGATGAGATCTACAGCGGAGAACACAGCTGTAAAAATTGCCTTGCCCCCCGCCCCCACCACTGAAGACAGGGTCTCATTCTAGCTCAGGCTACACTGAAACTTACTACACAGTCCAAAAGGTCTGAACAAGTCAGTCTTCCTGTCACTGTCCCCAGTGTTAGGATTACAGCCAAACTACCATGCATGGAAAATTTCATCCAAATTCTTTTTTTTTCTTTTGAAACAGAATCTCTTGTGCCCTAGGCTAGCCTTGAACTCCTCAGTAGCCGTGGATGACGACTGATCCTCCTGCCCTTCAAGTATTGGAATTATAGGGCTGAAACGCATGATCTGCAGGTTTCAAGTAAGCCTGGGTTACACTGTGCAAATCAGTCTTTTAAAAGTTGCTAAACTGCCAGGTGCGGTGACGCATGCCTGTAATCCCAGCACTTGGGAGGCAGAGGCAGGTGGATCTCTGTGAGTTCGAGGCCAGCCTGGTGTACAAAGCAAGTCCAGGACAGGCAGGGCTACGCAGAGAAATACTGTCTCAAAACAAAGCAAAACAACAACAAAAGTTGCTAAGTTGCTGTTTCTGTGCGTTTAACTTGGGTCTCTGGCTCCCTGACCATGAGTGGATCTCCTGGTAGACAAATTCCTAGACCACAAACTGCAAAGCCAGACCTCTGCTGACCTCTCATTTTTGTAGGGGAACCCAGCCACACCCTATCTGCATATACATGGAACCCCAATTTATAATCATGAAAGCGTCCCTCAAACACAGGAAGTTCATAAAAGCCAGATTAAACACCTCTAATGACAGAGTGTCCATGTCCCACATCCTAGGTCCTTTCTAAAACCAAGCCTCATGCGGTCTGAGCCAGTTATCAGCTGAGGAGATCCACATCCCACTCTGGCAGAAGGAACCTGACAACCCTTCACATCCCCAAGGGCCACAGCACTGTGACGTCCTGAGCGATGAAGGCCTGCAGCAGGCAGACTAACCGCCTCTGCATGTTTACAGAGCCCTTAGAACCACTGTGCACAGGGCTGCAAGAAACCACATGAAAGTTTACCAGCATCTGTGGCCAGGAAAAAACTGCTTAGTGAATGAGTGCCACTGCTCTCACTAGCTCTCAGCCCAGTGGAACCATGGCTCTGCTCCAAGGAGCAGCCTGGGGTTTGGTCTCAGGTCCCAAGTCAACATACACAGTCCCCATCCCTCACACCCTCCTCAGGCGGCAGCGTTACCATCATGCCTCACACCCCCACGGTAGAGACACTGGTGGGAAGGCTGATGTGTTGTAGAAGTGCATACCTGGAAGACTGAGGACACTGGGGATCATCAGTCTAAAGTTACCAGGGAGAGGGGGGACGCATATGCTGGCGGTGTTCCTGAATAGTTCCTGCATTTCAGGCACAGAAAATACTTACTAAACGCATCTACTGCCTTTGTCACATTGTCCTGGGCAGACCTGGGAAAATAAAATAAGACTGTTTTCCTCCTTGGAAACTACAAAGAGAACAAAAGCAGCACATGGTCAACGACCACCCACTTTCATTGAGGTTCCTACGATCTCTGGACTTGGCCAGGTGTGATGGCACAGTCCTTTAATTTTACCACTTCAGAGGCACAGGCAGATCTTGGGGAGTTCCAGGCCAGCCAGAGTTACAAAGTGAGAGCCTATCTCAAACCAAACCACGGCTCTGGCTCAGTGTGGCCTGCCAAGCACATCCAGTGAGTCCCAGGGCTCTCTGCTGGGAGGCATCCGTCTTGGCCCTGGTCTTCAGGGTACCTAACGTGCTTCCCAGAAGCTCCCCACTCTGAGCAACAGAACAGGACTCTCCCACGCCGTTCCCACACACACTCACGTGACTCCTTTTTGGAAATGACACTCTGAGCAAGGCAGATGCACTCTGGCATTGCTGCTCACGTAACTGTTGCCACCCAAAGCTCTTGTTCACAACTTGGATCAAATCCCGTCTTTGCACGTTTATGCCGACCGCTGCCACTGCCCAGATACATATGCTTAACCTTTCTGTTTTCCAACTGTTAGGACCTGAGTACTCTATTTCCCACTCCTCTTCCCATGTAGACAGGAAACCCTCCAGTATCCAAATTCTTTAGAACCATGGCTGTCTGGGCTGGCAAGACGGTATGAACCCTGATGCCAAGTCTGATGACCCAAATTTAATCTGTGGGACCCACAACGGTGGAAAGATCTGACTCCATGGCACATACAGATACATGCAGATACACATACACACAAGTAGATTCATGTGTTAGAAATTAAAAGTAAGGGGCTAGAGAGACAACTTCATGGCTAAAAGCAGCGGCTGCTCTTCCAGAGGACGCAGGCTCTAGTTCCTACATCCACATGGTGACCTACAACCACCTGTACCTCCAATTCCAGGAAACTCAATGCCTTCTTCCGTCCTCTAAGGGCAGCAGGCACACACATAGTGCACAGATACACACGCAGGCAAAACATCCACACACACACAACACAACAATTTCTTTTAAAAATGAAATAAATCAGATCTTCTGACAGAAAGACAAGAGTGTGGCTCCCCTGAGGGGCATGGCCAGTCGGGGCGCTCTGGGATTTCCTTACAGGTGTACCACTCCTGTCACCTTTAAAACTCAGTGTGCTCTGTTAAGAACAGGGAAGTGTCTGCTGCCTGGGCTGGCGCACGGTTGGTATTATGTGCAAAACTGTAAAAGACAGTTCAGGATGGGAGAATGCTATGCAGCTGAGCAGCATTCCTAAGGACGACACTTTACCACAGGTGCACGGTCCCCTTCTCCAATCCCTGCTGGCTACTGCTATAAATCCCGGAGCTGAGGCACTCAGACAGAGTGTGCCAAACCTTGCTAGGTGACATAATTTTACGGGTCGACTGTCACAGAGCAGTCAGTCACATAGCCAGTAAGGGAAACTCTTCATGTGACGCATGTCTGTGCAGATGGAACACATACTCAACCATCTCCCCCTCACCTCAACACTCATGCTTGCTTTGCTTTTTTGGGTTTTTTTTTTTTTTTTTTTTTTTTTTTTGCTTTTTCGAGACAGGGTTTCTCTGTATAATAGCCCTGGTTTCCTGAAACTCACAGAGATCCACCTGTCTCTGCCTCCTGAATGCTGGACTACAGGCATGCACCACCATGCCCTGCAAATTTTCAGCTGGAAAGTTTTGTGAGTTCTTTGTTAATTAAAAAGGCAACACAGAAGAAGGGCGTGGTGGCACACACCTTAAACCCCAGCACTCAGAGACCCTGTCTCAAAAAACACCAAATAAATAAGTAAATAAGTTGTAAGAAAATACTGTGTGGTGGCGACATACACCTTTAATCCCAGCACTAAGGAGGCAGAGGCAGGGGGATTTCTGTGAGTTCAAGGCCAGCCTGGTCTACAGAGCGAATACCAGGACAGCCAGGCTACAGAAAGAAACCCTGTCTCAAAAAAACTAAAAGAAAAGTTATAAGAAAAATCGTCATAATTTGACAACTCAAAAACAAAATAAATCTTTTTCAGACCTTCCTCTCCAATCTAGATGATACCTCAAACTAATCACCTATGAATTTTGGCTTGTAGGGGGTTTTTTGTTTTTTCAAGACAGAGTTTCTCTGTGTTGCCTTGGTTGTCCTAGAACTCTCTTTGTAGACCAGACTGGCCTCGAACTCAGAGATCCACCTGTCTCTGCCTCCTAAGTCCTGGGACTAAAGGTGTGCGCTACCACACCTAGCTGTGGTTTATAAGGTTTTTGAAATAGGTCTTATGTAAGTTAGGGTGGCCTAGAACTTGCTATACAGTATAGAGGATGACCTTCAAATCCTAATCCTTCAGCCTCTACCTCCTGAGTACTGGGATTATAGGCATGTGCCACTATGCTTGGTGACCCAGGACATCTGAAAGAACATCACTATTGAAATATGCCCAGCTAACTGGGTGTACTGGCACTTACTGGCGATTACAGGTGCAGAGGGGGACGCAGAGGATCTCAGGTCCAGGCTAGCCTAAGATACGCAGGGAGATCCCATCTCAAAATCAGAAAGAAATGTGCTCAAGTAATTACAGTATTGGAAACCTCCCGTGCACATCACTGTGGGAGCCAGGAGCCTAGTCCTTGAGAAGTGCAGGGGCTCTGCCACTCACCCACAGCACAGTACTAGGAAGCTTGAGATCTGGGCCACAGGCACAGGCCTGAAGGCAGAACATCCGTCTCACTCACCTATCAGCCCAGCCTCACACGGGAAGTGAGGGGCCTGCTGACCAGAGCAGGAAACTGAGGCCTAGGGACATGATATGACTTTTGCTACTTTGAGGGTCACCCGACAGCTGTGGGAGGACGTAAGTCGCTGGGGAATCTTTCACAGCCTCCCTTTCACAGACAGTCCTTCCCTTCTCTGTCTTCCATGACTCTCCTGCATCTTTGCCTGAGAGTTGTCCCCATGCCTATCTGCAGAAAGTGGCTGTGGCACAACAGTCTAGCAATCCATGGACCACAGTCCATCAGAATCTACTCAACAACAGCAAAAAGAAGGTTCCAGGTGTCTTACTCGGAGGCTTCCATGTCCTGGTCGTCGCAAGACTCTTCCTCTCCAAGGACAATCTCAGGGTCTGGTTTCCGAATGAGAAAGAACAGAACTGTCCCCACGAGGCTTATCACGGTCAGAGCAATGAACACTGTCCTGCGGTCGTTCTCTAAGGACAAGAGGGAAGAGTGGATGGCACTGGTAAAGCAATGCTGGTTAGTGTCATGCCCACTGGCTGTCACTATGCGGTGAGGCATTTCCCCATTACGTTTTTATTTTAAGGCACCAGTACACACTTGGGAGGAGGAGGAAACAGCCGTGTCCATCTCTGTCTTCCGGCTAGAGGGTACTAATGAGCTAAAGACAGAGCAGTACAAGGGCACAGCTGTCTCTTCTCTTTAACTAAAGGAGGGCACAGATCCAACAACTCAACACTCCCAGACCCCCGGGAGCCTGGCGAGCACGTGCACACTCAGCCCGACCTTCTGGCTTACTTGGCAAAGCACAGCCATGAACTCTAAACCTTCACTTAATAAAGCTGAGGCAAAAGCTTATGAAAAAGCAAACACCATGAGAAACCTCAGGGGGCCAAAGTGCACTGGCATGACACCTGGAGCAGTGACGGGCATTTCTGCGGAACTCCTGCTCTGCTTCCAAACATCTGGATAAAGCAACGTGAACAAGACTAACCTGAAATTTGAGTTTTCCCTTGCCAGGCAAAATATATGTAGAGATTTCCAAAGAACAAGCTGTGGGGGAGAAAGCGAGAAGACGCTGGGGAATCACTGGAACACTGGGGTTATGTCTGTTTATTTACTGGGAACAGAGTCTCACTATGCACCCCTGGCTGGCCTGGAACTCAAGATCCGCCTCCTCTGCCTCCTGAGTGCTGGACTTAAAGGTGTGCGCCACTGTGCCCAGCTCATACTTTGGGCTTTTAAAATCTACTCCCATTATCTGAAGAGGCGAAAAGGCTAGTGAGAAAAGTGGGGGGGAGGGGGGCCCGCCCTGGGTCCCTGGGTTACAGTATCTACTCCACCTGACTTTCTGAGAAGTTAACTGACTTGGATGCATGTGACAGCAACCTGACTCAGCACTGCCCCACAGGGCTTGACTCACTTGACACATGTGACTTACTGGGACTCTCCAGACTCTCCAAGTAAGTTGGAAACAAAAGAATGCTACTTCTGTGTGTGTGGTGTGTGTGTGTGAGTGGGGCAGGGGGTTGAGACAGGGTTTCTCTGTGTAACAGCTCTGGCTTCCCTGGAACTCGCTCTGTAGACCAGCTGGCCTCTGCCTCCCAAGTGCTAGACAAAGTCATGCTACTTTTAAATTCTAAAATTTAAAGAGTCTGTGAACAAGACATGCAAATTAAGTACCCACACCTCCACTTGGCACACTTTCTTAAGGAACGGTCATTCACTGCCTCTTGTGTTTCTTAATCTCTAAGTCTTTAAAACTAAACTCTGGCACCAGGGATGGTGGGGTGCACCTCAGTCTCACTGAGTCCAAGTGTTTAAAAGGCCAGCCCAGTGAGACTCCCAACCAGTCTCAACCAAACAAAAACCAAAATCCCTATCACCACCATCAACTAAACATTCAAATTTAAGTCTTGTGGAAAAACAAAGCTCTTAAAATTTTTTTCATTACATTCAGTTGTTTGTACATGGGAGGTGTGCCGGTGCTTGCTGAGTTGTTGTCTCCTTCTACCATGTGGGTCTAGGGACGACAGAACTCGTCATCAGGTCAGGCGGCAAACGTGCTTCTATCCACTGAGCCATCCCACTGGCTCCAGGCTGGCCTTGAACTCACTGCAACCCTCCTGCCCCTCCCGCCTGCCTGCTGGAGTCACGGTGTGTGCCAGCACACCAAGCTCCTCAGGATGTACCACTGAAACCCCACCATCACAAGCACAATACTGCTGTTGCTCTTTTTTCAGGAAATGTCTACTGTGCTCTGGTTCAGATGTGGCACCACTTGTTCCCCCTTGTGGACTGAGTGTGTCTGTTCACGGCTATCAAGCTGTGCAGCTTGGTGGGAGGATGTGGCTCCTGGGCTCCAGAGAGCCATGGTTACAACGGTTAACCCTGAGTCTTCTCATCTGAAGACTACAGATGGTGCCTTCCACCTCCCAAGTCTGTGTGAAGATACGTGAAATTCAACAGATAACCCACAAGGCCTAAAATACAGAGGATGCTAAATACATGGACGTTAACTTTAAATTGCAGTAAAATAGTTCCCTGTCGTAAAGTATAAATCTGAACCACACAATAAAGATCTAGCAGATGATGCCTGAAAGGAATCAGGGACAGACTGAGCCCCAAAGAGATCATTACCTAGACTGTAAGAGCGCCCAGAAAATTCCACTGTTTCTCCCGATTGTGTGCTCATCGGAATTTATTGTCAGGCAATTCCCTTGTGCTGTCCAAAGTACTAAAATTCAAACCAAAAAGTTCATCAGAGGAATGACACCAGGCAGCTTCCCCTGCTCACGTAAACAGCACCCGAGCCCCGGGAAAGCGGGTGCAGGCGATGCTCACCAGCAGCTGCGATTCCAATGAAAACAGACGCTGTGTAGAAGGACCATGGGAAAGGCTGGATAAAAACGGCAATGTACATGCTAAAATACAACAGGTCAGTGCATTACAGTCAAACAGTATGTGAAACAGAGTGCTAAGCACGCCGCCCCAGGGCCAGCTCAGAAGTCCTCATCCTTAACTGCATCCCGGAAAGCACTTTCTCAGTTCTGCCTTTTGAAAAGAAATACATGTGAGCTGGTTTCGGCCTTTTTTCATTTGAGCTGTCTCCAGCCTAAGCCGCTAACTGCCATGAGCTCAATACAGGATGAGGCCTGAGCTCAGAAAACATTTCCCTCTCAACTTCACACAAATCTGTTCGCCAATGTAAATGAAAACAAACTTATTTCATAAAAGGGTCTTTCCAACTCTAACAGAAAGAGATTTTTGCATTGCATTTATTAATAATACGACAAAAGCTGACGTATGCCACACACGGTGGAACCTGATGACAGTATCAAACTCTGAAGGCTGAGCCAGGAAGATCTCCAGTTTGGGGCCAGCCTGGGTCTGGGCTATAGTGAGACCCCGTCTCAAACACAAAAACTAACGTGATACACTTAGCAGTTATAACTAGAGTGTTCCTGAAGTAACTACTTTCTGCTGTACTTGCAAGCGTCCTTAATTAAGTGAGTGAAGGGAAAAAGAACTACTCACCTGTAAAACAAACCACTGACAAACATAGAGATCTGAGGTCCTACGATGGCAACCACGGATGGAGTGATCAAGTTGGAAGCAGAGAACACGCCGTAAATAATCGCCAGGCTGCTCACACAACGCACAGGAGGGAACAAGAACAGAAGCTTTAATTAACACCTCAGAAGTTCACTTCTAAAATTCTGCTTAGGCAGCCAACCAGCTCAGTGGGCAAAGGCACCCGTGCGAGCTTGGCAACTTGCGCTCCATGCGGCAAACTCACAGTGTGGAAAGACAGGACAAACTGCCCTCTGACCCCACGCGCACACTGTGATATGTGGACGCGCATATACACATGCACAGAATAAGGTAAGATAGTGTGAACGTCTATTCCTAATGCCCCTGTCTGTCTGTTCTAGGAGAGTATTGGGATTACAGGCATGTGCCACCACATCTAGCTTGTATTAAATATTTGTACCACGTTTCTCTTAGCCAGCTTGCCTGTAACATGATTCCAACTATTGTTTTACATGGAAGTGTTAAGAAGCACTGTGAAGGCTACACAGAGGAAACCCTGTCTTGAAAAACAACAAACAGGGCTGGAGAGATGGCTCAGTGGTTAAGAGCGCCGCCTGCCTTCCAGAGGTCCTGAGTTCAATCCCAACAACCACATGGTGGCTCACAACCATCTATAATGTGATCTAACACCCTCTTCTGCAGATAAGGCACTCATATGCAATAAATAAAATAAATAAATATTAAAAAAAAACAAAAAGCCCACAGAAGACACAGTACTACAACGTTGTAACAGTAATAGTCATCTAAAACAAAGGACACTAACACCCTCTCATCCTCAGATACCACATACCACATCTGGGTAATAAAGAACCGCAATAAGCCGGGCGGTGGTGGCGCACACCTTTAACCCCAGCACGTGGGAGGCAGAGGAAGGTGGATCTCCATAAATTCAAGGCCAGCCTGGATTGGATTACAAAGCGAGTTCCAGGACAGCCAGAACTGTAACACGGAGAGACTCTGTTTTGAAAAATCAAAAAGAGCTGGAATAAGAGTTTTGTCATTGACGTGGGATGGGGTACAACAAACCTATAAGCAAAGAGAATTTAAGAAAAAGTAGCCGGGCATAGCAATGCATGCCTGCCATCCCAATACTCAGGAGTCTGAGAATGAGCGGGTTGCAGGCCAGTATCTATTACAGGATAAAATTCATATTTCTTTAAAAATTTTAAAAAGTCAGCCAGGCAGTGGTGGTGCACACCTTTAATCCCAGCACTCAGGAGGCAGAGGCAGGCAGATCCCTGTGAGTTTGAGGCCAGCCTGGTCTACAAAGCGAGTCCAGGACAGCCAAGGCTACACAGGGAAACCCTGTCTCGAAAAACCAAAACCACACAAAATATTAAATCAAATATATTTAAAGAGTGTGTGTATGGCTTAATTTCACAATGCAACAATGTATACATACTAGAAATAAACATGCATAGTTCTTGTCAATTAAAAGTTTTGGGTTTTTTTGTCTTTTTTTTTAAAAAACAGATTTATTTATTTATTATGTTTACAGTGTTCTGCCTGCATATCTGCCTACAGGCCAGAAGAGGGCACCAGATCTAACTACAGCCGATTGTGAGCCACCATGTGGTTGCTGGGAATTGAACTCAGGACCTTTGGAAGAGCAGCTACTGCTTTTAACCTCTGAGTCATCCCTCTAGCCCTGTTTTTTTGTTTTACAGAGAACCCAGAGCTAGACTGGGTAGTGCATTTATTAGTTAATTAGCACACTCGGAGGCAGAAGCAAGAGGATTTCTGTGACTTTAAGACCAGCCACTTTGAGGCCGGCCTGGTCTATACAATGACTTCCAGAACAGTCAGAGCTACATGAAGAAACCCTGCCTCGAAAAACAAACAAATAAGACGAACCCACGCACACACATATGCACACACGCACACTAGCGTGCAAATGCTTGTCCTACTTACACACAAAGAGTATAAGCAGCAGCAGGACAAACTTGGAGCGCTCTTCGAGATACGCACACACAGCAGAGGCTGGCAGCCATGGCCTCTGGATCCTGCTAACCACAAACCAACCGCCTTGCCCAATCTGTCCTGTATCTCAGCAGTGGGTAAAGCCAGCACCACAGAGACCTCACTGGCACCTTCCAGACAACTAGCAGTGAGGGCAGAAGAGGATCTTGGTAGCCTTGGGCTAGAGGAGACTGAATTCTTTAGAGCAGGTTATGGAAAAGGGGGAAGAGGAAAAAAAAAAAAAAAAAAAAAAAAACGGAACCCAGAAGCCAGGCCTGGTGCTACAGGTTCTAACCTGTAGGGAGGTAGAGATGAGAGGTAACCTTGAACTTCACATCCTCTCAAGGCGGTGAGCTCAAGGCCAGATGGGGGTCAAGGCTACATGAGAAGAGGCAGCGGCAGCCGAGGGATGTACATACCAGCTACAGACCCAAAGTGCTATGGCTTTGTGAAGTTTTCATTCTCTCTGCCCATAAGACCGGGCCTAACAGCATAAAAAAGTTTAAAACTTCTGATGAAATTACAAAGCCATGAAGACCTCGTGTTTCAACGGTTACAGCACTGTTTAGGATTAGGGCGCAGTTTTGATGAGACGTGCAGGCATACTGAGCTGGAGGCGCTACGCTGTCTTTGTAGCCACGACCTCAGTAAAGAACCTGTGCTCACTGAGGTAACTTGCCCAGGGTAGCAAAGCACTCGAGTTCTGAAGCCAGGCTTTCAATCCCAAACTCTTAATTCTATAGAAAATCTTAAGCCATCATTTTAAAAAGTGTTACCATCGAGCCGGGCATGGTGGCGCTCGCCTTTAATCCCAGCACTCGGGAGGCAGAGGCAGGTGGATCGCTCTGAGTTCGAGGCCAGCCTGGTCTACAAAAGCGAATTTAGGACAGCCAAGGCTACACAGAGAAACCCTGTCTCGAAAAACCAAAAATCAAAACAAAAAAAAACCAAAAAAAAAAGTTACCATCACATGTATTTATTTTGGGATTGAAGGCGTGCACCACCACGCCTATAGTTTTCTTGTTTCTACACTTGAAATTTTACGTGTGTACGGCACACGGGTGTATTCCTGCGTGGAAGTCACTGACGACCTGCAGGAGCTGGTTCTCCCTCTCACTGCACAGATGCTGAAGACGAATTCAAACAGCCTGGGAGGCAGGGGTCTTTACCCAACGAGCTACCTGAATGGCCCCCAAATCAGAAAAGAGACAGACAGATTTGACACAACCATGGCTTCTCAGAGTTTTGGATAAAATCAAATAGAAGTACAAAAGGAATTACTACTGTTCAGTCACAACACTTTATTGGTGATTTTCCCGAAGAGAAGTATGGAACTATAACATGCAAAGTAAAACCACGCACACAGTACAATACCTGGTATATCCACTGCCATGAAAATCTGTGCTATTTAAGCTCCTGATGACAGTTTGCTGTGTGGAAAACAAAACCAATCAACGAAAACGTCTTGCCAGCCCCCTCCCCCTTTGGAAAGCCTAAATACACAGCGCTGCTATCAGTCACCCAAGCCCACTCTGGGAGCAGAAAATGACATTTGCGGAAGACATTCCGGAGACCGGGAATGGGCAATCGGCTGTGCCCACGCCCGGTTTTAGTAGTTCAACCACCCAAGCACGTACTAGAATTAAAGTAACTTTGGGCAACACTCAAACTCCAAGCCGCATCTGAATAGTAAACGCCAGTGCACAACACCCCCTATGCTAGAACTTTCTGGCACACGAAATCAAACTAAACCATAGAAAACAGGAGGTGCAATCTCGGCGTGGTTGCGGGCGTCAACGTTCATTATTGTCACAGCTGGAGCGCATCCCGATAGGCGTTTCAAAGGAGGGGGCACCAATTCCAACTCACCGCCACGTTTCCACAAGTTTGAAAGGCGGTGAACATAAACATAAAGGCAACTCCTAAAATAACGATGTTGAAAAGCTTTTTGGATTCCGGGGACATTTTGGCTCCGCTCGGTCGGAGGTCGGCAGCGGCCCGGGGCACTCAAGTCACCTCTCCTCCTCCAGTCGAACCCCCTGACAGTCCTGAAGGGAGAAACCAAATCAGAGAGCCACGCCAGCCAGAACGCCAGTCCCCAGTCCAAGGACGGGAACCGCGAGCGTAGGAGGAACTCCTTCCCACCGGCACAGCTGGGGCTCTCCAGGGACCTGACAGAACGGGGAGGAGACCCCGGGCCAGCGCGCAGCAACTCCGGGTGCAGGTTAGGGGATTAGGAGCAAGGACGGGCGGTAGCAGCCTCTGGGGACCCGCCTTCCCCCGCCTGCCTGACTCACAGCCGATCACGAGGCCGGTCAGCTGACCGCTACGTGGGCGCAGCGCCCGCCGGGAAATGTAGTCCGGGGCGCCGTGGACGGGGGGGGGGGGGGGGGGGGGGGGCGGCTAGCGCGTGCCTCCCGGTTACACTACCCCGGTTCCTTCCGTAAGCGGAAAGGACCGGGAGAGTGAAACCAGGTAGCCAGAGCGCAGCGAGCTAAAGTCAAGGGCGGCGGGAGTGGGGAACCTGAGGTGGCCTGGGACACAGGCAGAGGGGAGCAGGAGAACCCCTCCAGCAGGCGGGGCTGACCGGGGCGTGGAGCCCCGGTATTGGCGAGGGAAGGAGGCGGCGCCCTGGAGGGGAGCGCTTCCTCTTCCTCCTTCCACACCCCCCCCCTCCCCGCGCCTTCCTTCGCGGGCCTCGCCGGCGGAAAGAGCATTTGGCGGGCTTTCTAACTGCTTTCACAAGCCGCTCCCCCCCCACTCCCTCCCTTCCTCCCTCCCTCCCCACGGCAGTGACTGCGCGCTTTCCGCCCTCCCGCCGCGCTTTGCGCAGGCGCACCGGGGAGGGGCGGGGCGCGCCGCGGCGACGTTACGGAGCGCGGCGGGGACGAGCCAATCAGAAGATTCATTTCCGGGTGGCGCGGGCGCCATTTTGTGAGGGTGGGTATAAATAGGCGCTGGGTCCCGCCCGCCCGTTCAGTTGCCGCTCGCCAGTCCGGGCTGCGTGTTCTCCGTGACGGCTGTGTCGGCTCCCAGCGCCAAGTCCACGCGGACGGCAACTGCCAGGAGAGGCGGCGCGGCTTGCGGCCGCCGCGGCCTGAGGGAGCCGCGCTTCGGGCCGGGAGCGAGGGGCCTGCGCAGGGCGTCAGCGTCTCGGCGCCAGTCGGCGAGGCCCAGGGCCGCCCGCCAGCCATGAGCTACGGCCGCCCGCCGCCCGATGTGGAGGGCATGACCTCCCTCAAGGTGGACAACCTGACCTACCGCACCTCACCCGACACGCTGAGGCGCGTCTTCGAGAAGTACGGGCGCGTCGGCGACGTGTACATCCCGCGAGACCGCTACACCAAGGAGTCCCGCGGCTTCGCCTTCGTCCGCTTCCACGACAAGCGCGACGCCGAGGACGCCATGGACGCCATGGACGGGGCCGTGCTCGACGGCCGCGAGCTGCGGGTGCAGATGGCGCGCTACGGCCGCCCGCCCGACTCGCACCACAGCCGCCGGGGCCCGCCACCCCGGAGGTACGGCGGCGGCGGCTACGGACGGCGGAGCCGCAGGTGAGCGGGGCCGCGGGCGGGCGGGCGGGCACAAAGGTAGCGCGCGCGGAGCACGTGGAGGGGCGGGCCCCTCCCCTCCCTCGCGGCCTGGGCGGTGGCAGGGCCGGGCCGCTCGGTGCGAGACCCCGCCTCGCGGCGAGGGAAATGGCGCCGGTGCAGCCAGATAATGGCGGCGGGGAGGGTGGAGCGGGCGGGGCTGCCCCGGCGGCCCGCAGCTCACCCTGTCGGCGTCGCCCGCGTCCCGCCCGCAGCCCTCGGCGCCGTCGCCGCAGCCGGTCCCGGAGCCGGAGCCGTTCCAGGTCCCGGAGCCGCTCTCGCTACAGCCGCTCCAAGTCTCGGTCCCGCACCCGGTCCCGCTCGCGCTCCACCTCCAAGTCCAGATCCGCGCGGAGATCCAAGTCCAAGTCGTCGTCGGTCTCCAGATCCCGCTCGAGGTCCAGGTCCAGGTCGAGATCCAGAAGCCCTCCCCCGGTGTCCAAGAGAGAGTCCAAGTCCAGGTCGCGCTCCAAGAGCCCCCCCAAGTCTCCAGAAGAAGAAGGAGCTGTCTCCTCCTAAGAAAATGGTAATGTCTGCGGGCCTCTGAGACACACCCTGACTCCCGTGGGGGATGAAGTAGGTCTTTTGAGCCGTGTTAGTAAAGGTGACTCCTGGTATTACAGAGTACTGCTCTGAAGTTACTCGGCTTTGGGAGTGATGCTGAAGAGGGGTCTGCAGAGAGGACTGTGTAAAGCTTAGATAGTAATGGCTGTTTCATACTGTTTGAGACCTATTAATGAAAATGACTATTTCTTGCTGTTTTTATCCAACGTCTGCATTTTCCCCCTTTAAAGCTGCGGTCTCCTGTTTGATAAAAGAATATTGGCCAGTATTGCAGATTTTAACTGATTTGGCTGATCCTCCAGGGACCAGTTTCTGTGGGCGTGTATTGGAGCAGGTTTGTCTTTAAATGTTAAAGATGCACTATCCTCATAGAGAAAAACAATCAGTTCAACTGTTGTTGTACTGACTGGGACTTCTTACTCTAATGGATGTGGCAAAGGAATTGCAATTAAGAAGCAATGAACTTTTGGAACCCCAAAAGACAGTTAACAGGTATTGCACTGGGTGGGGAAAGGATAGTGTGTCTTTAACTCTAAAATTGTTTGGTCCTGTTTTTTTTTTAAAGGAAAGGGCCCTAAGTAGCTGACTAAGAACATCCTCAACTGCCAAATGTTTCATTTTCAAACATCTTAAAGTGTAAACTAATTTCTGATAGCAAGTTTTTGTTTGAATACAGCCCTACCCTGCCCTCCCGGTTTTTTTTGTTTCGTTTTCTTTTCTTTTTACTTCTCCTCCCCTTGCCTTTTTTTGCCTTGGTTATTTGGCCAAGAATCATTGAACATGTGCTGGTGGTAGCCTTTGGGGGAAATTCCCATTTGGGCCTTTAAAACTGAAAGTGGCCGGGTGGAACCTTCTGTAACCTACTTGTTTCACCAGAGCCTTAGTAAGTACCTGCCTGATACTGAAACCGTATGCGCTTTGGTGCCTTTGTAGTGGTGGAGGGTAAGCTGAACCTTTTTCTTTTCAAACCTAGATGGATCGGCAAGCAGCTTAACAGAGGACATTGGGGGACAGGACCACAAACTCAGTCCATCGGTCCATAGAAGAGTCCTTGGAACAAGCAACTGGCTATTAAAAAGGTTATTTTGTAACATTTGTCTAACTTTTTACTTGTTTTAATCTGCCTCAGGTGGCAAACTTCATTTTATGTGCCATTTTGTTGCTGTTATTCAAATTTCTTGTAATTTAGTAAGATGAGCGACTTCAGATTTCATTATTGGATTGGATTATTTGAGGTAAAATTTTTTTTGTTTATAGTGCTGACTTTTTTGTTTGAAATTAAACAGATTGGTAACCTAATTTGTGGCCTCCTGACTTAATAAAGAAACTGCAGCCATTACACACAGCCTAAAGCTGTCAGCAGATTGACTCAACATTGCCTTCACTCCTTAAAATTAAAATACCCACGAAAGTTGGTGTAATTTGTTTATATATGTTATTTACCTTCAGGTCTAAATGATAATCTGAACCCAAATTTGTATAAAGACTTTTCAGGTGAAAGACTTACTTTTTTTTTTTTTTTAAAGGATTGTTTACCCAACACAATTCTAATCTCTTCTCTTATGTATTTTTGTGCACTAGGCGCAGTTGTGTAGCAGTTGAGTAATGCTGGTTAGCTGTTAAGGTGGCGTGTTGCAGTGCAGAGTGCTTGGCTGTTTCCTGTTTTCTCCTGATTGCTCCTGTGTAAAGATGCCTTGTCGTGCAGAAACAAATGGCTGTCCAGTTTATTAAAATGCCTGACAACTGCACTTCCAGTCACCCGGGCCTTGCATATAAATAATGGAGCATACAGTGAGCACATCTAGCTGATGATAATTACACCCCCCCTCCCTCAAAAAAATATGGTAAATCTGATCATCCTCGTTCATGTATGAACTTAAAAATCAGAAAAAAAATGTTAAGGAAACAAATGGTTTGTAACTTTGTAAGTACTTAAAACATGGTGTATCTTTTGCTTATGAATATTCTGTACTATAACCATTGTTTCTGTAGTTTGATTAAAGTGTTTTCTTGATGTTAAAATTTGAGAATATGTTGTCTTTTTCTCCCTGCCCCCCATTTAATCCCCATTTAAGTGCGATTAATTCATGTAATAGCTTTAAAGGTGAAATTGAGCAAGGTTTTCCTTCCTTGCTCAATGCTTTTTAGGAGCACTTAGTCTTCAGTGTCTTGTGTTTGGTGTTCACAGATACAGGGTTATTCTAAGTATTGGGACTGAGAGCATGTCCTACTTTTTCCCCCCCAAGACAAGGTCCTGGCTGGCCTCGAAGTCAGATCTGCCTCCCTAGTGCTGGGATTAAACATATGTTTGTCATCATGCACCTTGCAAATACGTCCTTTAATGATTGAGAGCATCTAAGTTCTTTTCAAGTTTTAATAAACATTACACTGCCCATGAGTGTTGTCCTAGGTATGGCACAGCCTTATGGCCTGTGCAGGTCTGACCATCTTCTGGTCCATTCATTGCATTTGTTCAAGAACACTCAATTTAAAAAAAAAAAAAAGATTTATTATGTATAACGTGTTGTGTGTGCGCTTGCATGGCAGAAGGCACCAGATCTCACTACAGATGGTTGTGAGCCAACATGTGGTTGCTGGGAACTGAACTCAGCCTCTGAAGAATGACTTCTTGAATCTTCTGAGACATCTCTTTAGCCCCAAGACAAACTCAGTTAACTCAGTTCTTTGCAAAGGAGATAACCAGCATTTCAACAGTATGTCTTCCTGGAAGGGTAGACTCTGCTATATCTTCCTTGTCTGCATCAAAAGACTCCAGAGGAATATGGACACATCTCATGTCCCACTTGTAGAGCAAGCCTTCAAGTGACCAGTCAGCACTTGGGAGAGAAATCAATTATGTCTTCTCTGGTTTAATGCATTTGGATGATCATTGTAAAAGGAATTAATAAGCATGCATACTCACCTTCTGACCTGGTATGTAGACCAAAATTGAGCTTCTGGATTCCTTTGCATCAGAAAGTATACTGTAGCTAAAATGCTTTCAAAGTCTATGGGGGGGAGGGGAGTGCTTTTTTAGTGAGTTCTATAAAAGGGTCTCTAGCCAAGTTTGCTATAGATTAAGCTTACCTTCTGGTTCAAAGAACACATCAGATGCAAGAATGATGTCTTGTGGTGGCAAAGACAGAAGGTCTTTTGATATGTGGCCCCATGTCAGTCCTACAATTTGCACCTGGGGCAGGTTATTCATCTGGCAGCTTTGCCAACAGATATCCAGACAGTGAGGAAACTCTGAGCTGTCAGATAGTATTACTTCTGCACCACATTTAGCAGCCAAAATCCCTGGAAGGCTCACTCCAGCTCCAATCTAAATGAAGACGGTATTTAGCTTTCACCAGGTGTGGTGGCACACATGCATGCCTTTAATCCCAGAAGAGGCAGGTGGATCTCTGAGTTGGAGGTCTACAAAGAGTTCTAGAGCAACCAGGGCTATTACACAGTTTGTGTGTTCTGGACTGGCTTTGAACTCAGATCTGCCTGCTCCATCTCAGAGCTAGGACTAAAGGCATATGACAACGCCTGACAAGCCCAAAATTTGAGCTTTAGCAGTTTGGCTAACTAGTTTGCTATAAAGTGGTAGTGCATGCCTGCTTTAGCATTTGATTTTGCTTCCATATTAACGCAGCTTAATTTACAATGCAGACTTGTGCTACTACCTACCATGGTTTCCAGCCTCACATGATCTGGAGTAGAAACACCTGACCACATGTAGTGCCAGAAAAGGTGAACTGCATAGCCAGTTGTGCCACTAACTGGTATTGCCGTTACAGCCAACATCTCCAGATTTGAGCTACTCAGAATTTTAGTAATTTAAAAATGTGAAGACCTTTCCCAGTCCAGAATTTCAAAGTTGGCCAAACCACCCGATTTTAAAAATACTTTAGACTGGCTAGCACGAAGAAATTAATATAACGCAGCATTCTTAAAACTACTGTTACCTCCAAGACGGCTTTCCCTGGCAGAGATCTTCTGTGGAACCACAAGTATTGGGCCAGGACTACAGCACAAGGCCAAGCATACATCCCATACTGGGCATGCAGGACCTGCAAAGGAGGTTTTCGTATGAATATGTAACTTTAGGTAATTGGAATGGATTAGTGGGGTACTGTCAGTCACTGACATCCATTATCATGACAGTCCTCCCCAGTCTGACCCACAGCACACCTGGATTGAACCCAGGGCTTCATGGATGACAGCCCTGGTCTCTCCACAAGCATTTTTATGCATATGGGTATTTTGTCTGCATGTTACGTATATGCACTGTTGGTTTGACTGGTACCTCTGAAACTAGAAGGTGTTCCACTTCCCAGAACAAGCCCAGGTCCTCTGCAAAAATTAGCAAGTGACCTTAACCAAGTCATCTCTCAGCCCCTGTACAAACATTTAAACTGAGAATCGGAAACAGTTACAGCTTTTTGGATTAGAGTGCACACACATTACATACTGGACAATGATGGGTAGAAAGCAAGGGTATTTTTGGTTGTTAATAAATGCTACAACAATAGACAGAATGTTGTTGCTGTGAGGGTGTAGCAGAAGACAGGGTTGACCAAGCAAGTGCCTTAACTATAAGTAAAAGACAAGTTTATTGAACTGCATCTTTTTGTTTTGTTTTTGGAGACAGGGTTTCCCTGGGTAGGTAGCCTTAGCTGTCCTGGAACTGGCACTGTAGACCAGGCTGGCCTTGAACTCAAAAGAGGTCCACCTATCTCTGCCTCCCAGATGCTGGCATTAAAGTTGAGCACCACTGCCCGGCTGACTTGTGCATCTTACTGGCCACAGAAGTTTAGGCTCAATTATAAAAGTATAAGTCTAAGAAGATTTCTTTTAAAAAACAGACACAGAGAAACCCGGTCTGGAAAAACCAAAAAAAAAAAAGAAAAAAAAAAGGGGGGGGGGGGGGGGGGGAAACCCAACCAACCAAAAAGCCCATATACGTGGCTATCTTTCAAACTTTTGTTGGAGGAGGGGCACATGTGAAGGTCTGAGGACAACTTGTGAAAGTCAGTTGTCTCCTTCCACCATGTAGGATATAGAGATGGAATTCAGGTCTGGTTGTCTAGCTTGGAGGAAGTGTCTTTACCTAAGCTACCTCTTCAGCCGTTTTTTTTTTTGGGGGGGGGGGGTTGTTTTTCAAGACAGGATTTCTCTCTGTAGCTCTGGCTGTCCTGGAACTCACTCTGTGGACCAGGCTGGCCCCAAACTTTCAAGAGATCCACCTGCCTTTGCTTCTCAAGTACTGGGACCAAGGGCATGCGCCACATGGCCCAGCTTATGTTTTGTTTTTTAAGGCGGTGCCTCTTGTAGCTCAGCTGGTCTCCAACTCACTATATATAGCCTAGGATGACCATGAGCACCTCATCTTCCTGCCTCTACCTGCTAACTAGGACTGCAGCTATGTGCCAGCACACCGTTTTATGAGTTGCTAGGAATCAAACTCAGGGTTTCATGCATGCTTGATATGCACTGTAACAACTGAGCCACATTTCTATCTCTCATCCCTATATGGGGAGATTCTCAACTTAAGCGTGACTTGGATTAGAAAGGCACCCCACTGGCAGAGGCATGTGTGGGGCTGAATTCTAAAGGACAAAAGAAAGCCTTTGGAAAGAACTAGAATCACTCAGAGTGTGGCTCCCACTGTAATTCTATTAGGATTACAGGAGGAAGGAGCATTACTGAAAGTTCAAAGCCAGCCTGATCTATTTAGCAAATCAAAAGCCAACCAGGGCTAGACTTCTAGATCTTGTGTGAAAAAACAAAACCAAAGCTCCAAAAGCAAGCAAAGACCTAGAATCTGGGGAACATTTAGAGAAGGAGAAAGGTGCTTGTGGATTGAGCTTCTCATGGCTCCCACTCCAGACCCAGCTAACTTCACAGGACCTACCTGTCTGTCAGGGCTTCCATCTCTCAGCTGCAGATACTGTATCCACAAGTCAGACATCAAGCACTGTGTATTAGCAGCAGAAACCTAAGCTGCCAGCTTGTCCTCTGGAGGAAAGGATGCCTTTAATAGGGTAGCAAACAGAGCAAAAATAAAAAGTATCATAGCTTATCTGGGATGGCACATGCCTGTAATCCCAGTTCTGAGGCAGAGGCAGGCGGGTCTATGTGAGTTCCAGGTCAGCCTGGTCTCCAAAGTGAGTCCTTGACAGCCAAAGCTACACAGAGAAACCCTGTCTCAAAAAACCAAAACCAAAACAAAAACAAAAAATCAAAGCTGTAAAGGAATACGAGGTCCAAACTTACTCATTCACTCCACTAACAGTGCACGGGTGGGTGTGGTGGCACACTGGTCACCCCAGCCCTGGAGGGAAGGGGAACAAGACAGGAGGGCCCAAATGCCCTAAATATCAAGACCCTGTTTAAAAACAATCAACAGGGGTTGGAAAGGTAGCTTTGCTTTTCCAGGGGACCAGGGCTAAATTCCCAGCCTATAATATATATGGCAGCTAACAAGTGACCTAACACCTCCTTTTGGCCTCTCAGGACGCTACACGTAAGGTGGGGTACAGGCATGCATGCGTGCAAAACACCCATAGTCATAAAATGAAAATAAAGCCTGATGTTGTGACACACCCCTTTAGTCTCCAAACTTGAGAGCTTGAGGTAGGTGGATCTCGATGAGTTCAGAGACAGCCAGGGCTGCACAGACCTTGCCTCACAAGAGAATCATAAAGAGACTTCGTCTGGGGAGCAAGGACGAACTTAAATACTGAGTGGCAGAGGGGAGGGGCATGAAGAACACTGGAAAAGCCATTGAGAGACACACTGTTTTATATTTATTTAAGAATACAAATTTGTGTATACGCATGTCATAGTTTAAAAGATGTTGCAGGGAAAAAGTAGGGACTAGGAAGATGATTCAGCAGTTGCAAGTGCTTCCTGCACTACGTTTTGAGACACAGCCCAGGGTGTCCTGGACCTGGCTATGCAGACTATGCTGGCCTCAAACCCCCAGTGAGCCTCTTGCCTCTGCCTCTTGAATGCTGAGATTAAAGGAGGGATTAAGGGCATGGGCCACCATGCCCATCAAAAAATAAATCTGAAAAATAAATCAGGGTATGGCGGTACCTGGCTTTAATCTACTTGAAAGGCAGAAGTGGGCAGATCCCAGGTAGTTCCAGACCAGGCAGTGCTACTTAATGAAATCCTGTCTCAAAAAATAAGTATCAGTGCCTAAATATGATACCCTGACTCAAAATAACATAGTCACATTCCGATACCATACAATGTGCTGAGCTTTGAGTATAAGCCTGAGTAAAGGCTTAGCCTGGCGGACTTTACCCTGAGTACAATGAAGGAACAGAGTAAGTTGATTCTAGAAGAAATGCATATATTTGTATAAAAACAGGGCTTCTTTACTCATAGGGAGTATCCACCCCAAAGGTTAGAAGGAAATTCAAGAGTTGACAGGGCCGGGCGTGGTGGCACATGCCTTTAATCCTGTGAGTTCAAGGCCAGCCTGATCTACAAAGCGAGTCCAGGATAGCCAAGGCTATAACACAGAGAGACCCTGTATCAAAAAAAAAGAGAGAGTTCTTGACATGAAGACATTTGGAGACTACAGGAAAGCCTGTAATAACCTGACTGTCCTGGGCTCAGTTCTGTAAATGAGGCCTGCCTGTAAATGACGCACACCCTGCTGCTTGGCCTGATTCTTAAGCTATGTCTTTAGCGCTCAGTGAACTGCTGAGGCAAGACAGAGGAAAATAAGGACCACATGGAAGAGTAAAGATCCCCCATCCTAGAGTCTGCTGAAGTCTCACCAGGTAAGGCTCAACGTTCAGTACAATTAGCAAAATCCACTGTGAAGTTTTTCTTCAGAGGAGCAATTTTCTTTATAGAGACAGAGACTTCAACCCAGGATGTTAAAATAGAAAAGACCCAGCAAGGTGTGGTGGTGCACACCCTTAATCCCAGAGTTTATGAAGGAGAGGCAGATGGATCTCTGTGGGTTCAAGACCAGCTTGGTCTACAGAGTGAATTCCAGGACAGCCACAGCCAGAGTGAGACTGTCTCAAAAACAAAAACTAAAAGCTTCTAATGGACAAAGTGTGTCTGACCTTTGAACATACAGCTTTTCCACCTGTAACCTGCAACTTTCTGAGAATCTCACAGATTATAAACATGTCAACACCCTTAAGACCTGGGCTGTGGTGGTGCATGCCTTTAGTTCCAGAACTTGGGGAGCAGAGGCAAGCCGATCTCTGTGAGTTCGAGACCAGCCTGGTGTACGAAGTGAGTTCAAGACGGCCAGGGCTACACAGAGAAACACTGCTTCAAAAAGCCCTCCCGCCCCCCAAAAAACCAACGATCCCTTATAGAAGTAAGGTTTTGGCATCAGTCACTGTAATCCCTCCTGTCCAGTACACCTCACTAACCACCCTACGGCCTTACTTACTAAGGATTTTAAGAAATCCCTTAAATAATTTAACTCCAGAAGTTAGCAAAACCAGGCATATGGCAATTAAGACACACCAAGTGCCGTTTTCTGACTGGCAAAGCATGTTCCCAAGCCTTCCATGCCCTTTTCCTAAGTGTCTCTCTGTAAACCCCCAAACTTAAATCCAGGTTATAATGTTAATATCCTCCTAGTCTGTTGAGCTGCTTTGCCCTGACATGTTTTCCTGTAGTACATAGTCAGCAATCTCTGCTCTGAAAAGGGTGGTTGATGGCAGAGGCGTGCTCATCTCTGAGTTCGAGGCCAGACTGGTCTACAAGAGTGAGTTCCACAACAGGCAGGGCTAACAGGAAAACCCTGTCTCAAACAAAACAAAATCCAACCTCTACCACTTGGGTAGAAGTCTCTGGAAAGAACGCGGGCTGCTACAGGTGGCAGCATAGGGTTGTACCTTCTGCTCTCACTGCTACTGCCAGGAACACCTACCTCCTGGGCCAACTGGCAACATTACAACATGAAAAGCCTTTGTAAAACCCTACCATCAGGGGATAGTTGCTATTCGGGGCTAGAGGGCATCCCTGGGCCGATGCAGAAAACTTTATTGGGGTGCTGGGAGACAGGAATCCCTGGTCAGGGTTGAGTATGAACTCAATGGTGCAACTTTTGCCTAATATGTATGAGGTCTTGGGTTTGCGCCCCGGCACCGCTTAAGACAGCATGGTGGGGTACACCTGTAATTCTAGGGAAGAGGAACAGGAGTTCAAATTCAAGGCCTGCCTGAGCTCAAAAACTTAATTGATAAATGCTTTTTTTTTTTTTAAAGTTCAAAGTTAGCATCATAGGACAAGACAGCCACTTTCCTGCCAAGGTCCCTACATGTCTCACCGAGCTTCATACTAAACCTGCTGCTCACGAACGAAGCCAAGAACTGCCGGTCTCCCCATTCCCTATGCTCCAAACTGGGGCGCTTCCACGTGGGAGCCGCTGCACGCACCTGCGGGACGCAGACCTCCAACACGGCCCCGTCGCCTGGCTCCTCCCGGAACCGAAAGCGCTGGGCCCCGGCCATGAGGTCGCGCTCGCACGGAGGGGAGTCGGGAAGACCCCGGGTCAGGAGGCGGTGGAGGGAGCTACAGGGGCAAGGGAGCCGAGCGAGAGAAAGCAGGCGGCCGCACCAAGCCTGGCCGGAAGCCGGCCGCAGGGAAGCGACGCGCAGCCGGAAGTGTTGCGCAGGCCGCGGGAGGGAGGGCAGGGCGGCAGCAACGCGACCTTCCCAACATGGCGCCCAATCGGCACACGTGAAGGCGGATCTCGCAGGTCGCTGAGGCCAATGGCAGACCGCAAGAGGCTGTGGGGCGGGGAGGACGGCCGCTGCTTGCCCAACCCGGAGCTCCGGTGGTAGCCGGGGAGTGAATTTTCTGGAAGGCGACTTTAAAGGCGCCGGGCCGGAGCGAAGGGCGTCTTGGTGCCGCGCCAGCCGGAGAGGACGCATTTGGTGGCAGGAAGCGAGCAGCGTCGAGGTCGTGGCGGAACCAGACGGCGACCCGCTCAGGATGAACCACAAGAGCAAGAAGCGCATCCGCGAGGCCAAGCGGAGTGCGCGGCCCGAGCTCAAGGACTCGCTTGACTGGACCCGGCACAACTACTACGAGAGCTACCCGCTGAGCCCGGCGGCCGTGCCGGTGAGCGGGGCGCGGGACGCTCCCAGTGCGCGGCTGCGGGCGGGGCCTCCCACCCAGCGGCTGTCCACCTTCCGTGCCCGCTACCCCGAGGGGCGCTTGTCCCCGGACCCTTTGGGGCGACGGGGCCTGGCAGCCGAGCTGTCAACGCTCGCTCGTTAATGGGAGCTTGCGCCCCTCCTTCCCTGGAAGGGGTGGCTCCGGGTGCGACGTGCTCAATCTCACGCACGTGGGCCTCCCTCCCTCCCCCTGGGGGAGGCGGAGGCTCGGTCATGGCTAATGTGTGTCGTTGCTAATTAGCCCTGTGGGACACCTTTATCGGCCACCGGACTTCTTCCTGTGTTTTAACGGGACAGGTCTTTTGTTGTTTCCCCCAGGATAACGTGGAGAGAGCAGATGCTTTACAGCTGTCGGTGGAAGAATTTGTAGAGCGCTACGAAAGGCCTTACAAGCCCGTGGTTCTGCTGAATGCCCAAGAGGGCTGGTCCGCACAGGAGAAATGGACTCTGGAGCGCCTCAAAAGGAAATACCGGAACCAGAAGTTCAAGTGTGGTGAGGATAATGACGGCTACTCCGTGAAGATGAAGATGAAATACTATATCGAGTACATGGAGAGCACCCGTGACGACAGTCCCCTTTACATCTTTGATAGTAGCTATGGTGAACACCCCAAAAGAAGGAAACTTCTGGAGGACTACAAGGTGCCCAAGTTTTTCACAGATGATCTTTTCCAATACGCGGGGGAGAAGCGCAGGCCCCCTTACAGGTAGAGTATTCCACATCGAGTGTTCAAAGTCCTTCAACATAGCAAGGGCCGAGCCTTTGAGCCCAGCACTCGGGAGGCAGAGGCAGGTGGATCTCTTGTGAGTTCAAGTCCAGCCTGGTCTATAGCGTGAGTTCCAGGATAGCCAGGGCTGCACAGAAACCCTGACCCAGAAAGTACACACACACACCCCACACCCCACACCCCCCAAAACGTTCGGCAGTGTAAGGTTAGCAGAACTCAGTTGAGAAAGCAGTGATGAGGGGATCTGACCTGCACTTTAGCTGCATGCATGTGTCTACCAGTTCACGCGAGGTGCCTGAGGACGTCAGAACAGGGCGCCAGAGCTTCGGGAGCTGGAGTGACAGATAGTCGTGGACCGCGTGGGTGCTGAGAATTGAACCATGGCTCTTTTGAGGATTCAGAGTGCCTAATAGGAGCCATCTCTCCAGCCCAGCCCACCCAGGGCACTTAAATGCAGGAAAAAGTGGAACCACTGCTTTATTTATATTTTGACTGTGTGGTTTCTTGTATTTTTTTTATTTATTTTTCACGACAGACTCGCTGTATAACACTGTCTATCCTGTGTCTTACTATGTAGGACAGGCAGGCCTCCAACAGAGATCAGCTTGCCCCTGCCTTCCAAGCTCTGGGATTAAAGATGTTCAACATTACACCCAGCTTGGCTTGGGTTCTTTTGGGAAGGGATTCTTTCTGTGTAGCCCTGGCTGGCCTTGGATTGACAGCTCCACCTGCCTCTGCCTCCATGGTACTGGGATTAAAAGCTTGGGCCACCACACCCATCTTATAGATAATGTCCAGCAGTAATTAGCATCAGTGATTTGTTTTCTGTTAAATATCAGCCTACATACTGTTGTTTTAACGTTGTACACACCAGCATTTGTACGGTCTGTGAAGACAGTATAACATCTCTGGTGTAGTATAGGGCCTTTACTTTTATATCATGTATATTTCAGATCCCCCTTCATGTATTCATGTTTACGTCCTGTAGGTGGTTTGTGATGGGGCCACCGCGTTCTGGCACTGGGATTCACATTGACCCTCTGGGAACCAGTGCCTGGAATGCCTTGGTTCAGGGCCACAAGCGCTGGTGCCTGTTCCCGACGAGCACGCCCCGGGAACTCATCAAGGTGACCCGAGAGGAAGGAGGGAACCAGCAAGACGAAGCGATTACCTGGTTTAACGTTATTTACCCCCGGACACGGCTCCCAACCTGGCCACCTGAATTCAAACCCCTGGAGATACTACAGAAACCAGGAGAAACTGTCTTTGTACCAGGTAGAGATGAGCCAGAAGAAACTCCGTTCTTCCCAGCTCCAACTGTCCCGAATTGCACTGAATTGTCCTTTGGAAGTAGAATCATAGACTGAGACAAAAGGTCCCTTTCTGTCTGCTGCGCGTGTGCCCACGCACACATGCACACCCTGTAGTCCAAAGGGAGCGCCTCTCCATGCCCCACATGCCTGTGTCCTGAGCAGTGGCCTGGTGTCTCTGAGTAGTAGTGAGGTTCTGCCTGCTCTCTGGCTTTCTGCTAGAGTGTAGAACTGGCTGGGTTGACTTGGAAAGTCACAGCCAGCCAGAGCTCCACTTGGCCAGATGACATTTGCAGACCGTGTCTAAGGGGTGGGGGTGGTCCTCCTAGAACTTTCGCTTTACAGCATCAGTCACAGCTTTGGTACACTAGGAGTCAACACATTCGAGGCAGTCTCTGTTCCTGTCACTCAGCTCTCCCTTTTAGTGGCCATAAACAGTGGACAGAAAAGGCTTGCCTCTGCTGAGTTAAGTTAGACACCAAGTTGTCGTTAGGGCTGATCCTTACTGAGCTCTGTGTTTGTTGGCTTTCAGGGGGCTGGTGGCATGTTGTCCTCAACCTTGACACCACCATTGCCATCACCCAGAACTTTGCCAGCAGTACCAACTTCCCTGTTGTGTGGCACAAGACGGTAAGAGGGAGGCCAAAGTTGTCACGGAAATGGTATAGGTGAGACGCTTTTCTTTCCCCTTCTGCTTTGTTCCGGTTCCTTCCCCAGAGGTGAATCCGGGAGAGTTCTCTGCTGCGAGATTGTGCTTGGCAACAGCTGGGGCTCGTAAACCTGTGGGTAGAGAGGGCCAAGGTCAGGGCTAGTGGTCAGGGTGTGTGCTCACCTCCAGGTGGCAGGGTGCAGCTCTGCATGATGATCAAAATCACAGGCAACAGCGTCACAATTGGGATGGTTTTTCATTTTGTTTTCACGCTCTGTTTTCTCCCTTTTCCTTACTTTTTTATTCTTTTATTCTTTTTTTTTTTTTTTTTTTTTTTTTTGGTTTGTTATTTTCTAAAAAATAAAGCTAGTACTAGTAGAAAAAAAAGCCTTTGTTGAGGTTTTCATTTTACCCGGAACATCAGTCCCTTGAGCTTGCTACCTTTAGTTCTGGAGGCCACTGCCCTGGAGACTTAGCGCCTCTGTTTATCCACAGAACAGATACAGCACGGGCAGCAGCAGTGCAAGCCACCCCCAGCCACCCCGTGCCACTGTGTCCCAACCCTGACCTGGAGGGACCAGCTCTCGGGGTAAGAGAGGGGTTCTGGCTTGCTCAGTGCTCTGCCTCACTGCTGAGAGGCCAGCAAGGGTGGTGGCTTCTATTCCCCTGGACTCTCGGGCATGAGGCCTACTCACTCTGCCCTATAGGCCACTGTGCTGCAGTGAGGCCACTCCCCAAGGCCTCAGCATACAGCAGGTCCTTTGTCACTGGTCACAGTGGACTCCAGGTTAGGCTGCTGCTGGGGAGGGCTGCTGCTTTTAGCTAGCTTGGTTTCCTTTCCGAGTGACCGGGGTGGTCTCTTGTGTGACATCTTATTTCTTATAAACCTTCATCTAACCAGCTCCTACCTCTTCACTAGCTCTGCGCTGTGGGAAGGAAAGGCTTTTTAAAAAAAGAAAAGAAAAGAAAAGAAAGAAAGAAAAAGAAAAGACAAAAGGTCTAGGGAGAAAAGTAGGAAAAGAAGCTGTTTCTCCTAAGGGAAAAGAATCTAAGGGCCTCCCCCTCGCCCAGGAAACCGGGCCTCCGGAGGCATGTGGCTGTTGCTTACGCAGGTGTGGGGCACTAGGATGTTGTTTTCCTTCAGCGAATATGGGCAGCCTGTGTGGTTTGTCCTGTCCCAGTTGTATCTCCTGGAGCCACCCCAGCTGATGCACTGGCCACGTCCAGGTGCTGGAAGCAATGGAGGCCTTGATGTTGAGTCTGGGCCATTGGGAGTGGGTGTTGCCGCCGGCTGTCAGAGCCTGACCACGCCTCTTGCCCTTCAGGATCCTGAAGCAGGAGCACCCTGAGCTGGCGGTCCTGGCTGATGCTGTTGACCTGCAGGAGTCCACAGGCATCGCTTCTGACAGCTCCAGTGACTCTTCCAGCTCCTCAAGCTCCAGCTCCTCAGACACAGACTCAGAGGTGAGGCCCTCGCCTGCCTGGGGCCCCACAGTGCAGAGGGAGTGCAGCGCAGGCTCCTCCGTCTCCTCCTCCAAGGGCCACAGGTGCGGTCGCTTCCATAACTGCACCCATTTTACAGTGTCACACATGCATAAGCCAAGCTATTACAGAGGTGCCTGGGGTGTTTGGAAGTTTGTGATCACAGCTAGCACCACGGTGTCGGGGTTAGAGTCTTTGTTATGACAATGAAGCCCTTGTTAGAAATTTTCCCCATAGAGGGTAACACGGAAGTCCAGAAAGAGGTGAACCCGGTGACCTGCTTTAATGTGACCTGCTTTAATTAACACTAGTTGAGAGTGACAGAAGTATCTGCTGCTGCTGCCTGTGGAGCCTAGGAAGGCCTGTGCTCAGCATTCAGTAATTCAGAAAAAGGGGAAAGGGTGGAATTCTTGTTTTGTGCTTTTGATTTTTGTTGTTGTTTTTCTGTTTGTTTTTCAAGACAGGGCTGCTCTGTGTGGCTCTGGCTGTCTTGGAACTCACTCTGTAGACCAGGCTGGCTTCAAACTTACAGAGGTCCACCAACCTGTCTCCTGAGTATAAGGATTAAAAGTTTTTTTGGTTTTTTGTTTTGTTTTTGTTTTTGAATCAGTCTCATTCTGGCTGAACATTCTGGTTTGAAATATTTCTCTATAAAGAACATTGTCATTGGGGCTCGGAGGTTAAGGGCACTGATTGTTCCCTCCAGAAGTTCAGAGTTCAATTCCCAGCTACAACATGGTGACTCACAACCATGATGAGATCTGGTGCCCTCTTCTGGCCTGCAGGTGTACATGCAGATAGAGCACTGTATACATAATAAATAGATCTTTAAAAAAAAAAAAAAAAAGAACATTGTTCCTATGTAGACGAACTTCACAGTGGGTTTTGTCTTTAAAGATCAGGAAGTGCTCCTGGCCACTGAGCTGGCGCTCGGCACCTACAGCTTCTAGTGCTCCGTTGACTTACAGTGTGTGTGCCTGTGCATACATGTGCTTACCATAGCTCCCGTGGAGGGCAGAAGATGGCTTAAGGGGGTGGTTCTCTTCTGTGCCCCAGGGATTGAACCAAGGTCATGAAGCTTGCTGTCAGGAGCCTTTACCCCGTGAGCCGTCCCCAGCCCTGAATTGTTGTTTCCTCCCTGTCCAGTGTGAATCTGGGTCTGAAGGGGATGGAACAGCACACCGCAGGAAGAAGAGAAGAACGTGCAGCATGCTGGGAAACGGGGACACCACCTCACAGGATGACTGCGTGAGCAAAGAGCGAAGCTCCTCCAGGTGACCACATGCAGCCACTGTCTGTGCAAGGACGCGCTTGCAGCCGTGGGCAGAGCTGGAGGCAGCCCATCGGAACCTGCAAAACCAGGGTGGGCTGACCCCGGAGACAAGGACACTCAGAACGGGGATTGGTGGCATTTGGCACAGTGGCTTTTTCTCCCTGGTCGTCTTTAAGGGCAAAGGTGTGTGGATGGTGCCAATGAAGCCCTTCACCTATTTAATAAAGAGAATCCATTTTATATCGTGGACAGCCTTCTTTTGTGCATTGCAGAGTCTCCCTTTGTTTTTTCCTTGTGTGTATGTGGGTGGGTGCCCCACTGGTGTATCTCCTCGGGTGGTACCCACTGGTGTGTCTCCTATTGGGGAGTGCCCCACTGGTGTGTCTCCCATTGGGAGGCAACTAGAGCAGTCGGGAATTATTAGTTACTCTGAAGGCTGACCAGCCTTCCTATATAAAATCTTAGTCATCTCTCCAGGCTTGTTCTGTTTCTCATTTGAGACAGGGTTTATCTGTATAACAGCCCTGCCTATCCCAAACTCTCTTTGTAGACCCAGCTGGCTTCAAACTCAGAGATCCACCCACCTCTGTCTCCCCTAGTGCTTGGACTAAAGATGTGCGCCACCACACCTGGTGGGGTTCTGCTACAGTTTGCTTTGGTTGGTTGGTTGGTTTTGGTTTAGTTTGTTTTTCCAGACAGGGTTTCTCTGTGTAGCCTTGGCTGTCCTGGACTCACTCTGTAGACCAGGCTGGCCTCGAACTCACAGTGATGTGCCTGCCTCTGCCTCCTGGGAGCTGGGACTAAATGCATGTGCCGCCACACCAGGCTTCAGGCCTGGCGGAGTTCTGTTGTAATGTTGCTGCCTAGCTTTGGTCCAACTCTGCCGATTACAGACAGTGTGTGTAGTCAGCATCTGCTACTTGGTGGATCCTTCTTTCTTCCACCCTTTCAACCCCCTAACACTATATAAAAGAAAGAAGGAGAGGAAAGGAAAGGAAAGAGCTCCCTGAAAAAAAGTCAGGTGAGAAAGGGAGCAGTGGTACCATTCGGCTACTTCCTGCTGATGAGGGTGATGAGCTCCTTAGGGCAAGCTTTATCTTCGCCATCAGGGTACCTAATTTCTTCTCATTTCTTCTTTGTGCACAACTACTTGACCCACTGACCAACAACAACCAACCAGCGTCCCACCCTGTTTCTCAGGGCCCTAGGTTTTATACACCCTCTGAAAATTCCCCAGGGTTCCAAGTGTCACACAACTGCAGAAACTGCAACTGGCAAAACTGGAGCACAAGGCAAATCACAGTCAGCTGCTGCAAAGCAGCCCCATAGCCCCACACCTGGGATTCAAATGAAAACATTTTCATGATATATTTGTGTTTTTTAAGGAAACCAAAATCGCATAATTGTCACTACAGTTGTGCTTTCCTTGGCAGGATTAGGAACCCTTGTGGAGGCTGTGCTCAGCCCTGAGGAGTAGACTCCCAGGTCCTGTGTAACCTGTTGGTTGCCGCCACCTGGGGTCTGTCTTCTGCTCCTATCTTACCCTCTGTCTTTGACTGTGGATCTTCCTTTTCTTGATCCAGGCCTCTTTCTTCAGGCAGATGCTGGAAGTCCTGCTCCCTTAGGGTCTCCAGGAACGTGTAAGCTCAGCCAGCACAGAGGTACATGGGCACTAACAATGGGCAAACGGCTCTGTGCTGCTGCTGTGTTTGAGCTGTATGCCCTGTACCGTCACTGACCTCTCAGGATCCTTCTGTGCAAGGGAGGCTGCTAAGTCTTAGTGTGGTATATTTTGGGGGAACAGTAGAAGACATGATTGGGCCTCAGGGAAAGTGTTCCTGGGGTTTTCATCTCCGAACTAGAGTCACAGATAGATGAGGTTCTCATAGGTCATTTCCTATAGTGAGTGATGAGTGGGTGAGGAGTGCCCACCCTCACCATGGCAACTTCATGACCAGTGTCCTCTGTACATCTCGTCAGTATGTATCAAGGCTGGAAACCCTGGCTGGAACTGGTGGTTTTCAGGGTCTGGGGGTTCTTCTGAATAGCTCTGGTGAGATTGGGGGTTGACCAGCAAGTTCTTCCCTTGCCTTCTAGACTCACCTGCTTGCCTTCATCTGTCCCTATATCCAAGGAACTTTAGTTGAATAGAGGGGAACTTAGTAAGGTTTTGTCCCAAGTCAGACTGGCTGTGACCTCTGTAGATGCACTGGACCTGTGGCAGTGCCTGCCAGAACACACCCGGAGCCATGGGTCACAAAGGAACGTCAGGTCTCTGGCAGGTGTTCAGTGTGTTCTTGGGGTGTGGCTTCCTCCAGGAGGCTAGCCTTGGTTTTCTCAGGTCAGGTATATACTGATTTGATCCAGCTATGTGGCTGGCTGGGTGGGAGACGTGCTGTCTTCTGCAGAGGTGGCCGCTGGCTCTGCTGAGTACTGTCCTGTGGAACAGCCTTGCTTCCTGGCCAGTGGCTTGAGGAAACCCTGAATTTATATCTGTAGTGATGTCCGGGTGGCGTTTTGTGTTTGAAAAGCACTCTTAGCATCTTCAGGAAGCCTACTGGAACGCCTCATTCAGCCTTTACAACTGTTCTTCTTCCGACCTGTTTAAAGCAAGAAATGACCAGATGTCTCTGCAGCAAAGAGCAGCTGTCTCCAAAACTAATAACCTGAAAGAGCCACCATGATAGAAGGAGAGAACCCAATTCCTTACACACACACACACACACACACACACACACACACACACACACACACACACACACACACTAGGGCTGGAGAGGTCGCTCAGCAGTTAAGAGCACTTGCTCTTGCAGAGGACCCAGGTTTGGCTCCCAGCACCCATATGGTGGCTCATATCCCTCGGTAATCCATTTCTAGGAGATCCAACACTCTTTTCTGACCTCTGCAAGCACCGAGTGTGCACATGGGACACATGTACACGTGCAGGTAGAACACCCACGCACATAAAATAAAAAGAAATCTCATCCCCTACCCCAAGACTGACCCTGGCTGTCCTAGAACTTGCTCTGTACACCAGGCTGGCCTCAAACTTGTGGAAAACTGCCTCCTTCTGCCTCTCTCCCAAGTGCTAGAATTAAAGGCCTGCACTACCACCACCACCCAGCAAAAATAAATCTTTTTTTTTTTTTTTTTTGAGACAGGGTTTCTCTGTGTAGCCTTGGCTGTCCTGGACTCGCTTTGTAGACCAGGCTGGCCTCGAACTCACAGCGATCCGCCTGCCTCTGCCTCCCGAGTGCTGGGATTAAAGGCGTGCGCCACTACGCCCGGCTAAAAATAAATCTTAAAAAAAAAAAAAAAAAGAGGGAGGCTGGAGAGATGGCTCAGAGGTTGGGAGCACTGTCTGCTCTTCCAGAGGTTCTGAGTTCAATTCCCAGCCACCACCACATGGTGGCTCACAACCGTCTATAATGTGATCGGATGCCCTCTTCTGGTGTGCAGGTGTACATAAATAAATAAATCTTAAAAAAAAAAAAAAAAAAAAAAAAGCTGGCATGGACATGCCCTTAATCCCAGCACTTGGGAGACAGAGCACTTGGGAGGCAGAGGCAGGTCAATTTCTGTGAGTTCAGGGCCAGCGTGGCCAACAGAATGAGTTCCTAATCTTTCGAAGAACATAGTAGGAGCTTGTCTGGAAAAAAATTAAAAAATAAAATGATAGCCAGGCAGTGGTAGAAGACGCCTTTAATCCCAGCACTTGGGAGGCAGAGGCAGGCTCTTGTGAGTTCGAGGCCAGCCTGGTCTACAGAGCGAGTTCCAGAACAGCCAAGGCTACACAGAGAAACCCTTGACTCAAAAAACAAAAAATAAAATAAAATCAATAAATAATAAATAATGTTTTAAAAATTAACAAAGCAAGAAACCAACTGAATAAGGTACAGTATGACCATAGTCCATCAGGCATTAGCAAGCTGGCGTGGGAGGACCTAGTCTGGACCATAGAGCAAGAGAGGTTTGGCAAGGGGGTCAGGAGTTCAGGCCCAGCCTGGCCTGACTGAAATCCTGTTTCATAACAAGTTAAAAACTGAAATAAGACCAGGCATGGTGGCACACTTTAATAACCAGCACTTGGGAGGCAGAGGCAGGTGGATCACTGTGAGTTCGAGGCCAGCCTGGTCTACAAAGTGAGTGCAGGACAGCCAGGGCTACACAGAAACCCTGTCTCCAAAAACTAAAAACAAACAAACAAAAACTGAAAGAAAATAAAACAAGCGACCAAAGAAGAGAGAGCTCTTTGCCGCAAGGGGGCGGGATGAGGCGTAATGCCGGTGGCCTGTGAGGTACAGAAATTTCAAATGGGAAAACAAGCTCTCTTCTCTCCCAGCTGCCAGAGGTGCCTCCCAGTCACTAGACACCAGGAGTGGTGCACATGGCCACCGTATGGATAAGTGTATGGTGTAGTCTGGCCACACCCCAACCTTGCCACTGTCTCTATGGGCACATCAGATAGATGTCACTGTGGAAGCAGAAATGTGGTAAGGTAGAGGGGCTGAGGAGGAGAGGAGTGGCCACGTGCTCAGGACAAGAAGATGGCGCCCCCTACCTGGTCCCTTTCTCTTAGTGTGAGCTAGAACAGTTGCAGTAGAGAATTCAGCACCACTGGACTGTTTGCTGAGCTACAGTTGGTCTCACCGAACCATAGATCAGGGTTTCGGGCAAAGGGGTTGATGAGAAAGCAGAATGGAAGGCCCCCAAGTCATTCATCCATAGTTCACCATCATCATCACACTGGTGCATCTCACACCGCCCCGATGTCTCTGCAGTCCTAGTCCTATGGGCCCAGGGTCACGTCCTGGCAGAGAAGGCCACTGAGCAGGAGCACCGCTCCTGTCTTGCTGTGACTGCAGATGTCCAGTTTCTAGTCATTCAAGCCTTGAGCAAACTTTGCAGGGCATGAGGGTACCTCAGGGGCAGGCCTGGGCCCTGCCTGTGTGGAGCCCAGTGGGCAGTGGCCACTGCTGTTCACAAGAAGCTGGCATGGTAGGAGGCTTGAACGAGTGCATTTCCAGTCAGAAGTCAAGTGCAGCTCTCACCAAATGTACCAGACCTGAAGACAGAACGTGAGCAGTAGTCCTGTGGTGTGTCTGTGCACGCGGCATCTGCAGAGTCACTAAAGCAGTTGCTTGAGCTTTAGACAAAAAGGGATGTAAAAGGGTGCTGTGCAGGAGCCGGGCGTGGTGGCGCACGCCTTTAATCCCAGCACTCGGGAGGCAGAGGCAGGTGGATCTCTGTGAGTTCGAGGCCAGCCTGGTCTACAAAGCAAGTCTGGGATGGCCAAGGCTACACAGAGAAACCCTGTCTCGAAAAACCAAAACAAAATGCTGTGCAGGAGGCAGGTGTGAGGCAGCCACAGGTCCCTTAGCTTGAGTGTGGCATTGCCACAGATGTTTGGGGCGTGTATGTATTCTGATGTGTTCGAGGTGGGGCCTGGCTCCTCCAAACACCCCCCACGCCCCTTGTCAGGACAGTACACTGATCTCAGTGTACACTGTCTCCATCTCAAAAATGCGGCCCCTCCTGGTGACTCTCAACTGTGTCTCATTGTGTAGTTCAAGAACTTGAACCACTTATCCCCTAGGAATCTCCCCAGGGAGAACCTGCCCAAGCCTGCTGTCTCCATGGTAACTGGATCCCTCAGAGGAACCAGGCTGCCCTGAGCACCATAGTCTCATGTTATCAGAATACCAAGCAATCTGGGGGGGGGGGCTCTGTGTCTGGCCACAAAATGCTTGTCGCTCTGGCCCTAGGGTTTTAACTCTTGTGTTTGTTTGTTTGTTTGTTATGATTTTTAATAAAGCACAAGTGGATTTGGGATTGTGGTCTCATCCTTTCTTATCCTAAGGTCAAGGTTATTAGGATGTGCTTTGTTTGCAGAAGAGACTTTTTGACTTATTTTGTTTTGTTTGAACAAGGTCTTTTTGTGTAGTCCTGGGATGTCATAAAAACTGCTATGTACACCAGGCTAACTTTGAACTCAGAGCTCTGCCTGCCTCTCTGCCTCCCAGGTGCTGGGATTAAAGGCATGCCCAGCTCCAGAACAGATCTCTTCAAAATATAATGTACGGCCAAACCCTGTTGACAGCCAGGACTACAGAGACCCTGCCTCAAAAGACTTTAAAATGCATTTTATACTTTTTTTTTTTTTGGACCCTCCTACCTCAGCCTCCCCGATGCTAGAATTATGCTGAGCTAAAAATACCCTAAAAATAAGTGGGACTGGTTAAGAGCACTCGCTGCTCTTGCTGAGGACTGGGGTTTGGTTCCTAATGCCCACAGGGTGGCTCACAGCTTGGACTTCAACTCCAGTTCTTATATTTATGGTTGTGAGCCTAGCCTTTAACGGCCGAGCCATCTCTCCAGCCCCCAACTCCCATTCTAGGGAATCCAGTGCCCTCTTCTGGCCTCCACAGGCACTAGGATTACATGTGGTGCACAGACATACATGAAAGCAAAACACTCAAAAGTAACCTAGGGCTGGGAGGGAGTCATAGCTCATATCTGCTGTCTCAGCCCTGGAAAGGAGCAATGCAAGTTCAAAGCCAGCCTGGGCTACTGAGTGAAACCTTGTTACTAAAACAGAACACAGGGATGTGGTGGAGAGGTGGTATATTGGCGTGTGTGTGTGTGTGTGTGTGTGTGTGTGTGTGTGTGTGTGTGTGCGCGTGTGTGTGTAGTGATCTTATTCTAAAATAAGGCTCATATAGCTGGGTGTGGTGTACACCTTTAATCCCAGCACTCAGGAGGCAGAGGCAGGTAGATCCCTGCGAGTTCGAGGCCAGCCTGGTCTACAATGCTCGTCCAGAACAGCCAAGGCTACACAGAGAGATCCTGTCTCAAAAAATAATTAATAAATAAATAAATAAATAAGGCTCATATATTTTGGCTGCACATCCTCTAGGGGTCAGAAGCCAGAAGCCTATAGACAGAGCCTTTGTGTATAGTTGAACTTTTTTTTCATCAACTACCCCTAAGAGGATACACATCCTTCTTAAAGTGCAGAGACTGTGGTTATAGGGTTGAGCGCCCCCTGTTGCTGTAGACCCTCCTGTCATGGCTGGAGCACACAGGCTGTTGTATAGGGCATAGTAAGTAGTAGAGCACTTCGCACTGTATGTGTAAGTATGTTTGCATGCTTAGGATTCCCTCCCCAGCGCCACGAAACAGCAACGAAAGAACTCTGGCCCAGCATCTAGCCAAAGTTTGCACCCCATTTGGTGAGACATACGGGTTGGCCTCCTGAGATTTCTGAACAGGTGTGGTTACAGGTATGTGCCACCATCCCAGGCTGGGAAGCCCAGCTCCTTTCTGTCGTTTCGCTTTGTTTTTTTGTTTTTTGGGTTTTTGGTTTTTGGTTTTTGGTTTTTCGAGACAGGGTTTCTCTGTGTAGCCTTGGCTGTCCTGGACTCGAATTGTAGACCAGGCTGGCCTCGAACTCACAGGGATCCACCTGCCTCTGCCTCCCAAGTGCTGGGATTAAAGGCGTGGGCCACCACCACCCAGCATCCTTTCTGGGTTTTGTTTTTGTTTGTTTGTTTTTTTATTTATTTTTTTGAGATGCTGTCGTGTAGCTCAGGCTGGAACCGGATTTATTGTGTAACCCAGGCTGGCTTTGAACTAGTTCTGCCTCCACCTTCTGAATGCTGTGGTTATAACAAGCCTCGTTGACTTTTTTATTTTTTTATTTTTGTCCTTTGTTTCTGACAAACTTTGTCTGCCCATACTTATTCAAAGTAAATAAAAGGTAAGAGGGGAGTGTTAGAGAAATACACAGTTGGTCGCAGTATGCTTTACACTTCAATCGACAGAGCCCTGGAAAAGATACGAAAAATGAACACACTCTTCTCACCTCGTTCCATCCTCTTGGCAAAAACTCATGAATGTTGCAGCTATGGGACATGGCTGCCAATAACCCACTCAAGGGAACATTTTCCTTGTCTCTTTCTGAGACCGTCACATATGCAGCTTTGACCGCCTGGGACTTGCTGTATAAACCAGGCTGTATTTGAACTCACAAAGACCTGTCTGCCTATGGAGTGCTGGGATCTGGGATCAAAGGTGAGACCACCATGTTCCACTTTAGTTTTCCTTAATTTTCTCTTGAGGGAATTAGTGTTCAATTTCCATGAACCCCTTTGAACTTGCCTCTCTCTACACGACCCTGTAGTGTCCAGGTCGACAACACTCCAGGATGAGCATTTTTGTATATGGTGTGTGTTGTTTTGAGACGGGATCTTCTATGGCTCAGAGCTCATTGCTACTGAGGACAACCTGGAACGCCTGATCCTCCTGCACCCATCCACCTTTCAAGTGCTGGATGACAGGTTTGCTCCACCATCTCTCTGCGCAGGGCTCTGAAGGCCAATCTGAAGACATTGAACAATGAGCCTTTCACCCTATCCAGCAAGCCAGGGCTGAGATGGTGCCCCGGAGCGTGAGCCAGCGAGGGGTGGGCTTTTCAGCTCCTCCCAAGGTCCCCACTCCAAGTCACCCCTCAGGGCGCCAGAGGGCGTGGTCTGCTCTGGGCTCCACCCCTGGGCGTGGTTTTGTGGCAGGGAGCTGTGGGCTCCCTCCGGATCCCGGCGGGCGGGCGGGCACTCGGCGGCCGCGGCGCGATGGAGGCGCCGGCCGAACTGCTGGCCGCGCTACCGGCGCTGGCCACGGCGCTGGCGCTGCTGCTCGCCTGGCTGCTGCTACGGCGTGGGCCAGCCCCGGCCCCGGCCCTGGTCCCCGCCCCGGCCCCGGAGAGCGCGGCCCCGGCCGAGGCCCCCGGGGCTCCCGCACCGCCTCAGCCTCCGGAGCCCTACGCCCCGGAGCCCTCACCCGCAGAGCCGCCGTGCCAGCCCGAGCGCTTGGCGGAGCCGGGGGAGCCCGAGGCGGAGGAGCCAGCGGCCGAGGGGAGGCAGGTACGCACCAAGGTCGCCGTAGGGTCCCCGGGAGGGCACTCACGATCTTGCTGGCGGGACCTCCCCAGGAAGGGCCGAGCCAGCGGCCGGCAGGAAAGGAGGGTTCCTGCAGCTGGGACGCTCCATCCTCCCCCGGAGTGCCTCTGAGCACTGTTCTGGAGCTGCTTTCCCTCCCATGGCCCTTGACACCCTGCTCTGCACCCTTCTCTTGCTCCGCTTTTGCCCACCCGTGTCCAAATCCACGGACACGTGCCCTACTTCAGGGTCTGAGTTGGAGTTAGCTTACTTTTGACAGCACAGTACTTTGGGGGTGGGGTGTAGGAGAAGAAAAGTTTCCTGTCTTTTGGGTCAACTTGAAATCCAGATTCCAGTCAATGTGGGCGTTGCGTGAGGGTGGGACGACGACGGGACAGAAAGGAAGGGCACTTACTAGGACCATGTTTTCAAACTGCTCATAGGTGTTGACACCTCAATCCCCACCCCTTGAGTTGCTGAGGAGTCCGGCTTGGATGAAACAAAAGGTGCAAGAAGTGGCCCTCTGGTATCACAGCTGATACCCGCAAACCACTTTCCCCACCTCCTGGGAGCGGGCCTTCAGGGTGCCCCTCCACGCACTCATTCTCTCTGATGCATCTCTGTAGATTGGATCCCAGCTTGGCACAGGCCACCGGCTCTGGTCTCTGGTCAGATTTTAACACTTTGTTCTTCTTCTTAGGGGTGCTTGGAGGACAGGATGGCCAGCACAGTGGAAGCTGTGGGCTTGCTGCTTTGTTGCAAGGGTCAGCTTTTCTCCCGGTGCCTTCCCTCTCCCTTGCTGGATACTATGGTTTACACTGGAGGGAAGCTCTTGGGACCGGAGAGGCGGCAGTGAGACTGGGTTAAAGCCTTTCTCTGTGCGGAGTCGGCCAGACCCCCTACTAGCAAGCTCTTTGCTTGACAAGTGGGTGACTAATTGTGTCATTAGAGAGGCTTCTAACTAGCCCTGAACAGGCCTGTGAGAAGTGTTGTGTTGAACCCAGGGAGAACGGGAGGGCTGGGGTGAGTGGACCGTGGGTTGGCCATTCCTCCTAGGCTTCCACCGGCTGTCCTCCATCAGCCCTGTTTCAGATTGTTTCTCTCTATTGCTCAGCCACAGATTCTAGACCAAAGTCCAAGATGTCTTTTAGCGGGGAGGGAGCACAGTCTCCTATCTTGATCCTTCGGAATAGGGCAATTTCTTAAGAAGGCTTTTCTTGGTACTCATCCTGAGATGGGCGCAGTGGTAGTATTGAAACAGGGGCCGGTATGTAGTTTACCCAGGTGGGCACTAAGGATTTTTTTCTGGTTCTGGTTGGCTGGCTGACTGATTACTGATTAGTTAGCTGATTTTGCCGTCCCCCTCCCCCCCTCTCCCGCAAGACAGGGATTCTCTGTGTAGCCTTGGCTGTCCTGGACTCACTCTGTAGACCAGGCTGGCCTTGAACTCACAGAGGTCTGCCTGCCTCTGCCTCCCCAAGTGCTAGGATTACAGGCGTGCGCCACCATCACCCTTGAGACAGATTCTTGACATGTAGCTCAGGCTGACCTGGAGCCCACTCTATAGTCAAGGCTGATCTCAAACTCACAATCCTCCCTCCTCTCCCCAAAGCCTATGATTTAAGCCAAGTGAGCCTGGAGACTTGAGCCTTTGTTCTAAGCACCGAGCGACAAGGGAGGATGGAGCTCTGTGAGTTCAAGTCCAGCCTAGTCTACATAACGAGACTCCCCCATCCCCAAAGAAAACAAAACAAAACAAAACAAAATCCTGGGACTACAGGATGCTTTGAAAGACGAGGTACAATGCAGGAGTTCAAGATGGCGCATCAGGCGCACCTCCTGTAAGCGTAAGCGTGTGTGTGGGGACTAACCAACTCCGGCTATTCCAGCCATAAATGTCAAGTGGGCAGAGTCTGCGGTGAGAGCCTGGGAGACAGGGCTATCTTTGTGTCCCAGTAGTCTGGGCTTAGAAATTGTCTTGAAATAGACTGAGGCGTTTTCCAAGTGTTTCCAGCGCTTTCTTCTGATGATCACACTGCCTGGGGGAAGAGGACTGAAGAATGCCCCTAGGGAAGAGAACCCTGATTGGTATGGAATGCTGCAGCCCTTGCCAGAGGAGCCTCCCTCACCAGAGGCGCCTCCTTCATGGTCCCTAAGGGAGAGGCAGCAGCCGGGGGACCACCCCACCTGCTGTTAGTATGGGAGTCACTGCTCCCCCCCCCCATCCCAGGCTTAACTCAATTCTCCCCCCACCCCAATACCACCCCCCCCACACACACACTTCATTTTCCATTAACTACTTCCTTCCTAATCCAGTCGGCTCCTCTCCCAGCAAGGCCTGGGCAGCCTGGGGCAGCTGCAGCCACTGACTCACAAAGCTGATTATTGAAAAGGCTCTGGAGGCCTGGGAGGTGGCCCTCAGCTGCTGCTGCAGATCACTGGGTGCCCTCAAGGCCCCCGGACCAGGTGGTAGGAAGAGGTAGTTAGAGACTGGGGCCCTGAGTAGAGACTCAAGGAAGGGGGGTGAGGTGAACCAACCTAAGGTCCCACAAGGCCAGCCTTTCCCCCCACTCCCCAGCAGTTTACAGCCGAGGCAGGGACTCCCAAAGTGCAGGATAATATTATTAGAATGTGTTTTCATCTCTCTCGTGGGATGACTTGGAGCCGGCAGTGCAGGAAGCATGGGGCGCAGACCTAGCTCCCACAGAGAACTGTGAGGTGACAGTGGCCAGACAAAAGGGGTTCTTCTTAAAGCCAGGGAGCAGAGCTTTCTTTTTTGTTTGTTTGTTTGTTTGTTTTTTAGACACGGTTTCTCCATGTAATCCTTGTCTGTCCTGGAACTCACTCTATAAACCAAATGGGTCTCATAGAGATCGGCCTGCCTCTGCCTCTGCCTTCTGAGGTCTAGGATTATAGGTGTGCGCCACCACAGCCTGGCCTTGAACTCTTGACTTCTATACCCACGTGTTGGGAGTACAGACATGCTCCAACCACATACACTATACCAAATAGTGTATTTTTTTTTTTAATTTTTGTATGTGTGTTCTTCCTGTGTGTACGTGTACCAAGAAGCCAGAAGGCAGCAGCTTCTGAGGGTTGTGAGCCATCATGTGGGTGCTGGGAACAGAACCAGGATTCTACAAAAGCAGCAAGTGCTCTTAACCACTGACCTAGAAATTATTTCCTTAAATTTAACTTTATGTATATGTGTGTATACCTGAATGCATGTCTGTGGGCCATGTGCACACAAGGGGCCTACGAGAAGTCAAAAGAGGGGTCAGGGGCCGGGCATGGTGGCGCACGCCTTTAATCCCAGCACTTGGGAGGCAGAGGCAGGTGGATCACTGTGAGTTCGAGGCCAGCCTGGTCTACAAAGTGAGTCTAGGACAGTCAAAACTATCACAGAGAAACCTTGTCTCGAAAAACCCAAAAAAAAAAAAAAAAAAAAAGAGTCAGATGCCCTGGAACTAGAGTTACAGAGGGTTCTGAGCTGCCACCTGTGTACTGAGAATTGAACTGGGGTGCTTTGGAAGTCAATGCTCTTAGCCTCTAAACCATCTCTGCAGCCCCCATCGAAATTACAGGCATGTGTCACCAGCCCCTCTTCTACCCACCCGCCCTTTGCTTGGCAGTGGTAACAAGACTGCAGAAGTGGGTCAGCAGCATGGCTCACCAGGTAAAGGTGTGTGCCACCAAGCCTGACAGCCTAGGGTCCACATGGTGGAAAGAGAGAACCAACTCCCACAAGTTATTCTCTGGCCTCTGCTTGTGTGGTGCAGTACCCACACATGCACACACACACACACACACACACACACACACACACACACACACACACACACACGCGCGCGCGCACACACCCATGCACACACACATGCACAAGCAATAATAATTAAAAACAACTTTTACATTTAAATTTTTTTTAAGTTTTTTTTTTTCAATTTATTTATTTTTATTTTATGTGCCTTGATGTGAGGGTGTCAGATCACCTGGAACTGGAGTTACAGACAGTTGTGAGCTGCCACGTGGGTGCTGGGAATTGAACCTGGGTCCTTTGGAAGAATAGACAGTGCTCTTAACCACTGAGCCATCTCTCCAGCCTTACATTTAAAATTTTTATTTTAAATTTATGTTTTTACCTGCATGTGTGTCTGTACACCATCTGTGTACCTAGTGCCCTCGGAGGCCAGAAGAGGCTGTTTGATCCCTGGAATGGAGTTAAGTATAGGTTTTGAGCCACCATGTAGGTGCTAAAAACTGAATCCTGGTCCTCGGTAAGAACAGCCGGTGTCTTTTCTCTGAGCCATTTCTCTAGCCTCTAAAGTTTTCTTATCTAAAAAAAAAAAAAAAAAAAAAGCAGAGACTGCAGAACACCAGACCATGGATAAGGAGGAATTCTTGGAACAGTTCTCCCCCACCCCCCGGGTAGATTCTTATTTTTTTGAAGACTCAGGGTCTGGAGAAAAATATCAAAATATGAAAGGATCTCTCCCTCCAGCAGTATGGGCCACTGGTCTTCAGCAAGCCTCACTCTGGGCTAAACCACCCACACCTCCCACTCTGAAAGATTCCAGAACTGGCCTGTCCTCTGACTGAGCCTTGAAGAGGTTTTAGAAGCTGCCCACATATAGTGTGTGTGTGTGTGTGTGTGTGTGTGTGTGTGTGTGTGTGTGTGTGTGTGTGTGTGTGCAAGTGCTCTGTGCTAGTGAGTGACAGCCCAACCTTCTGTTATATTCAGGTTCAGCCTGGCTTTCCTGCGTGAATGACTGCAGCCTCCAACCCTCTCAGGTGTGACTCCATCAAATCCTTTCTTCGTCGTCATCTTAAGTCTGTTTATTCTGATTTCAGCCCCACATTTGCCCCAGGTTTGGGTAGAATGCAGACTGCTGCCCACTGGGCTTTTTTTTTTTTCCCCCCTTCGAGACAGGGTTTATCTGTGTAGCTGTGGCTGTCCTGGACTCACTTTGTAGACCAGGCTGGCCTTAAACCCACAGCGATTCGCCTGCCTCTGCCACCCGAGTGCTGGGATTAAAGGCGTGTGCCACCACCATCAGGCCCCATTGGGCTTTTGTGTGCTTGTTTCATTCTGGTTTTATGAAAGCTCTTGGTGTCCTCTACACCCTCCCTTGGGAGCATTGTCTAAATCTGTTAATCCGGTGGAATTGAGCCTCTCATGCCTGTTCTCAAGTGAGTTTGCTCAAGGCTGGCAAATATGCCCACGAGAGGGCTGTGAGGTGAGGGCCTGGGATGGTGTTTTTGGACTGTATGTCTGCACAGGGTGAGGGTCAGGTGTGTGGGCATTAGCCAAAAGAACGATGATTCGGCCCATCTCTCCTTCTCTCTCTGCCTCTCACATACACAACCCTTTCTCCATCTCCATCCCTCCCCTTCCGCAATGCACACATGCATATAACCATGCTTTCCTGCTTGGGCTCCCCTTCCCCTCTCCCTGTTGGAAAGGTCTGTGTCTATAATATCAACTAAAGAGTTTAAGAACCTTTGCCACCACTGCTGTGTTCGAGGATCCTCCAGCCACCATGGTCCTGATGACAAGGAAGGATACCCTCTCCCATCTCCTGTGGGCACCCATTTTCCTCAGGTGTCTGTCATTGCCTTCCCTGCTCCCCATACTGTCCCTCTCCTCAGGGCTCCCTACTGAAGTCAAGGCCTGGCTTGTTCCCCTCTTTTCTCTGGCCTCAAGTCCTCTTGCCTGTCTCCCAGGGCCTACTCCCAAGGGAGCAGCTCCCCTTAGTCTTGCTGGCTGCTCTTCCATGCTGTGCTCTTGCAGGCTGCCTGATAACCTTTTCCCTGGCTCCTCCCACCCTAGGCGGCCCAGCTCCGCCACTTCCCAGCTTGCCTTTCATAACCCAGAAGCCCCATCCCACCTTTCTTGCTTGAGGCCTGCTGCAGCCTCCATCACAGTTCTCCCTGCCCCCACTGAGGTCACTGGTGTCTTCTGGGTACTCAGTCCTATGTCTAGACACTTGTGTGTTGACTGGTTGCCTGGTGCGCCCAGCCTCAGCATCTTTATACAAGCTGGGCTCACATCCTGTCTCCATGCCCTTGACCATGTTAGCAGATGTAAATCACCTCTCTCTCTCTCTCTCCCTCCCTCCCTCCCTCCCTCCCTCCCTCCCTCCCATGCATCATCCTATTTGGCTCCCCTCAGAGCACTTAACCAGCATGAAGTCATCTTTTATTTTTGAGCACATTGTCTGAGCAGAGGAATGTCTGCATACAGAATGAGAAAAGGCCTTTGCCAGGCATTCACCACCCTGTCCCCACTCCTATGGCAGGTCCAGTACCACAGGCATCCATGAAGCCTTTGTCAATAAAGAACATGCGAAACTCACACAAATCAAAACAAAAACTTGCTTCTAGTTCTTCTCCGAAGGCAGGTTCAGTCTCCTTGTCTCTAGCCTCAGTTTTTCTTTTTGGTTTTTCAAGACAGGGTTTCTCTGTGTAGCCTTGGCTGTCCTGGACTTGCTTTGTAGACCAGGCTGGCCTCGAACTTACAGCGATCCGCCTGCCTCTGCCTCCCAAGTGCTGGGATTAAAGGCGTGCGCCACCACACCCAGCAAAACTGGTACATGTTTCACACTGGGTTCTATACGTGTGATCTGTGGTTCTGGTGTCTCCTAAACTCCTCAGTGCTTTTCTCCCTCTTTGGCCTGAAAGGGAGCTCAGTGCACAAAGCCAAAGAGAGCTGCCACATACGGAAAGCCGTGGCCCTCTTTTTGTCTTGAAGATCCAAAGGGACCATCCTGAAGGGTCCAAAACAGCTCTGGGCTGTCAGACTCTGCAATCTGGGAGACCTCTGGCCAGACAGAGGGAATCAAGGGACCCATGAGAGAAAGACAAAGGACAGATAACAGGCTGTAAAGGCTGGTATGCCTAACTGTGCCACAGGCCTGTAATCCAAACACATGGGAGGTGGAGGCAGGAGGATTGGAAATTTAGTGTCGTTCTCAGCTACATAACAAGCAAGTTGAAGGCTAGCCTGGGCTACGTGAGACTCCATCTCAAAAACAATTTTTTTTCTTTTTATAGATGGCTCCTTGGTTAAGAGCACTGGCTGCTCTTCTAGAGGGCTCAAGTTCGATTCTCAGTACCCACAGGCAGCTCACAACTGTCTGTAACTCTAATTCCAGGGGATCCAATTTTTTTTTTTTCTGACTTCTATGGCACTGGGCATGCACACGGGACCAGACATGCACACAAGCAAGACATCCATGTACATAAAGCAAACAAAGAATAGAGACTGTGGTTCAAAGGATGGCCTAAAGTGTTCTCCAAGTAGGGAAAGTTGGAGAGAGTAGGCTCAGGGCCTCAGCAAGGCATGCATGGGCCGGCAAAAAATGGAGGGCAAGCTGACTCAGGAAACGAGGAGATTTTGCCTGAGCCTGTGATGGTCTGAGTGTCAGTCAGGCTGTCACTCAGAGGAGCTGTCACTCAGAGGTGGGCGGCTGAGATGGCCAGCTTGGGGCAGGACAGATGGGTTGGTTCTGAACAGATGTTTCTTGTCCCAAGAAGGACGCCTTCTCCTCAGTGGCAAGTGTAGACTTGGTGAGTGGGACCCAGGTGTCCTCCCAGAGGCTCTGTTTGGAGACGGGGAGGTGGCCAAACTGATATACTGGGACCTTCTGGGGAGAAGGGCTCCAGGTTTGAACTGGCTGGCACTAGCAAGCTCAGCTTTCCAACAGTCATGGTCAGCCCCTCCCCCAAGCAAAGATGAAAACTGAGCCTTCTGTTATGGGGAGAGACTTGGAGACAGCCCCCTCCATCCGCCACCAGACAGCCTGCCGTGATAGACCGGCCACTCAGGAGGCAGAGGCCAGTGGGTCCCTGAGCTAGACACCAGTCTGGTCTATAGAGCGAGTTCCAGGACATCCAGGGATACACAGAGAGACCCAGTCTCAGAAAACAAAAACAAAACAAAACAAAACAAAGAGTTGGGGCCATACTGAGTTCTGCCTGCCTGGTGGAGCTGCCTTAGGTAAAGCCAGTCCTGAGAAGCATCACATTTACTATAGGTCATCCCCTGGGCTTGCTTTGGTGGCAGCAGATGGATCTAACACACACACACACACACACACACACACACACACACACACATACTTTGCTTGCTCTATTCATCCAGAGGCCTGCCTGACCCTTCCTCTGCAGTGTTGTCTGTCTGGGTCCTTGGGGATGCTAGTTGGTGACTTTCTCTCTCTTATTACCTCTGGAAGAAGCTGAACTGGAAAATTACCTCAGAACACAGGGAGTTAAAACAGTGTCCATTCAGGAGCTGAGACTCAGTGGGGGTAATTAGCTGTTGCTTTGTTTTGTTTAGAAAGCAAGAAGATCGATTTAGCACACTGCAGAGGGCAGCAGGCAGGGCAGCAACAGAAGAGCTGCCTGTGAGGTGATTGCCTGCTGAGGGACCAGCCAGGATGACATCAGCCTGTGTTTAGTTTTCACCAGGTTGGTTTACTGTGGCCCGCCCAGAAGCCTGATGTATGGGCTTGCCAGGGCCGCTGCAGTAAAATGCTATGGGACGGGGGGCCTAAACAACAGCAATTTATTTTCTTATAGCTCTGAGGTCAAAAGTCCAAAGCCAGGGTGTCGCCATTTCTCCTGGAGCATCTTTCCTTGGCGTGCATGCGATCCTTTGTGTGTGCTGCCATCTCGCTGCGTGTTTCTGGGTTTTCTCTGATAGGGATAGCGGGCCTTGGATTAAAACCCATTCTAGGGACTGGGGAGATGGCTCAGTGGGTAAAAGCCCTTGCTACACATGTGTGAGGACCTGAGTTTGAATCCCCAGAACACATGTTAAAAAACAACGTGTGTGCATACACCTCAACCCCAGAACTGAGGGGGTCAGAGACAGGAGGATCACTGGGGTGTAATGGCCGCCAGCCTAGATCCCGGTTCAGAGACAGAAACTATCTGAAGGGAACAAGGCAGAGAGTGAGTGAGCACAACACCTGACAAGTGCACAGACACACGCATATTTGCATAAACACACACGTGTGCGCACACACACGTGCGCGCATGTGCCCCTCTCCTGAAGGCTTTATTTTATTTATTTATTATTTATTTATTTATTTATTTATTTATTTATTTATTTATTTTGGTTTTTCGAGACAGAGTTTCTCTGTGTAGTCTTGGCTGTCTTGGACTCGCTTTGTAGACCAGGCTGGCCTTGAGCTCACAGCGATCCGCCGGCCTCTGCCTCCTGAGTGCTGGGATTAAAGGCGTGTGCCACCACGCCAGGCTTCATTTTATTTTATTTTTAAGAGAGAGGCCTGCCATGTAGCTCTGGCTCACCTGGAACTCGCTTATGTAGATCAGGCTGGCTAAGAACTCACAGAGCTCCTCAGGCTTCTGCCTTTCCAGTGCTGGCATTGAAGGCCCTGCCAGCCATGCCTTCCTCTTTTGAAACAGGGTCTCTCACTGAATCCAGAGTTCACGAGTTGCCTAGGCTGACTAGTTGGTAAACTCGGAGGCTCTGCCTCTGCCCCTTCCCCCTTCCTCTTCTGCTGCCCCACCACCCCCACCATCCCAGCCCGAGTTACTGACATGCACAAGCATGCTCTTCTTTTTTTGTGGCTGCTGGGGACCCAAACATGGTTCCTCAGGCTGTGTACTTTGCCCATCTCCCCAACTCCTTTGTAATTTCTCCTGACCCTCTTTTACAGCCGACGTGTACAGATACCTCTGCATTCCCTCTGTGGTATACATGCATGCATTCCCTCTGTGGTATACACGCATGGTGATTTTGGGGCTGGTTGAATTTAGCTAAGATGTACTTAACTCTCCACCAGTTTCCTGTGCTATTGTATAAAGGTCCCAGATAGATAGATGTTTCCAGGTCTAGACAACAGATCCTTCTGAGAGCATCCCCTGCATTAGCAGGGGACCTGCTCACCTCCCTTAGCCACAAAGATACTTTGCTGTGCAAAACTGGGCTGGTATCTGGTCCCCCAGGACACAGCCTTGCCAGTGCTCGGAAGTGTGGCTTCTACATAGCTGCTAAGTAGTGGGTGCTGGCCTCATGCCCTGTGGAGCTCAAGGCCCCAGAATTTGCCACTTGCGACCCACTACCATGTGGCTTGTGAAGGCTTTATTTGTAGGCTCAGCTTGCTGTTCTGTTGTGGAGCCTCCTCCTGCAGAGGCTGGCTGCTTCTTGAGGTATTTGGGGCTCCCCCAGACCTGCATCAGCATTTGTCTCCAATGCAAGCACCCCACTTCTACCCACACCCTCCTCCCCCTCAGACCTGAGGTTTCCACACTGGCCTCCTAAGCTTCCAAGCCAGTTCCTTGGACCTCTCAGCCCCTGCCCACACCCTCCAGTCCCACATAGCTAGCCAGTCACATGTCTCTCTCATCCTCAAACATTCCTGAAGTTGAAGTCACTCCTTCCTTCCACCAAGGCCATCCCAGGACGGGACGGGATGCCTCTCCCCAGCCATCTGTTTATTGAATCCATGTGTGGGAGAGACAAGGGTAAAGGGATGGAGTTCCAATTTTGGGTAACTGGTCACTGAGCTGACTGGAGACAGAAAATGAAGAAGGGAGGAAGGCTGCTCTCTTGGAATAGCTGGCCTGTTAAATTGGCCTTGGCCCTGCGTAGTGCAGCCTGCTTTCTTAGTGCCTGGCTTTACTTACTAAGGTGAGGGCAGGAGTTCCACCACTTATCTTATTGTACCCAGGGCCTGGAGAGATGGCTTAGTGGTTAAGAGCACTTGCTGCTCTTCCAGAGGACCCGAGTTCAGTTCCCAGTACCCACATGGTGGCTTCCAACTGTCTCTAACTCCAGTTCCAGGGGATCTGACACCCTCACACAGACATATATGCAGGCAAAACACCAATGCACATTAAATAAAAGTTAAAAAAATCATTAAAAAAAAAAAAGGTACCCAAATTGGGCATGGTGGCAGACAGATCACTGTGAGTTCGAGGCCAGCCTGGTCTACAAAGTGAGTCCAGGACAGCCAAGGCTACACAGAAAAACCCTGTCTCTAAAAACCAAACCAAACAAACAAACCACCACCAACTACAACAACAACAAAACAGTACCCAAATTCCTGGACAGGCACTACCTGGGAATGGCCAAACTTGAGGACTTGTGGTACCCAGAGTTCTCCATCACCTTCTCTTCCTCACCACTGAGTTTATCTTGACATCAGGTTCCTCCATGGCTGCTGGGCATGCTCCCACTGGACCTCAGAGATATTTCAGGTAGCTAAGCAGCACTGACCCCTGACCCTGCCATTGTCTTGCAGGATGAAGAGCAAGACTCTGACAGTGAGACGGGGCCGCCCACTGAAGAGCCTGAGGAAGAGGATGGTGAGTGGCACCCACTCCCCTGGGCCACTCTGGGGGCAATGGGATCTGAGAACTGGGGGACCAGGTGGGTGAGAGGGGCAATGGGCTGCTTACTCTCACCTGCCTGCATACCTCTGCTGCAGTTCTGGTCACTGCTTTTCTGTCTGCAAAAATAAGTATCTTTGAGCCGGGCATGGTGGCGCATGCCTTTAATCCCAGCACTTGGGAGGCAGAGGCAGGCGGATTGCTGTGAGTTCGAGGCCAGCCTGGTCTACAAAGTGAGTCTAGGACAGCCAAGGCTACACAGAGAGACCTTGTCTCAAAAAACAACAAACAAACAAACAAACAAAGTATCTTTGGGTGTAGGTGGATCCCCTTAGAGGTAAAAGCTCCTGGGCTTTCCTGGCTGCTGGGCCTCTTCTCCCCTCTCCCAACCATGCCTGTCTTTCTGTTGGCTCTCTCGGGCACATTTTGTTGGGAGGCCTCCCAGGAGAGGGGGCTGCCTCTCCTGAGCCCTGGGTGGCTTGGTTGGGAGAGAGGGAGCCACAGGAACACATGAAACCGACAGGCCCCAATGTGTCCAAGACAGACAGACAGACAGACAGATAGATAGAGAGACTGACTGGCTGGCTGATCTGTCACATTTTATCCCCTTCAAAAAGAAACTGGAAGAAGAAAAGAAAAAACAATAAAATGTTAATATTTGTTGGATCAGTAGTACAGCGAGTGCACAGAGATTGTTTTTTTTCTTTTTTAAAGCAAGACCAACTGTAGCTTTATGGGAAGCTAGGAGTTCAGGAAGGCAGAAACTGAGGCTCCTGTGGGTGTCATCGGCGGTGATGGGGCCTCTAGAGTGTGAGCTTAGCTCTGGGTTCCTATTGCTGTGGAAACTGTCCAGGCACAGGCAGTGGTGGGTGGGGCTGTCAACCCCTGCCCAGCCAGGTCCATGCTCTCACTCCTAGGTCATCTAGTAAGGAGTTAACTGCAACTGCGGCCCAAGGGTCAGGCTATCTATCCCTGTTGGCATGGATACCAAGGTCCTATGGGAGGTTGAAACTGAGTGCAAACAGTGAGGGCACCTATAGACCACCATTCCTAACTCCGCTGACAATCTCACGTATGCCAAGCCCTGTGCCCAGCCACATGACTGCTCCTGAGCTGTCCCTTTTCTTTTGAGCCGCCATCCCCAGACAGCCCCCAACACTCATGCCATTTATAACCAGGCAAAGGGAGAAAAGCCAGTGGTCTCAGCTGTTGGAAGGAAGCAAGACTGCCCCCCCCCCCCCGCCTCCCCGTTCCCTCCACCCCCTGCAACCCCACCCCCACCCCACCAGCCCCTCTGCAACAAGCAGCTCAGCCTCCCAGGCTAATGGATTAGTGTCGCTAAAATGACTTCCCAGATTCATGATGCCTGGAAGAGGAAGCCCCCCAGCCCGTACGAATTCCCTGGGGGATCTTGCAGCCAGCCCTCCTGCTCTAACAAAATTGGATTGGGCCCACCGCCTGTGATTAGGTGAAAGCCTTCATCAGTCAGCTGTCCTGGCAGGCTGGAAACGCATCAGACGTGTCCCATAAACCAGAACCCAGAAGTGCACCAGGTTGGCAGCGCTTTTTACGTTTGTTTTTCTAAACAGCCGCACAGCGACCTAGATGTTGAGGTTCATTGATTTTGTCAGTTCTTCTGAGTCCGTCCTGAGGGCTGCTTGTGAGCAAGCGAGCGAAGGAGCTCAAGCTACAGCTGCCATCCCTGGCATGCAGGATATTGAGGGATTTGGGATAAACAAAGGCCTTCTCAGTATGCATGCTGCAGCAGACTGAAGTGCTCAGGGAGGCTCCCTGATCTCCTGCCTCATCTGTCCACACTCTGGGACTTGGAAAGCTCTTGCTTGATTCCTAGGACCTAAACCAGACAGAGTGGAGTTTCCTGTGCTCTGCTTATGAGCCTAGCTGGGCAGAGCTTAGCCTGTGGCGGGGCTGCAGAGGAGAGAGGAGGGTTTCTGAGAAAGCTCTTCTTCAGACCCCCAGAGCTGGCCCTCATCCCAGCAAGAGCCCTGGCAGCCAAGCAAACCCCCATTGACCCATATGCCTCTGTCTCCTCACCGATAGTCACCTTGTTGTCCTGTACCCTCTGTACTGTTGGCCTGAGGAAGGCCTCGGGCCCTGGACAGCTAGCTGGCTAGGTGAGGACCCCCAACCCTCCTAAGTGAGGACTGATGAGATGGCATGGCCTCTGCAGAATATTTGGGTTCTGAGTTTGTTTCCAGAACCTTCTTCCTCTTATTCAGGAGAGAATCCTAATCCCAGTGTGCTTTTCTTTCTTCCTGATAGCATTTGTATATCTGATGACCAGAGTGGGGAGTCTGACCTGCTGTGAGAGGATATGGGGGTGTCTCAGAGAGTCAGTAGGGCGTTCTAGAATGGCAGCAGGAAGAGGAGCTACAGCCAGGGATGTCCCTGGATGTCACCATTCCCAGCCTTTCTACAGCAGGCATTAGATAGAAGCCAGCCGGCCATCCTTAGTCTCCCCAGACACTGGCTGGATTAAGGGATGTTGAAGGCGTTGCTTCCAAGCAGATTATTTCATCAGGACACTTCGCTTTTCCATGTTCCTCTGCAGCTCTTGCCCCCCTCTGCTGGGGCACAGTGTCACATGCCCTGGCCCTCCTCTGCTCCCCGTCCCCCTGGCAGACCTGCAAATCTGCCCTGCTAATAGTCCGCAGGCACTGGCAGGCTGCTCTCAGGCACTGGCAGTCCGCCAAGCCTGTCCATTTGTGCAGCCCACCATGGGCTTGATGTATGCCTTCAGTTGCTGATAAACTGGGGGAGGGATGGATAGGCTGGGCCTGTCTGACCCAAGCAGAGGAGAAGAAAAGGAAGGTCTGAGTCCCTGGGGCCCAGCGTGGGGACCCATGTGCTTCCTACGATGTGAATGGCATTTGCTCCAGGTCTGAGCAGCATAGACTGGGATTGGCGGAGGCCACAGTGGTGGGGAGGAAGCCTCAGAGGCAAACAGCTGGACTGCTAATGCAAAGACAGGGGGATGGCTCTTGGCTGGCTTAACCTGGCTGGGGAGGGGATGTCATGTGGGGGATGAGCAGCACTCGGGCTGTGTCAGTTCCATCCGTGTCCCCCATAGAAGACCAAGGTGTAAGACGCCATAAGAGCTCATAGAAAATATAGAGTGAGCCTGGGGTCAGGTACTGGGGCGAGAGGATGATGTCACTGTGTGTGTGGCCCCTCTGAAGCTGGGGCTGCACTCAGGCTGGCACAAAGACTATGCACTATGCATGTGGCTTGTTGCCCCCCCCCCCCACTTCTTTTCTTTCTTTTTTATTTTATTTTGAGATAGGGATTTCCCCATTACACAGAGCCTTGGCTGCCCTGAACTCGCTTTGTAGACCAGGCTGGCCTTGAACTCACAGAAATCTGCCTGCCTCTGCCTCCTGAGTGCTGGCACTAAAAGGGTGTACCATAACCACCTGGGTTTATTTTTTTCCATCTACCAACTGAGCTACGTTGCTTAGATTGTTTCTTTGGAAACTAACAAAGGGAAAGCTGAGGAGGATGTAGTTCAGGGAAGAACGTGTACCCTGAGTTTAACCCCAGGCTTCACACACACACACGCACACGCACACGCACACGCACACACACACACACACACACACACCACGGGGCGGGGAAGAGAGAGAGGGAGAAAGAGAGGCTAACACTAACCAAGGAAGGGGAGATACTGCGGAGCGTCAGGAGGGCCTAGCCTGCCACATCATTGATAAACTTCCCCACTGTCCCCACAGGAGCAGCCTTCTCCTTTAAGTACAGCCCTGGGCAGCTGAGGGGAAGCCAGTACAAGAAGATGATGACCAAAGAAGAACTGGAGGAGGAACAGAGGTAGGCTGCCTTCTGGAACACTAGAATAAGGGTCAAGCAGGGGTGAGGCTCCTGCAAGCCCTGTCTACCACACCCTCCCCCCCCACCCCCCCACCCCCCGCCTGTTTTTGTGGGGTCTGTTCTTTCTCTTCCTGGGTAGTATTCAGCCAGCTTCAGTCAAGAGAAGACAGATACCCTGGGGCCAGGCAGCACAGAGGAGAGGACATAAGAGGAAAGTGGAGTCTATTTTTTGTATTTTCTCTGCCCGAAGCCTCCCCGACCTGGTGGGTGGAGGGGGGAGTCGGGGGGTGGTGGTGGTAGAGGGGGGTAGCGTAGAATGAGATCCAGAAAAGGGCCTGGAGCAGCCTCACTGTTCACTTACGCGTAGAGTCCCCCGACAAAACCAATTTGTCGCTTGAGGACAGAGCGGGATTCTTGGTGCTCATCCATCTGGCAGCCTCCCTCTTCCTGCCCTCCCCTTCCCCCCCCCCGCCCCCCCCCCCGGGCCCGCTGTGTCATTCTCTGTCTGTTCTGTTCTGCACAGCTCTGCTCTGCGCAGCTCAAGGCAGCTGTATGGCTTCTGGTTCCTAGAATCAGCCCGTTGTCCCCTCACCCACCAGAGCCCCCCCCGCACCCCCACAGTGTGTCATCAGGCTCCCCTCAACATTTTGTCTGGGTGGCATGGGTGGCTGAGGGGTGCTCCGAAGCAGTAGAATGGCCAAGGTGGCCACAGCGAGGAGCGAGGTTTGCACCAGCCCAGCAGCACCCTGGCCATGTGCACCTGCTGCCTCGCCCTGCACCCCCCCCCCCCAAGCAGTGTGAGTGGAGCCCTTGCTTTATAGTGATGTCTCATTGAGAACAGCACCATTTTCCAGCCCTGGCGCCCAGAGGGGCTGGTGGGGACTAGCCCCGATTCATGAGCTTACGTAAGCAAGGAATAGATGGCTGAAGTGGGGCGCACAGCTCACTCAGCCTCTCTGGGCTGCTTTGAGGGCCACCAGCATCCTCTAGTGTCACAAACACCCTGCTTGCAAGATCCTGTCTCCCTGCTGGGATGCCGCCCGATGCTGACTTCATAAGAAGCCCCCTCACCCCGGGGTGCAGAGGGATGTCGGTGTAGGCACTGCCGGGAAGCAGCCCGCAGCTCTTACCATGGGAGTCCCTGACTTCTTGGGTCAGGACACTGCCTCTCGTTATGACCACATCTGCCACCTTTATATTTCAGGATTGAGCTGACCTCTGACCTCACCTCCCTGTAGCAAGTCCCCTAGTCCTGGGCCACAAATGTTCTTGCAAACCCTTGTGGTAAGGAGGTTGGTTTGGTAGACTAGCAGTGCTTCCTCACGTCATCTGCTAATGGTCCTCAGCGCCACTGAGGTGGTCTAAACCGCCCCCCCCCTTCACTGCCTCCATAACCAATTAATGCATTTCTTCCCATTGGAACCCGTCTTGTTCTTCCCGTGCACGAAGACTCCCAGACACAGAAAGAAGGTTCCCAGAGGCCACTTCAAGTCCCTGGAGGACCTGAGGGGCCAGCTAGTGTGGGTGCTAGCATACTTGAGTGGGGACCATCATCTCTGAGACCTGGGGTGCTATGGGAGCGCACATACATCTTGTGAGGTGGCTGGTGTCGTGGCTTTGTCTCACCCAGAGGAGGAGAGGCAGCTAATCAGTGCATAGTAGAAACCCTGAGAGGGTCTATACACGACCCCCCGCCTCCCCGCCATGTTGCAGGCTAGGCAGGGTGCTGGTCTTCAGACCAAGGCTGAGGCCTCGTGCAGTCCTCTCCCAGCTGGTGTTATCCAGAGGACAGATCTGGTCATTTCCCCAAGGCTGTTTCAGAGCTTCTGTGCCAGAGCTGAGGTGTGGCCACAGATCCTCGCCGAGCTCCAGCACTAGAGGAGAGGGGGCGCAGCACACCCCTGCTCTCCCCAAGGCTCCTGGGGATGGGGCCTTGGCAGCACTATGACCTCACTCTGTCCACTCAGTTCGATGCCTCTTGGGCCTTGAGGGACTGTCATAGTAGGTTCAGTTAGACCTCAAGTTTGGGGTCTGCCACTGTCCCCTGTGGTCAGAGCCGAGGCCAGGAGATGAAAAGGCAAAGTAGCTTCTATGTCATTTTCAAAGACAGTAGACCCCCCCACCGTCCAAGGGCCTCTGTCTCCAAGTCTCTGGGGGTCTCCAGACCACCCATTGACATGCAGATGTTGACAGGTACCCTGGAGACTGTGCCAAGGAGCTGAGGTGAGGAAGGAGTCCCTGGCTGCTCTTCTGAGCAGGGAAGAAGTCCTCATTGTGTGCAGGAGACAGACGGGGAAGCCCTCAGTGTGTGCAGGAGACAGACAGGGAAGTCCTCACTGTGTGCGGGAGACAGACAGGGAAGTCCTCACTGTGTGCAGGAGACAGACGGGGAAGTCCTCACTGTGTGCAGGAGACAGACGGGGAAGTCCTCACTGTGTGCAGGAAGGACCAGTGGAGGTCCCAGCAGGGCCTGAGTTCATTCCATTACCTTACCCAGCATGCTCCCTGTGGCTCTCATATGCCTGCCCCACCCGGCATCTGCTTGCTCCCCCTCACCCCTGCATGTGGCATGTGGCCCCAGCTGGACCTGCCTGAGGGACACCCCTGACCACCTTTGTGCCTCCTGTGATGCTTGGGGTTGCAGAGGCTCCTCACTTTGGCTTCACCTTTCTGTCTCTGGGTTTTGGAGAAAAGATAGCTACAAGACAGATCTGGACCCACCTGCATTTGGGGAATGGCCCTAGAACTGTCCCCTTTAAAAAGCACCAACGTAGGGCCTGCTGCCAAGCCCGACGACCCAAGTTTGATCCCTGAGACTAATGAAAGGGAGAACCAACTCCAGTGAATTGTCCCCTGATCTCCACATGCACATGCACATCCTCACAAAACAAATAAAAATGTAATAATAATAATAATAATAATAATAATAATAATAATAATAATAATAATACCACCGTTCATGTTACCATCAAACTAATGAAATTACTCTCAAGCTTTTAAGCTGGCAGGGCACCTGTCATATCTGTCCCTATCAGACTGCCTCTTTCTGCTTCTAGGCTAACACACTGTCTCCTCCTCACCTTGAATGATTAGCTGGGCCACCGTAGCTGCGCCTAGAACCCAGTTCTGCAGCAGGTCCCTGTGGATTGACCACACGTCCTCAGGGAGTGGCAGTCAAGAATCTGGATGACCCAGTGGGTCCTTTGATCTCAGCTGAGAACTCTTGCCCGAGGATCTGCTCAGACAAAACTCCTGTCCAGGGCCTGGGGAAGCGAGAAGGCAGTGACCTCTTAAGCCCCGGCTGCTGTGTTGGGGGGGGGGGGAACGAACGCACATGCACAGCCCTCCCCTGCTCCCCACATTTGCTCTGTGTCCCTGCCTCCCTCCAAAGCTTCTCTTGAGGGTGCCACCTCCCTCAGTGTGGCTGGGATCATTGGCTAGCAGGCTTTTGACGGCTCCTCCTGGACAAAATGCCTGGCTGCCTTTACAGCTTGACAGGATATCCTACTTGCTGGTCCAGGACAGAAAGTGGAACCTAGCTTGTGCACTAGGCTGGTGCTGATAGGTCAGGCCGACTGGGCCCCTCAGTGCTGACCCAAGAGGAGGGTTTTCGTATGGCATATTAGGGCAGCTAGGCTCTTCCTGAATGGGTCTAATGGCTGAGAGTATGCATTGACTCCAGCTTCCAGGAGAGGGCGCCAAAGGCACAAAATCAGATTGCTTGCTTGAAGGCGGCCAGGTTTTTGACCCTTCTGGAGAACCTGCAGGGAAAGGCGCAGAGCCCTCATACTAGACAAAGACCCAAGGCAGAAGGAAGCAAAACGATATTTAGGCAAAAGGAATATCATCAGTGTAAGCACACAGCCAAGGATGGGCAAGCTCTGTTTCTCAGAAGCTGGAAGGGGCTGGTGGCCACCTGGCTCTGTGTGTGTGTGTGTGTGTGTGTGTGTGTGTGTGTGTGTGTGTGTGTGTGTATAGGGGGCGGATCAGCTGAGCTGTCACTCACTGTAAAGTAAGAGGAGCAAACTGCTGGTCTGGGAAAGCAGCAGAGCCTAGCATGGCCTCTGCAACTCCAAACATCCCCCTCTGGTCCCTGTGCCCACTCTCCTGTCCTGTGCTGCCTCTAAAGTAAACTGAGCAAGATACATACATGATCTTTTTTCTCCCTATTTCTCTTTACAGAACTGAAGAGTAATGAAGGTGTCCTTAGCCTCCTGAAGGCTTTCTTTCCTTTTGACATCCTAAAAGCTTGAGAGATTAAAAAAAAAAAAAAAAGAACCCCCCCCCCCCCCGCTACCCAGGGCTCCCCTAGGCTAGCAAGATCCTGGGGAATGGATTTGTCTCTGTCCCTATCAGAGGTGTTTATGCTGGGCTGCGGGGAGGAAGCTTGCCAAGAGTATGGGCTCAGGTCTTGGGCTTTTATTACCAGCCATGTTTGCTCCCTACACCCCCTTCATGCCCGCCCTCCCTAGTCCCACAATCCCTCTGTGATTTTATTCTCACTGAAGCCAGACAACAAGATTTGAGAAGTAACAGACAAATGAAGCCCATTGGTGCTCACTTGCAGTCAGAGATGGTCCCCTACAGAGGGTCTCACACACACACACACACACACACACACACACACACACACACACGGGTGGGGCACTTTTCTCTCTGGCAGGAATGATTTATGTCAGGTACCAGCCTTAATATGGCCTTCCTTTTTGCCCACACCCCACACCCCAGGAGTCTCGGGTCCAACCGTGTTGGCACTAAGAGGTCTTTTCACTAGTGTTCCTACCAGCTCCGCCTAGTCCCCACTTGGGCCTGCAGAAGCAATAACAGTATTTGCTTTCCAGTAGACTTCTGGATTGTGCGTTTCCGAGGGTTTTTTCTCCCTCTAGATGACTTAGAACCACCCACCAGTCCCTGGTTCATTTTTTTCAGACTTTTATATTTGACAGTATTTATACCAAACGACTCTGAAGTCTTAGACTTGTTGGCAAAAACATTTCTTTTCTAAAGCACTAAGTTTTTAGAAGACTTTCCATTTAGTAGAAAACTGGAAAGTGTCCAGTACCAACTCCCAAGCCATGTGTCCCTGGCAGTCTTCTCGGCTGCCAAATGACTAGGGTTCAGGGCGTGCAGGCACACACTCAATGCCTTGATACAGAGCCACGTGACCAACAGAGTCACACTCACTTGTTCCTAAATAGCAATAGTGAAGTCCCTGTCCCGTCTGGGACTTCCTCCACATCTAGTGACATCCTCTGGATCTCACTAGCTAGGCTTGTGTGGAAACCTGAGCATGGCTTGTGGGCGACAGACAGACACCTTGTACTGCTGGCGGCTGTGTTCAGCCTGTGTTCAGGCCAATAAAGGTTGAGTAGAGGACCTTGGTTACTGCGTGTTTCTTTAGTTTGTTTTATTTAAGAAAATATATATATATGCCGGGCGTGGTGGCACACGCCTTTAGTCCAATCACTCGGGAGGCAGAGGCAGGCAGATCACTGTGAGTTCAAGGCCAGCCTGGTCTACAAAGTGAGTCCAGGATGGCCAAGGGCTACACAGAGAAACCCTGTCTCGAAAAACAAACAAACAAACAAAAAAACAAAAACAAAAACAAAAAAAAAATATATATATATATATATATCTTTAGAAACAAACTTTAAGCCTACCTTCAATTTGATGCCTTTGACGCTCCAGCGGAGTATTAAGCGTTTGCACATGTGACTGAAAACACACAGCTCAGGGCTGGAGAGACGCCTCTTTGCCTAAGAACACTTGCTCTTGCAGAGGACATGGGTTCAATTCCCAGTATCCAGATGCTGTTTCACAACCACCTTTGACTCTAGTCCCAGGGATCCAATGCCCTCTTCTGACCTCTAAGGGTACCAGGGAAGCACACGGTACACATACATGTAGGTGAAACTCCCTTACACATAAAAATATAACTAAATAGCCAATAAATGCCACCACCCAGTGGGTATGGGGTGGTAGTGGTACACAGCTGTGATCCCAGTACCTAGAGGCAGATTTTACATAGTGAATTCCAGGCTAGCAAAGTCTACAAAGTGAGACCCTGTCTCAATAGCCTGCCCCCAAAAAATAACTCTAAAAAATAATTATAATAAATATACAACCTTCATGGCCACCAAAACCTCATGGACAGTTCGAGGGACAGTGCTAAACATGCACCCTACAGCAAATTCATCCATGGCTCTCAGTATACCCTCTCTGTTCACGGCACCCCTCTCTACACATAGCAGGCTACAAAATGCACCTTAAATGCCTCCCCTTCTCACAGAACTGACTATAGATCTAACTTGTCCAAACCAAGGAGGGTAGGCCTTGGAACATTAGTGTTCCGGCTTCTAGATGCCACTATAGACAGAAAACGGTTTGCTGAGTGGAGGGTGTGGGATTGGCTGGGGTGGGGGCGGTTAGAACTTACAGTAGAAAGAATGTCATTAAAAACACAAGACCTAGCTTGGCATGCTGGCACACACCTTTAATCCTACGTGCAGGAGGCAGAGGCAGATGGATCTCTTTGAGTGTGAAGCCAGCCCGGTCTATAGAGCAACTTCTAGGCCAGACAAAAACGAAAACTGTAGCATAAGACCTGACACACCAGGGCCACCCTGCAGGCAATACAGTGGCTGACAGCTTTGCCAAAGCCTGTTCAGTTGTGATGGGCCTACCGCAAGGCTGCAGCAGACGTGCCCCGGGGGTAGGGCTGAGATCTCAGCCTTACAGTGTGGCTCAAGTGCTGTCCAGGTTCCAAAGCCGTAGCGTGTCACGGAAGGACAGGACTACGGAATCAAGAAACAAGGGTAGAAAAACAAGAGTCAGGATTCTGTGGCCAGCCATGCTGACAAGGGTACCGCAGCGGAACAAACAGGACCACACACTGTTCCCGGCTTCAGCTGTTCAGCTTGCTCTTGGTATTTGCCATGGGAGTCATTCTGTGCTGGTCAGAGGGTGTGGAGGAGCCTCATAAACCTCAAGGCAGCCACTGAGACTATGTCAACACTGAGGCCCATCTGCAGCCACACTCGCTTTGTGCACAGGAGGAAAAGGTGCCCCCTCTCTAGGCAGCAGAGCCCCAGGGGCTCGATTTCACTCTACCCTCTCCAGTGACAGCACTCTGGCTGCACATCTGTATGTCGCCTTTCCTTTGCTTCTGACTCATCCCTCTAAACTGAGCTTGCTCCTAACCTTTTTTTTTTTTCCTCAGCACTTCAAACCACTTAATGAAACAGGGGTCTCTTCCTCCTCACCTCACCGTGAGATGCAAACCAACTGTAGGCCCATGAGGAAACTATAGGCCCATGAGGAAACTATAGGCCCATGAGGAAGCTATAGGCCCATGAGGAAACTATAGGCCCATGAGGAAAATCAAGGCACGGTGAACCAAAGAACCAGGGTTTTAGGGCTGAGCGTGTTAGTGCAAACCACCTTCTGCCTTTTTAGTGGGTCTTACACTGAAGAGCAAAAGTAGTTAGAAAGGAGGAAGAGTCTTCCCCTGGAGGAGCACACAGGCCCTGCCCCGCCCCCGCCCTGGGTTGGGAGCATCCTTTTCCTCTCATCCTCTCTTCTCAACAGAGTTCAGAAAGAACAGCTGGCTGCCATCTTCCAGCTCATGAAGGACAACAAGGAGACGTTCGGTGAGATGTCGGACGGCGACATGCAGGAGCAGCTCCGGCTCTATGACATGTAGACCTGTCGCCCAGCAAGATGTGACCCAGGACATCCATACAACCCTGAGAGACTTGGTCTGGGCAGTCGTGATTGGAGACTTCTGCAGGACCCTGTGTTATAGGATTTGCTCAGTCCCTGAGGTTTATGTGTCATGTCAGAGGAGTCCGCAAACTCCCGGCCCCTCTGGCTTCAGCTTGCTGGGGATGGTCCAGCTGTGCCGTGTTCTACAGACCCAGGGCGGGTGGTCCAGGAGAGCTGATGTGGGCCTGGTGTTTGAACCCTAAGCTCACGGTGTAAACAGAATACGGGGGAGCTATAGGGGAGATAAGCATTTTCTAGTAACGCTGAACTCTTCATTGCGCCCCAAGGGTATTTCTGGAAGCATGGGGGTGGCAGCTGAAGCAAGCAGCAGGGGAGCAATATTTTAGCGAAAGCCTGATTGAAGGCCTCAGCTGTCACCCTAGGGCAGAACAGTGGGGGTCAGTTAATATGAGCCTTGTGGCCACTGCTGAAACGTACCCTCACTGCAGTCATGCCTTGAGCATGTTTGGCACACAGAACTATGCTGGACACTGTAGGCAGAAGAAATAAAACACACAGCAAGAGCCTGGGATGCAGCGTGTGTGTCCTAAGTTCAAGGCCCCTGAGTTCCATCACCAGCACCACAAACTCTCCTTTCCCCCAACCCCTTCCCCCCCCCCAAAAAAAAACAATGTGACCCATACCTTTGGTGGAACTAGAGGCCTCGAGGATGAGAAGCTACTGGAAAGCATTGGAGAAAACCCTGGTGTCCTCTAGGATAATGCCTGAGTGCCAGGGTGGACCGATCAGGGATGATGGGCTGGGAACCACAGCAGCTCCTGAGCGCTCACCAGTCCCACTGCTAGTCACCCACTTGCCAGAAAGTTCAGAGCCTGAGCAAACTGAAGCAAGAGTGTGCTGAGGACAGGAAGGACGGAAGTTCTTGGTTGGTTGGTTGGTTGGTTGGTTGTTGGTTGGTTTTTCCAGACAGGGTTTCTCTGTGTAGCCCTGGCTGTCCTGGAATTCACTCTGTAGACCAGGCTGGCCTCGAACTCACAGATCCGCCTGCCTCTGCCTCTGAGTGCTGGGATTAAAGGCATGCGCCATCACTACCTAGCTAGGAGGAAAATTCTTAAGACCTCTTTTTATCTGCTAAAATAAAACTAAAGTGTGTGTTGTATGTGTGTGTTGTGTGTGTGAGTACAGGTGCCGAGAGAGATGGCTCAGCAGTTAAGAGTGCTTGCTGCTCTCCCACAGGGCCTCAGTTCAGTTCTCATAGACCATGTCAGGCAGCTCACAGCCTCCTGTTCCTCCAGCTCCAGGCACAGGAACCTTCTCTTCTTGCCTCAGTCAACACTGTATTCATATGGTGCACGTGTGCGCACGCACACACGCACGCACACACACACACACACACATATACACACACACATTAATGGTAAAATAAATGTATCTGCATACTCAGAAGCCATTCTTAAATAAAACAGGAATGAAGCCACCCCTGGCGTCACGGGTAAGATTTGACACTGAACGTTCACTCCACCCCATGAGCTGTCACCAAGAGGAAACTCCTGTTTACTCACAAATGCCAAGAGGAAGAAAAGGCAACACTGTGAGGTCCTCCGACAAGCAGTAAGGCAGGGGTGGTGGTTAGTACTGAGTGTCAACGTGGCAGGGACATGCCCTGGGTGTCTGGGAGGCTGGTTCCTGAGAACTTGAACTAGAGAGGGAAGACCCAGTGTGGGCAACACTGCTCCCCACTGTTGCTGGGGTTCTGACTGCACAGCCAAGGGACCCAGTGTGGCCAGCAGCACCACCCTCCCGCCATGACTGCCTCACCATGACGGAGGGCATCCCCTCCACTGTGGGCAGAATAGACCTTCCTTCCTTCCTTCGCATCCTGTCTGACACTTGGTCACAGCGATGAGAAATGGGGCAGCACAACAGAGGAACAAGAGGAACAGGCTACGGCTTACAGACAGAGCAACTCACTTCACAACTGTGAGGATAGAAGCTTGGCCCCTGGCGTCTGTGTCACAAGCTGGGCGTAACCTCAGTTCTGACAGGGGTGGAGGCAGGAGGCACTCTGCGCCTCACTTCTTCCCCCTTGCCTGAGAAGGTGCAAGCTCTTGGTTCAAAGAGAGAGACACTGCCTCAAAGTTATACGAGGACATGGTCGCTGACACTTGATGGCCTCTTTTGGCCTCCATCTGAGCATGAGGGCATGAGTATACATGCTCACACATGCACACACAGAAAAATAAAATAATATTTTTTTTAAAAGAAAAAAGGAGGCCATCCATGGTAACACACATCTTTAATTCCAGCATGTGGGAGGCACAGGTGGGGGATCTCTGAGTTTGAGGTCAGCCTGGTCCACAAAGGGGAGTTCCACAATATCCAGGACTACATATGAAGACCCTGTATCAATAATAATAATAATAATAATAATAATAATAATAATAATAATAATAATGAGAGAAAGAGAGAGAACCCAGGACAGGAAGGAGACAGCAAACAGAGAAGACATCCACATGGCAGACCACATGGAACTTCCATCAGGAATTCTAGCTCCTGGCCTAGAGCCACTGTAGTTGAAGAAAACAACCCCAATGGAATGTCCTTGAGATTGAAAGAACCTTTCTGGGACTCTGAACTTCTATCCAGCCGTGGGAGCCGGCCACAAAGTCTTTGGCCTCTCCCACTGTACTGGCTTTCCACCCTGCTCCTGGCTAAGCACCCATAGTCACAAACAGCAGTGGCCTGTCACTCCTGACATGCTTGTATTGGTTCAAGGCCAGCCCCAAGACTTTTATGTCTAGTTATGAAGCCCTTGTTTGTTAGAACAATTTCAGGTTCTTCTTTCTTTAAAGTCACCACGAACCTCCACATCTGGACAGAATTATCTGGCAACAGGCTTCTGGTACTGAAAGTGATTGCCGCTCTGGGGGCGGGCCATACTGGAGAAAACGTGCAGCCGTGCTTGGCAGCGTTAGGAGTCACCTACATGGATGGCAGCTTTGTTCAGAATGCCACATGGACCATCTACACTGGTTTTCACTTCCTCTTAAGTCTAAAAGTGTAGTTTCCTTTCCATTTTTTTTTGAAACAGCATCTCTCTATTGTGTAGCACTGGCTGTGCTGAATGAAATTCACTCAGTAGACCAGGCTGGTCTGCAACTCAGGGAAATCCACCTGCCTCTGTCTGCCAGAGTGGTGGGATTAAAGATGTGCCCCCACTGCACCTGGTCTCTTAATCTTTAAGGATGAATTACTTTGGGGCTCCCCCCCAATGTGATTACAAATACATAGCATTGCTATTTTAATTATGCATGTGCACACAAGTGCAGATGTGTTGGACCCCATGGCCAAATCTGTCAGCCCTCTGAGACCTTGAGGACAGAACCAAGCATAGAGTTTCAGCAACAGTCTCTGGTAAATACTTCTGTATAAGAATGACTGTCCATTCATCGACATCCTGGTGCGAGTCCTGCCTACCAACAACCACGGAACACAAACCAATTGGTCCCACAGTATCAGGCCACTTTACATCCTGGGAGACGTCCTATCTCCTGATGCCTTATGCCCCGCCCACTCCCTGTACTCTATACAAGAGAACCCCGCCATAATAAAGTTAAGACCTGGCTCCGATGAGACTCCCAACTCCGTGTATTTTTCCTCTGGGCGTTGTAGGAGGAGGCTGGGTCGCCAACACTCACCATCCCGCTCAGCCCCAGTGAGAGGAAATGGCGGGGCCTAGTCCCCTCTTGTTCCAGCCCTACCTGATACAGGTGGCTGTGGAGCCCAGCAGGCTTCAGATCCTTTGGAGTTGGAGATGGCCAGGGTGGGCGTTGAGAAGGGCAGCTGGGTCCTTGAACTCAGATTCACCTAATGGCTGTGTCCAGAGTACTGAGATTAAAAGTATGCACCACCACACCCTGGCTGTTGGTGTGATCTTTTCAAAGGAATTTTTTTCACGATTCTTTTCATGTGTATGAGTGCTTTGCATGTATGTATGTATGTATGTATGTGTGTGTATGTATGTATGTGTGCCATGCATTTGCCTGGTACCCACAGAGGCCAGACAAGGGCATCAGACTCTCTGGAACATGAGTTACAGTTAGAGATGACTGTGGGCCTCCTTGTGGGTGCTGGAAACCAGACTAGGGTCCTCTGCGAGAGCAGCCCATGTTCCTACCTGCTGAGCCATCTCTCCAGCCCCAGCATATAGCTTTTAAGTAGATGCTTTCCGGTAGGGTCACCAGCCATCCCATTCTCTGAGTCCTTTTTCTTTCTTAATAAGCTGTGTCTATTTTAACTACCCACCCCCATCCAGTTCCTTGCCAGTACCCGAACATTTCAGAGGACTTGAGAACACTTCAGCAGGTGCCGGGAACTCACTCAGCTCCACCTGCACTTTAGTTAGCATTGTTTCTGCTATGAAAATGGCTGGATGCTCTCAAGCGTTAGGGTCTTTTATAACCGCCACCCAAACTGCTCACCTCCTGCCTTCCTTTAGCCACCGCGAATTTGATGTAGCTTTTTAACCCAGGCCACTGACAAGGCTCAGTGGGTGTGTTCACTCCTGACAGCCACACAGGAAAGACTCCTGTAAATTGTCCCCTGGCCTTCACCTACATACATACTAAATAAATAAACACGAAATAGTACACCTGTATTCGCAGCACCCAAGAGGCAGAAGAAGGCAGCTCTCTGTGTGTTTGAGGCCAGTCTGATCTATATAGCTAGTTCCAGGCTAGCCAGAGCAACATAGTGAGCCCCCCCTCCCAAAAAAGAAATATATGCATCTCAATTATGCTTTCATCTCCATTTTATACCTCAGGAGAAACCGCCCGGAGAAAAGCCTTGTGGCGGTTCCCTGCAGATTGCTTTCCGCTGGACAGGCCTCCATGAAACATTTCAAGGTTCCAGATTTGCCAGTCTTTCGCTCCTCCATCTCTCTCCACCCCAGTTCTGTACACTCAATGGTGAGTCCAGTATGCATCGCACCCATGGCCAATTGACTGACACCATCCACTCCCTAATAAGGGGCAAAGCTTGACCCCATACTCACACCCTACTTCCCCTCCTCACCTACTCTCACACACCCCCTCCCCCTCTTCCCTCCCCCCTCCTCCCCCCCTGCCTACAAGAGGCGGGAACCTTCCCCACCCAACCACTGAGGCTGGGGAAGCACTGAAGGTTGGGGCAGCTCCCAGTGGCTCTGGAGTGGGCAGAGTTCCACATCCCCACACTCCACACGGGGTGTCTGCAAAAAACAGTTCCTAAACTCCTAAAACTATCCTTCCTTAATGTGCCTCAACGCCGGGAGTATTGGAGCCAGTCTCTGTCCTGCCTTCTCCCCAAAATGGGACTCTGGAGCTTAGGTCACAGACCTTGATCCTGCAGCTGAATCCAACATACACTGCCATTACCCCCCAGCCAGTGAAATCCAGCTAGTCCTGTGCACAGCCATGTCCTCATGAGATGCCAGGCCAGATGCTTGGCCCACCATTTCACCAGCACCCGTGCCTGCCCTATGTTGCTATGCCCTGGTCCTTTGGCCCTGGTTTTATCAAAACACCGTGAAGTGTGAAATCCTCTAGGGCCAGAGTTCCCATCCGCCCTCCCGCCAATCCCCCTAGGAACCTTGGGGGCACTACACCACCAAGGCAGACTGGAACCAGGACTCGGGTATTTTCCAAGCCATACTCTTCCGCCCAGGTTCACTGAATTCTGTTGAACTCTGTCTGCAATCAAGGCTTTTTGAAAAGCATTTTTCTCACTCCTTTTAAGTTCTTTCATTGCTTTGTGCTGAGTGCTCCAACATGGTACTTTCTGTACGTCAGGCTTTCAGGCATCTAGCCCCTTTAATAATTGATCATATTCACCTGCAAGATGCCGGCTGGTTCTCATGCGGTTGCACTTCAGGAGGGGAAGCAGCTGGCAAGGGGGCACAATTAAGGAAATTGTTCTAGGAAGAAGAGATGTGATGAGAGAAACGGAAGCAGGCCGGGCACAGAGGACTCAACTTTGAACACCCAGGCGTACAAAATTGCACTTTCAGACGTTAATTGGTACTGTCTGCATGCACACTGTGCCAGGTGATGTAACACAGACCCACTAGACTGGGTTTGGACCTTCTCGGCAAGGTGAATCAAGGGTCCCATAACAGAGCCCGGGTAAGTGTCCTCAGAGACCGGAAGAGGGTGTCAGGTTACCTGAAGTTGAAGTTACAGGCAGTTATGAGGCACCATGAGGACAGAGAGGACCCTGGCCCTCTGTAAGAGCACACAGTGCTCTCAACTGCTGAACCATCTCTCCAGTGACAAGACAGGCGACCTAACTGATCACCACCACCTCCTCCTCTTTCTCCTTCTTCTTCTTCTTCTTCTTCTTCTTCTTCTTCTTCTTCTTCTTCTTCTTCTTCTTCTTCTTCTTCTTCTTCTTCTTCTTCTCCCCCCCTTCCTTCTTCCCCTCCTCCCTCCCTCTTCCCCCTCCCCTCTCCTTCTTCTTCTCTCTAGTTTTTGCACACTTAGGATTAAAGACTGGATCTACCCTAGAGTGCCTTTAGCCAGAATTCTTTTTGTTTGTTTGTTTGTTTTTTGAGACAGGGTTTCTCTGTGTAGCCTGGCTGTCCTGGACTAACTTTGTAGACCAGGCTGGCCTCGAACTCACAGAGAGCTGCCTGCCTCTGCCTCCTGAGTGCTGGGATTAAAGGCGTGGGCCACCACCGCCTGGCTTTGTTTGTTTGTTTTGAGACAAACTTGCTGTGTACCTCTGGCTGGCCTGGAACCCTCTATATAGACCAGGCTATCCTCAATCTCACAGAGATCTGTCTGTCTCTGCATCTTCCTGTGTCATCAGGCCGGGATCTCAACCAGGATTCTGTAAATAATTTTCCCTTCTCAGTTATGTGGTTTTTGCAAAAACCATAGTCTGTACAAGAAAGGATATCTTTTATTTTAAGGGTCTGAAAATCACTGAAGGAAGAGCGCAGACTCAAGTAGTATGTAAAAACAAGGAGCACTTATTCTGCAGAAACAGCCTGCATGCGGGGGTCAACACCATCCATACAAAATGGCAGCAGCAAACTCAAGTTGGAGCTTGCAGGCCCCCCTTTTTAAAAAGCACTTTATTAGAATACTTATCAGACAGAGGAGATACCATAGCCACAGAGGTGGTTTTCTGAGGGCAAAGGCAAACCCAGGGTACTTGTGGGCTTCATACAATTGAATGTCTTTGGACATGGCTCACTCAATATAACATTAATTTTCTTTTTGTCCCCTCATATTTCTCTCTCTCTCTCTCTCTCTCTCTCTCTCTCTCTCTCTCTCTCTCTCTCTCTCTCTCTCTCTCTCTGTGTGTGTGTGTGTGTGTGTGTGTGTGTGTGTGTGTGTGTGTGTGTGTATGCATACCCTCAGAGGCCAGAAGAAGACATTAGATCCCCTGGAGCCAGAGTTACAGATGGTTGTGAGCTGCTGGTGTGGGTGCTGGGAAGCAAACTCAGGTAGAACAGAGGGCACCTTTAATCACTGAGCCATCTCTTTAGCCCCCATTAACTGTCCTGTCTTGTCCTCTGCACCAGCCTTCTTCAGCCATAGCTCTCACCGGGCTCTTCATCTTGCTTCTAAGCCCAAAGCAACAAAACATCCATACACATAAAATAAATATTTTTCCCTTGACACTGTTTCTTCTTACTTTTTTTTTTTTTTTTTGAGATTATAATAAAATTTACAACATTGATATAACCGAGTTGGGAAGACCCATGATGAATGGGAGAGGGGGGCACTGTTTTGTGGGTTGGGCTCTGGACTTGTAGGATTCCAGGTGACATGGAAATAGCCATCATGTTGTTAGCTGAGCAACGTGAGATAAACTGGGAAGGACAAGTTAAAAATTCTCTCTGCCCTCGGAATTTACTGCCCCTACCTCACTCTACTTAGAATTTACTGCCTCAGTCACGTACTGTTAGGCTATCACTCATTAACTTTTGTAGTTAAGTTCCACTTCTGTATGTGGTACCCCCGACTTTTGCAGAATGGGGTCTTCCATCTCTTCTTCGGAGTTTGGTGGACCCCGGCGCGTCGGCTCAATAATATTCCTTTGCTTTTGCATCGACTCTGGCCTCTGTCTCTCAACTGGGCTTCCAGGAATAGACTCTGACGACCTGAGTCTAGCAGACTGAAAAGGACAGTGAGCATTGCCATGTGCTAGTTCATTCATGGCTCTCGGCTCTTGATTCTGGAGGGAACCTGCTAGTTGCTTCAAGGTCCAGCCATCCTGACCCTGCCGTAACGGAACATTTCTGATTTAAGTTGCTTTGGTTGAGGTGTTCTCTCACAGCAACAGGAAAAGAAACTAAGGACAGGCTCAAAAGTACAGTGGACAGCCGGGCATGGTGATGGATGCCTTTAAACCCAGCACTCAGGAGGCAGAGGCAGGCAGATCGCTGTGAGTTCAAGGCCAGCCTGGTCTACAAAGCAAGTTCAGGACAGCCAAGGCTACACGGAGAAACCCTGTCTCAAAAAACAAAAAACAAAAAAAGACAATGGTCCTCTTGACACTTGAATGAGAAGAGCCCTCTCCTGGGGGTACCTCACCTAATAAGATCCAGGTCCCGTGGAGCTGGAGTTACAAGTGGTTGTGAGGAGATAGCTACAAAGGGGTCCAGATGGTCTCCGTGTTGGAATGGCCTACCTTCAGGGGCCTGACTATGTCCTACGTCATCACCTGTGCCAGGTGCGTGGGATATAGGGCACTCTCTCTCCTCTCTCTCTCTCTCTCCCACTCTGTCTGTCTGTCTCTGTGTCTGTGTCTATCTCTGTGTCTGTGTCTCTGTGCCTGTGTGTCTCTCTCTGTGTCTATCTCTGTCTGTCTGTCTGTCTCTCTCTCTCGATCTTTCTCTTTGTCCTCATGGCTCACTCAGGCTCTAACTCCTCTTCCCCCTGCCCCTCAGCTAAGTCCTCTCCCCTCCCCACTCCCCCCTAATAAGCCTCCTTCATAATCATTATTATAACACTCTGACTTAAAATGATTGGGCTTAGAATGTTCTACTCTATTGTGCTGGAAAAGCTATATGCATCCAACAGTAATGGTTTGTTGTATTGTTGTTGTGTGAGACAGGGTCTCATGGGCCTCATGTAGCCCGGACTGGCCACCTCAAACTATGTGGACCCTGAACTTTTTTTTTTTTTTTTACAGGTGTGGAGCCCACACAGCTTATTTAGTGCTGGCTGGAGTGCTCTCTGTATGTTCACCAAGCACTTTACTGAGCCACATCCCCAGCCCCTTACACGCAATTTGAATTGGTATTTTCAAGTTGCCGTCGGTTTATTGGGCTATAACCCCATTGCCAGTCATGTAACACCTGTGTAGCGTTCCTTCTGGGGACAAGAAAAGGGCTTTAAATGTAGATGTGATGAAGGTTATACAACTGTGTAAGTAGAATAAAAGTCAGGGTTGAGAACATCAGGTGAGCAAATCCGGGAGTTCATAAAGTGTCTCATAAACTAAGGTGGGAGCTGGGGAGATGACTTAGAGGGTAACGTGCTTGCCGTGTGAAGCCATCAACCTGGCTTTGGACCCTAGAACCCATGCAAGCGTTGCACACCGTGTCCCAGGATACCCGTGTGGGAAGATAGGAGAGCGAGACAGAAGAAGCTCCAGATCATGTCGGCCAGCAAGTCTGGCTTACACAGTGGCAAAGAGACCCTGCTCAGAGGACGGGAAAAAAGGCTGCCATCCCAAGAGTGTCCTGTGACATCCACATGCATGCGCACACACACACACACACACACACACACACACACACACGTACACACACACACGTGTACACACCAACACATACATTCACACATCACACACCTGTAAGTTTTCTTTATTTGTTTGTTTTTGGAAACAGGGTTTCTCTGTGTAGCCTTGGCTGTAGACCAGGCTGGCCTCAAACTCAGATCTGCTTTCCTCTGCCGCCCAAGTGCTGGGATTAAAGGAGTGCGCCCTCGCTCCTGGTTTACCAATAAGTTTTTAAAAGGTAAAAAGCAATCAAGGAAGACACCTGACATTGGTTGACCTCTGGCCTCGGCGCATGTTCAAATGTATCCTCTGCCCCCCTCCCCACGCCCCCACACAAATTCCAGTCTCAGAGTGAGTCCGAGCTTGCTCACTCTGGAAAGCTATGTGGAAAGGCAGGCTGGTAGAGGACAGCTCTCCTGGTTGGCTGGTTTTACTTTACAACCCCTGTGAAGAATTTTACAATCAAAATAGTCGGTAGTGGATAGAGACAAAAAAAATAATTCTCCCCTCTGATTCCCCCTCCTTCTTTGGAAAAATCCACGTTGCCCTAACTTGTACGATCATTTCACTTCTCCGTTCTGAGCTGATCTGAGTTTCTGCTCACCTCTCTGGAACTGGCTGTTTTCTGGGCCTGGTTCTGTCTGGAGCAGAATGAAGTGATATCTCATTTTCCTACCTCCCAATGATAAGCATAACCCTTTTTTTTTTTTTCCTTGTTAGTTTTCGAGACAGGGTTTCCCTTTGCAGCCTTGGCTGTCCTGGACTCGCTTTGTAGACCAGGCTGGCCTCGAACTCACAGAGATCTGCCTGCCTCTGCCTCCCGAGGGCTGGGATTAAAGGCGTGGGCCACCACGCCCAGCAGCCTGCCCCTTTTCTATCCCCCCAGCACAGAGGCAGCCCTTGGCACACCACCCCCAATAAATTTCTTGTGTGAGATCTGTTGCGTGCTGTGATTCTGTGGCATTCCTCACCCCATGAGCCATAATCTTTTGTTGAGACAGGGTTTCTCACTGGCTGGGTACTCACAGTTAAACCTGAGAATTGCAAGGAGGAAAGACAAAATCCACGATTGTCTAATTAAAGCGGGCTGTGTTTTGGGGTGCATCCTGACTGACCACCTGTCTCACTCTAAGTCAGGACTTGTGAAAGCAGCCCCTGCTGGCCTCTTGAAGTTCCTTTGATTTTTGTTTTTGTTTGTTTGTTTTTGTTGTTGTTTTTTATTTTATTTTATTAATTTATTCTTATTACATCTCAGTGGTTATCCCATCCCTTGTATCCTCCCATTCCTCCCTCCCTCTCTTTTTCCCCTTTCTGCCCTCACCTATGACTGTGACTGAGGGGGACTTCCTCCCCCTTTATATGCTCATAGGGTATCAAGTCTCTTCTTGGTAGCCTGCTGTCCTTCCTCTGAGTGCCACCAGGTCTCCCCATCCAGGTGACGTGGTCCAATATGAGGCACCAGAGTACATGTGGAAGTTTGAAGTTCCTTTGTATAGGAGAGATAAGGTGTTCACAGGGCAGAGAGAGTTGGCTGTTACACACTGTTAGAAAGACACAAAGAAAGAGAAGGAACAAGGACAATGACTACATCATGTGAATGGGGTGGTAAGAAGTTTATAAATCAGATCTAAGGAACAGAAACGCCTTAACTACAAATAGAAATCTTAACTTGCAAGGGCTTAACACAAGGACAAAGGGGAACTTCCTTACAATTGTCTTAACTGCAAATAGAACCCTTAATCTGTAAGGAATATTTTCCCTGCTTTGATCTCCCTTTAACTTCAAGGTCTATATATTGTGCCTGTTTTTGGTCTGACAGTGAACCCAGAGACCTGCCTGTCTCTGGCACCCCATTGCTAGAACTATAAGCATGTGCCACGGTGCCTTGGTTTTTCACTTTAATTTTACTTTCTCGTTATCGGGGCTGGGGCACCCATGGCATAGGACAACTCTGGTTGGTTCTCTCCTTCCAGTTTCAGGTGGATTTAAGGGCTCAAATTCAGGTCACCAGGGCTGAGCAGCAAGTGCCTTAAGCTGCTGTGCCATCTTGCCAGCACCTGGCACTTTTCTCCCCACCTTTTTTTTTTTTAATGTGACTTTTGAGGATTGAACTAATTAGCTCTTACTCCATGCAGAATAAACACTTTCCCAACTGAGCATCACTTCAGCTCCAAGAGCACTGATCAGATGTGAGAACATGCTTCTAGAATGACTCAGAGACAGACAGACAGACAGACGCTGAGGCAGACACAGAACATGAGAGTTCCCAGGAGAACACACTTTCCCCTGTTCTGGTGCTAGGAGCTGCGTGTGCACTTTAGGGTTTAACCTATCAGGGGGCTTAGAGTCCCAGCCTCTTAGGCGCCTGCTTGCACTCTCTCAACCCTACGAAGGTGGTTGAGACATACACTGTTGCATGCTGTGGATGAAGGCCAAGGGCTTTGGAGCAGAAACATAAACAGTGAAATGTGAGCAATGAGCCCAGGCCTTCAAACCTTCAGAATTCCACCTTCCAAGTGACACTGTTGGCATCTCGCATGCATGTACTGGTCAGCATCCAAGAAGCCAGGTTATTTAACCAATAATCCACACTACTTCTATGTTCTCTAAAAATCTGATTTTTATCACTCTACGTCATATTTGTTTTACCCGAAAGTTGTGTTCCCTGCCTGTGTATATGTGTGTGTGCTATGTGCATGTACCTACATGTGTCATGTTTGTGTGTGTGCTGTGTTGTGCTGCTTGTGTGTGTGAGGGTGAGAAGACAACCTCCAGTATTGGTTCTCATCTCTCACTTTGTCTGAGACAGGCCACTTGTCCCCACTGTGTACACCAGGCTAACTGGTCTGTGAGGTTCCGGGATGCTCCTGTCTCCACCTCCCATCTTGCCACAGAATCACTGGGTTTGCTGACACGTTGCTACCATGACTGGCTTTGCAATGGATGCTGGGAATCGCAAACACAGGCCCTCACGGTTTATGGCAAGGGCTTCACCCTTTGAGCCATCTCCCCAGCCCTCCCTCCGGTTTCTTTTCTGTCTTTCTTTAAAACCAAATGGAATGGATGCAATCTCTGGGCCCGTCTGATTTAGACCCCTTATCAGCGGTCATGGGACACCTGGTGGACAGAGGCTGTCTTCTCCACTGTGACATGGGGGCAATCATTGTTTACAGCTCCTGAGGAGCAGGTTCCATAAGCACCTTTAAATATGTAGATATGTGCATAATGTATGCACGTTATATAATATGCATATGTTACATGTGTGCACCTGAGAATGTGTCTCTGCACGAGTGTGCAGGATCACATGGAAGACAGAAGAGGGCAGCAGATCCCCTGGAGCTGGAGTTATAGATGGTTGTGAGCCATCATGTGGGTGCTAGGAACTGAACCTGGGTCTGTGCAAGAGCAGACTGTGCTCTCGACCACCAAAGCCTTCTCCCCAGGCCTCTGTAGGCACTTTCGGTGAAGCCTTCAATGGGTGACAGCCAGTCTCAGATGCACTGATTGCTGGTGATGCTCTGCTAATGAGCAGTGGGGACTGTGTGGTCCCTCCCATGAGCAGCCGAGTGTGGTGGGGGCCTTTGCTTCTCCCACTTAGGATGGGGCTGAGAGAGGAAGTGACCAGATAAAAGTCCAGCTGTTTACGTTGGACACCTGGTCTCATATACATCCCCGGAATTCAGCTTCAGGAACTTGGGAGGAAAAAAAAAAAAAAAACCAACCTTGTTTGAACAAGATTCTCTTCCTTTAATCCATGCCAACATAAGTGGAGCTCCACCCATCCCTTAGCTCCTCTGTCCTGCAGAGCAGCTCAGTGCAATGCTAAAAGGCAGCACTCCCTGATGATCACACCTGACCGAGGAAGCTACCGGACTGCCACGTTAAGGAGCTTGCTGTCATCATATGTGCGTTTAGGAACCAGCCAGTCACCATGAAGACCTATTGTAGGAGACTGCATCCCCAGAGTCAAGCTGTCCTGGTTTTGGTCATGTTGGCCACACTCCTCATTCTGCCTTCCTTGATAAAGGAGCCAAGCACAAAGCCTTCCAGGTAAGAAGATGCCAAGCCTGTGGTCCCCAGAAAGACTACCCAGTGGGGGAGCCTGGGAAGCTCTGAACCACTCATGGGCTCACACGGGGTGCTAAGGTCAGGAGTCTTATAAGGTACCCGCAGAAGGAAGGCCAGGGATGGAGTTCTGAAGAGATGCAGATGGAGATGGTGATGTTGACCAAGGTGCGTGGGGTAACAGGAGTCTTGTGCTAAAAGGCAAGAAGGAGTCGGGGACTCGTGGACTAGTCTGCAGAGGGCAGAGACAGGACAAGACAAGTCACCCCCATGGGCTGGTGAGTAATAGGGCAGCTGACGTGCTTGCTCTGACGTGCCATTCTCCTTGACCCAGAGCAAAGACTCGGCCTGTGCATTTCCCGTGTGTCTCAGAGGCATTCTCACCCTGAAAAGTGAGTCAGTAAAATTCAAGACCTCCCACTGGTGGGAGTGAGGGGGTCTGTGAACCTGTACCCCAAGTGAGTCCTCCACAAGGATGCCTAAAACATTTAGCACATCCCCTGCAACGAGACCCTCTCGCCAAACTTGATGGAAAAAGCTCTTTGGTTTCACTGCTCTTAACATTTGGAAACAAAGCACCCGTTCTCTCACAGAGATGGGAAAAGGAACAGAGAAGTTGTGCGCTGATGTGGCACAGTAGATGGGGTGCTTGCCCAGCATGGACAAAGCCCAGAGACTGACTCCTGGTATAAACTAGGATGATGGCACATCCCAGCATTGGGAGGCAGAGGCAGGAGGATCGGGCGTTCAAGTTCAGCCACATAGCAAGCGCAAGGCTAGCCTGAGCTACAGGAGATGCAGTGAAACAAAAAATAAAAAAGCCCAGAGAGGTGAAGCAGGTGGTGAGGGTCTCCTAGCTCCACTGTTCCTTACCACATGGGTGTGCACAGTGCTCGCAGACCCTTCTGTGGTGTTTCTATGCACCAGACCCTGTTTGAATTGCTTCATGCCCAGGTTCTCACTCCTCAGCACGAGGAAGACAGTCGGCTGAGGTGAGCTACTCAACGTACAGCCCTGCCTGTCACAGGGCTGGGATTCAAACCCAGGTGTTTCCATTCCATAACCTGAGCTTGATGCCTGTAGGTTACATAGCTGAGGATGACTTTGAACTTCTGGTCCTCCTGCCTCTCCCTCCCAAGTGTGGGGACGGCAAGTATGGTCCACGATGTTGCCTTAGGAATACTTTTTATTTTATTTTTTTTTTAATCTAGGGAGGACTTGGTTGCCTTTCCTCTGTGGTCCTTATATTGTGCCTTTTGGGGAAGGTTGGTTCAACACTCCCCTGCAGACATGCAAAGCGTCTTCTATGCCTCCATCTTTGTTTACTAGGCTTCAAGAATCCATGTAAGAGGCATTTATTTTTGCCTGTGGTCTTGTTAGGATCTGAAAATCCAAAACAACCCAAGCAGGCACAAGAGTCTAGCAAAGCAAAAGCTTTTGATTTGAATTAGGCAGCAGAAACTGACCAGTCAGAGACAACAGCACAGACTCAGGAGCTAACTGTGTCTTCGAATGTTCGTCTTAGTGAGTATGGAAGCACATGACAACAATCTAATGTCCCTCAGGCTGCTTCTGATGTTCAGGGCTGCAGAACAGACTTGGGAGCTGAACTGTGACCCCCTGCCCCAAGCCAGAATGTTAGAGTTTTTAAGCTCCAAAATCACCAACATCTTGCCAAGGTATTCCCCTAGTCAGGACTTAGGGGTAGACACCTCCTTAAGGAACACATCTCTGTGGTACCCTTATCCTGTTCCCATTGGTTGGGCTACTGAACTGTGGTAGGGCAACTTGCCTAGGAATCCTGTCTCAACTTGCCAACCAGGATGCCAGTTACCCACATGCAAGTCTCTTTTTGCCAAGCAGGAGTCAGTTCCCCGAGAAGGAGGAGGAGGTCTTGGGAACTTAAACTTTATTTGACCCCGGTTCAAAATGGACGGTTTATTCAAAATGGCTTTAGTTTGGTTCCTTCTTACTGTAGGAAGATGCGTTTGTGGCTGTTGGGACTCTGAGACGGTCTCTCCATGTAACCCTGGCTGTCCTGGAACTTGTTGTGTAGACCAGGCTGGCCTCAGCCTCACAGAGATCCTCCTGCCTCTGCTTCCAAAGTACCAGGATTAGTGGACTGTACAACCATTATTTATTTATGTCATTTGATTAGTCAGTTCTCAAGTATGCATTTTGTAGATGACAGTGGCCGTCACAGTGTCAAACTCATTCCTATAAGAACATGGGGAAGTGGGAGGGGCTTGGGGAACTCCTGAGTGGCCAGAGGGAAGCTGCTGGTAGGAGTGACCTGCAGGAGAATCCCTCCAGGCCCCCACATCCAGCCAATGCCACATGCTCCTGAGGACAGATATGGTAAATAGACTGGTGCCCATTTCTGGTCTAGAGGCTTATATCAGTGATCTGCCCATTGTAAACACACTGTCCTGTCCTGTCCCAGGTCTTCACAGGCCTGGGCAGCTGTGGAACAGGAACTTACCACCTTCTTCCTGAGAGTCAAGAAGTGGGGTGCATACTCCCAGAAAAGTGTTTGTGGACAGTATTGTTGCCAGGAGCAGTGGGAGGCTGGAAGCTGAGATGAACCCTCTGAGGGGCTCCTCACAGCAGAGGGGCTTTCCCCCAGGGAAACCCCAGATGTTGACTCTTGAGGCCGTGTCAGAAAGGGTTGGAGCATCCAACAAGCTGCCTGAATCTCAGGGCATGCAGGGACATCTCTGTCCCAAGCCACCAAGAAAGGCTGGTGAAAGGAAAAAGGGCTGCGGGAGGAGGCTGTGGGCACCAAAGCCCGGGGAGCATCCAGAACAAGAAAGAAGTGAGCTTCGAGGGATATTTTGAAGGTGTGGGGGGAGAAAGAGGGGGTGCAAACGGTTTACAGGTTGGAAGCATCACTGTGCTGCTACAGGGGCAGAAGGAGGGAAGGGGTAAAAAAAAAAAAAAAAACAGTAACAAAACAAAACCCAGCTCGCAGTAGGCAAGTAGAGTGGAGCACGCCTGTGGCCTCAAACACGGCACAGGTTATAGCTGGAGAGTCTTGAGTTCAAGTCCAGCCATCACCACACAGTAGCTTTGAAGGGACTGGGGAGGGAGCTCAGTCAGTAAAGGACTTCACACACGCACACACACACACACTACACACACACACACACACACACACACACACACACACACGAACTTGAGTTTGGTTCCCAGCACTCAAATAAAACCGAGGCATCATGGTGAGGGCTCATGATCCCAGTGCTGGGGAGGCAGAGACAGGGGGATTCCTGTGAATCAACAGCCAGCCAAGCTTACTTAGCAAGCAGTAAGCCAATGAGAGACCCTTGCTCAAAAAGCAAAGAAGGTTTCTTTCTTTCTTTTTCTTTTCTTTTTTTTTTTTTTTTTTTTTTTTTTTGTTTTTGGTTTTGGTTTTGGTTTTTCAAGACAGGGTTTCTCTGTGCAGCCTTGGCTGTCCTGGACTTGCTTTGTAGACCAGGCGGGCCTCAAACTCACAGCGATCCACCTGCCTCTGCCTCCTGAGTGCTGGGATTAAAGGTGTGCACCACCACGCCTGGCGCAAAGATTTCTAAGGAAGACACCAGAGGCCAACCGCTGGTTTCCACATGCATACATAAACACATGCGCACACATGTGGACCTACTTGACACATACACCCCCGCCCCCACACACACAGTTGAACAAAGTTTAAAATTGTAAAAGAGAGCTGTGAAAGGTTTACCTTGCTTTATGAGGGTCATGTGAAAGAGGCAATGACCTCTTTTAAGACACATCAATTCAGAACTGGAGTCACGTTGGGTGTGACTCTGATCTGTACAGGACTGATGTTTGCACACTTTTTCAGAGATGATTGATATGGTATCCATAAAGGTCAAAGCTGGTCCTGCCCAACCTGGAGGCTACAAAACATAGGGAATCTGGGCCCTGGGTGCCATTCTTACCACCCCCCACTTTGGTGAGTTCTCAAGAGATATAAAGTCTAACAGAAAAGAGCTAAGCACTGTGACGTGTTTGTGTGTTTATTAGTAATTGGCTGTTGTTAGTAATGAGGTCACGTGGGACGATTGTTACAGAAGAAAGTTCCAGGCAGTCGTAGTGCCAGGACATCACGGGGACAAGAGGGCTTGTATGATGCCTGAAGGCCACTTCGGCAAGTGGGGACATCGCAGTCTAAGGAAGCAACAAGCCAGCATCCACTCAGAAACGTGAGCCTAGGGCTGGAGAGACGGCTCAGTTGTTAAGAGCACCATCTGTTCTTCCAAAGGTCCTGAGTTCAATTTCCAGAAACGACATGGTGGCTCACAACCATCTATAGTGAGATCTGGTGCCCTCTTCTGGCCTGCAGACAAACACTGTATAAATAATAAATAAATAAATCTTTTTTAAAAAGAGAGAGAAAGAAAAGAAACGTGAGACTAATGGGAGACTAAGCGAACCTGAACTCAAGATCTAAAGGACTTTCAGTCTTACTCCAAGTGTAAGGAACATGCATGGAGCTGGAAAGATGGCTCAGCGCTTAAGAGCACTGGCCGCCCTTCCAGAGGACTCAGGCTCAATCCCCAGCTCTGAAACGGTGGCTCACAACCACCGCTAATGGCATCAGCTTCTAGAGAAGCCAATGAATGCCCTCTTCTGCTTTCCCAGACACTAGACACAAACACGGTGCACATACATGCAGGAAATCACCCTTTCACATATAATAAAATAATAAAATTTAAAATAAAACAACAAAAAAACCTCATGCCTATTTCCCTAAAGATTTGGCTTTATTATTTCCAATTGTGTGTGTGTGTGTGTGTGTGTGTATCTGTGTGTGCACATGAGTGAAGGTGCCTAGGGAGGAGTGGGATTCTCCTGGAGTTAAAGTTATAGGTGATTGTGAACCACCTAATGTGGGTGTTGGGAAACTGACCTCAGGTCCTCTGGAAGAACAGAATGTGCCCTTAACTGCTGAGCCATTTCTCCAGCCAAGGAGTAGGCAGGTTTTCTCTAACCCTCTGATTTTAGAGCTTGGACTCTGATCCAGCAAGCTGCAGAATTGAATCCCAGAGGCCCTCATGTCTCTGCTGCATCCCAGGATACCATCAAGATCTCCAGGACAGCCGATGTAGAACTACCTCAAGGCATGGGCAGCTGATTTTTAAACCGCTATGGAGACTGCCCTTGTGCCTGTCCCATGCCTGTTTCAGACCCACTAGCTTAGATGGAGGACCTTCTGATGCTGTGTGGTCCTGTCTTCCTCTGCTCAGCATGGACTTATTCCTCCAGGTTCTTCTTAGTTTCCTGGCGCCCACATGTAGTCTCAGATTATGGGGTCTAGGATCCCCAGAGCAGGCTGGCTAGACTAGTGTGCTAGGAAGGGAGGGTTGAAGTGACAGACTGCCTCAACAAATACTGTGGCGGCAGGTGAGGAAGCTACCCTGTGTCAACCTCAGGCCTTCATGTGCATGCACACATGGGTAAAGGAACTTTATTTACCCGTTTCAGTTGTTGTCTGGGAGGCTTACTGCCTGTCTGCTAACCTAGGCCTAGTCCTGGAAACTTCTAGCCTCCTTACAATCTAGCCTAGGCCTAGAATGTTTTCAGCTGAATAAACTCACCCTTACTTGTTCTTACTGAACTCTGGGCTGGCTGGCTCAACTCAGAACATGGCTCAAATTGAGTTCTGGCTCAAATTCCTCTCCCAGCTGACTTACTTAATCTGGCTTCTCTCGTCAACACCTGAATTGCTCTGCTTGGCCTCAAACTAAATCCAGCAATCTGCTCTAATCTTCTGGTTCCTTCTCATTCTCTGGCTCATTCTGTCTTCACCTGTGTCTAGTGTGTTCTCTCCTTCAACCTCTCTCTGTAAAACTCTCCCAGTAAAACTGCCTCTCTCTCCTCTCTCTCTCTCTCTCTCTCTCTCTCTCTCTCTCTCTCTCTCTCTCTCTCTCTGCATTCTCTCTCTCTGCATTGCCCCTTAGGTAGCTTCCCTTCCCTTTCCTCTTTTCTCATGAGAGTTGTACGTATCCTATTCTGCCAAATCTTTTCTGATTCATCACTTTCTTTTTCTGCCACTCAATTAGACATCCCTTTCAAACATGGGTGCTTCCTTTAAAAACTAACTTTGCCTTAGTTCTGGATTAAAGGCATGTATTACCATGCCTGGACCTAAGCTTTTCTTCACCTGAAACTTGCTCTATACCAGGCCCTGAACTCAGATCTGCTTGTCTCTCTGTCTCCTGCGTTGAAGGCGTATTTGTATTCCAGTTGGATCATGTAGACCTGGAAGGTCTTTGGATGTGATCTCTTGCCAGAGCAGCCATGTTCTGAGTTAAAATTCCTCTACACACATATGCACATCTGTACACACAGAGGCAATCTCTACAAAGACAAATTAATTAATCAAATACCTTTTATTTATGCCTTATAAAGTCTTTTTAAAAAAATTATGATACAGTATTCTTCCAGGGTGTACTCCTGCACGCCAGCAGACAGCAGGGCACCAGATCTCACTGTAGATGGTTGTGAGCCACCATGTGGTTGCTGGGAATTGAACTCAGGACCTTTGGAAGAGCGGCCAGTGCTCTTAACCTCTGAGCCATCGCTCTAGCCTGCCTTATAAAGTCTTTGTGATGGGGTTTTGAGGCATCCTTTTTAGGATTTATTTGTGTAGGGTTCAAGTGTGTTATGCGGAGGTCAGAGGTCAGAGGACAACTTGCAGAACTTGATTCTCTCCTATGCTGTGGGTCCCAGGGACCAAACTCAGTTCGTCAGACTTGGTGGTCAGTGCTTTACCCAGCTGAGCCGCCCAAATAGCATATTAAGGTAGAATGGCTTCAATACGTTGTTTGCTTGTTTTAAAGAGTATCTGAACATAGCCCAGGATGGCCTGCAACTCATGATGTAGCCCAGGCTGGCCTAGAACTCCTGATCTTCCTGACTTAGGTTCCTAAGTACTGAAGTCTGGTATTAATATGCTTAAGAGATTGGTTCAAATGGTTGTGATTGACCCGAGACCAGGCTAGGGGCAGGATGGAGGCCGGCTCAGTAGGGCTTTCTATGCCCAGTGTACACCACAATCCACTTACCAAGAGTTTCTCAGATTAACCAGTCAAACAAGTAAGACATAATCATGAGAAGGAGAGAATTGGACTACAGTTTGGGACCAAGCCTGAATCCTGGCAGCCCTAACAGCCACCACCCACCCATTGTCAATAGACCAATTTAAAAAATAAGTAATAGTAAGCGGGCGTGGTGGCGCATGTCTTTAATCCCAGCACTTTGGGAGGCAGGCGGATGTCTGAGGTGAGGCCAGGTCTACAGAGCGAGCTCCAGGACAGCCAGAGCAACATAGTGAAACCCTGCCTTGAAAAACAAAACAAAAAAACATAATAGCAAAAAGCAGAAAACAATCCATCCACTGTGGTTAGCACCGCGTGACTGGGACAAAGTGGTCCAGTGACTCCCAAGCCTGTCTTCAGGCAAGATACGTTCCCACCGTGCTGACCTATCACTGTCCTGCCAGGAGAGTTGTCAGAACTCTGAAATTCCCAGGAGACAAGCTCTCCCTCCAGCTGGCACAAGCTTCAGCTTTCTCCTTCTTCCAGAATGTGGCTCCTGGGGACATTCCAATTTTTTAATTTTCTTTGAGACAGATTTCTCTGTGTAGCCCCAGCTGGCCTGGAACTCACTCTGTAGACCAGGTTGGACCCAAACAGAGATCCACCTGCCTCTGCTTCCCAAGTGCTGGGACTAAAGGTGAGTGCCACCACCGCCTGGCAACATTCCAATTTCTTCAGGTTTGTTATTTCAACAGTCTGATAGCCCCAAGGGAGGGACAGGAGTGTCCCTTAAAATGTCTTCATTCTTGCCAGGGCAGTCACAGTAACTCACCCCCGATGGCCCTCCCCATCCATGGCATCATATTGCAGGGGACCCTCTCAGTGTGCAGGTGCTAGCCTCCGTGTCAGCAGGAAGCAAGAGCGACATAAACCCGGTCCTGACATTAGCAAACACTCAGGGCTACTGAGCTCAGCTCAGGGTGTCAAAGAAATCCCTGACTCGGTGGACAAGGGCAGCTGCTCAGTGTCCGCATTTACTCCTTCTGTCTCTTCTCCCAGCAGAAGATTTAGGGGAGGGGAGAGGTGATCCCACAAACACAAGGCCATAATCTCAATAGGCAGGTGAGATTACTTGATGTGTAAAAACATGTGCCACACAAGATGACCTGAGCCATTTGAAGCTGGGAACGCAGTGTAGCGTGTTATCCCAGAACTCCTAATGCCCGGCGGAGGTGGAGACAGGCGAGCTCCTGGGACCTGCGGGCAGCTAACCTGCTTCATGAGGCAGCTAAACAAGACAGACTCTGCCTCACAGGAAGAAGAAAAGCGAGGACAACACTGAGGTTGTCCTCTCACCTCCGTAAGCTTGCTGTGGCTCGTCAGACTGTACAGCAAGCTCCTTCAATGGTGCAGCCACTTAGGCCATTTTAGAGTGTGATTGTTTGATTTCGGTTTCTTGCCATGAAGTTGTTTGAGTTCCTTGTACGTCCAGCATACTAATTCCTCGTCAGGTGGAGAGCTGACCAATGTTTTATCAGGCTCTATGCATTACTCTGAGGTCACAGCAGCTTCTCCGCTGGACCTGGTCCCATTCCTCCACATTGGTTTTGGGCATGACGGTCTTGGCATCTGATCCAAAATGGGTGTTCTCCAGTTGCTCCATGGTTTAAAAGTTTTCATTTGGATCTTTGCTCCATTTGGGATTGACTATTGTAGATGGGGAGAGACAGGGGCCAGATAAGGAGAGACAGGGGCCAGATGGGGAGAGACAGGGGCCAGATGGGGAGAGACAGGGGCCAGATGGGGAGAGACAGGGGCCAGATGGGGAGAGACAGGGGCCAGATGGGGAGAGACAGGGGCCAGATGGGGAGAGACAGGGGCCAGATGGGGAGAGACAGGGGCCAGATGGGGAGAGACAGGGGCCAGATGGGGAGAGACAGGGGCCAGATGGGGGGTCATAGAGGCCAACTCTTATTCTTCGGCCTGTGGATATCCAGTTCTTTCAGCACTAATAATTTAGCTGAGACAGAGTCTTGTTATGTAGCCCAGGCTAGCCCCAAACTCCCAGTCCTTTTACCTACCTTAGCCTGTGAGTGTTGGGGTTAGAGACATGCACCTTATGCCTGTTAGCACCGTTTGTTGAATGGCTTGTGTCTGTCTAAACTAAATAAATGAATAAAGAGATAAACAGATAAATAAATAAATAAATAAATAAGATTAGTTAAGTCATTGAACCATCACACAGATACAGTTAAAGCCACCCAAATCTTGTGGATTTCCCAGGGAAAACAAGGCTGGAGTCTGAACAGCAGATCTGAGGGATCCTGAGGGAGCCCACCGCACAGCCAGGAACTCTAGATGTGCCTTAAGGGTCCCCAAGGGATTTTGGACATCTCAGGCCGATGAAGCAGGTTCTGGAAGGAAGAGCAGCTCAAGGTCAAGGTTAAGTCCGGAAGATGAGGGAAGACCCAGGAGGGACCAAGGACGGGACGAGTAGAGCTGAAGGATTGAGGGGGTGCAGCAGCACACAAGACAACTTGGACGTTCAGACGGGCCATGGCACACAGACCTCGGGAGGGGTGAAGGGGCCAAGGTGATGGTGAAGACAGGGCTCCAGGAGAGATTTGGCTATGCCACTGGCCCTCACTCAAAACACAGCAGGTAACACTCTGTGGGCCTTTAGAGTCTGTACCAGACTGGGGAGCACAGATGCAGGGTCCCTCCAGGAATCAAGGGAGCCTTTGAGTTCTTATGTTCAACCGAAGAGCCGTCTCTCGCAATGGCTTTATTAGTGAGTGGCACTGGATCTCCTGGTTTTGTTTGTTTGGCTTGGTTTTTTTGAGACAGGGTTTCTCTGTGTTATCTTGGCTGTCCTCGACTCCGTTTGTAGACCAGGCTGGCCTTGAACTAACAGTGATCTGTCTGCCTCTGCCTCCCTAGTGCTGGGATTAAAAGCGTGCGCCACCATGCCAAGCATGATTATTACTTTTATTTATTGACTTATTTTTGGTTTTTCAAGACAAGGCTTCTCTGTGTAGTCTTAGCTGTCCTGAACTTGCTTTGTAGACCAGACTGGCCTCAAATTCACAGAGATCCACCTGCCTCTGCCTCCCTGAGTGCTAGGATTAAAAGTGTGCATCACCATGGTTTGCTTTACTTTTATTCTCTTAAGATTTATTTATTTTATGTGCATTATGTACATTTATGTTTTGCCTGCATGTATGTCTGTGTGAGAGTACCAGGTCCCCTGGAGTCGGAGTTACAGACAGTTGTGAATTGCCATGTGAGTACTGGAAATTGAACCTGGGTCCCCTGGAAGAGCAGCTAGTGCTCTTATCTCCTAAGCCATCTCTCTAACTGCAATTATTACTTTTATTAAAAAGAATATAGGGTCCATGTTCATGAGAACTCCCCACCCCAATCTGTGTGATTATGCCTGTATTTATGCGTGCATGTGTGTGTATATGTGTGTATGTGTGTGTACGAGTGTGTTTTACAGGGGATCAGATCCTGTGTGTCCCTGACTGGCAAATGAACTAACTACCACTGAACTACCCTCCAGCCCCTAATGGTTATGTATGGCTGTGGAGGCTGGAGGTGGAATTCAGGTGTCCTCCTCAGTCGCTCCTCACTTGATATTTTGAGGTGGAGTCCCTCCTGAGCCAGTGAGCATTTTCTCTACAAGTCCAGCCAGTGTGTGTGTCACAAGGAAGGAGCCAATGAGGTTCCAGTGCTACCAAGGGCCTCTCAGGATTGCAGGCTTTCTTGTAGTTGCTGGGGTTTGAACTAGCGTCCTCAGCCTTGAGCAGCAAGCACGTTACCAGTGGAGCCATCTTCCCAGCTCCCAATACATTATTTTGGAGTGCAATATCCCGTGCCTTTATCTCCCATGTAGATCAGAATAATGTAATTAGAGGGGGATCGTCGGCAAGGACTTTGCTCTGCTCTCTGAACTAGAGGCTTTTGAGAAAAGTCCTGTGCTCAAGGCCAGCCCTGCATGTGCACAAGGTCAGGGCCCCTTGGAGTCCGAACTCACAGAACAACCAGTGTCTGGAGACCTTTAAAACCTTCGTTGAACTCTGTGCCTGAGAACAAGGAAACGCCTATATATACACCCACATAGACACAGCCAGTAGATATAGGTATATTTAATTATAAAGAAGTAAGCAAAACTTAATTATGTAATTTTGTCACCACCCGGGTCATTTGCTTCGACTTCCCATAAAAGTTAAACAAGTCACCAAGCAGTTGGAGCATCTACAGACAGGAAGTCCTTCAGAGTCACCGTGCCCACAGATTCCAAAGAGGGGCTCTTGATCCGTTCACACAGCCGTCCCTGTTGTGTGATGGAGAAAACCCATCCCTTGGGCTGTGTGTGGGTGTAGCTCAGTTGGTAAGGTACTTGCCTAGCATGCACGGAGCCACAGGTCTGATTCCCAGCACTGTACAAACTGTCCATAGTGGTGCACGCTTGTAACCTCAGCATTTGGGAAGGTGGAGGCAGGATGGTTAGAGTTCAAAGTCATCGTGGGCTACACAGTGAGTTTGAGGCCAGCCTGGGACACATGAGACACACACACACACACATGCGCATATGCATATGTGTGTATATATATGTATATATATTTGTATGTATGTATGTATGTGTCTTCATAAATATGCACACTGGAGAGACGACTCATCAGTTAGGAGTGAGTACTGGACTTGCATAGGATCTAGATTTTATTTCTAGCACTCACATGGGCCTTTAACCTCTATGAGAGCCTGAATTTATGTGCACATATTCACACACTGATATAATATAATTTAATAAGAGGAGACCTTAAAACAAACACTGTCACACATGTGCGTGGTAGGCACGTGCGCGCGCGCGTGCGTGCATGTGTGCGTGTGCGTGTGTGTGTGGTGTGTTCCAAGGAGAAAGGCCCCTGTTAGGCAACAAGGGGCCCACTCCTATCAGACAATTGTTTAGAAACCCTAAGAGAAGTTGAGTGTTTATTCTTTCTTTCTTTCTTTTTTAAGATTTATTTATTAATTATTATGTATACAGTACTCTGTCTGCATGTACACCTGCAGGCCAGAAGAGGGCATCAGATCACAATGTAGATGGCTGTGAGCTGCCATGTGGTTGGTGGGAATTGAACTCAGGACCTCTAGAAGAGCAGTCAGTGTCCTTAACCTCTGAGCACCCCCTGGAAAGCCAGAACAAATCACTTTAGAAATAGAAATAGTTTAGTTTAGAAATAGAAAAGCAGGAAATACGATGTAACCAAAAAGCTGGCCTCCCTCCCCTGGGAGGACCTGGGAGCAAAGGTTCGCAGGTTCTCTGCCCACTGCGCAGGCTGAATTTCTCCAGAAACGAAAGGTCCAGCCTGTCTTCTGCCCCTGACAGCAATGATGCCCAATTGCCCAGGTCCAATTTCTGACCTTATTCAAATCTGCATTCTTGACACCCACAACGCATGTTATAGGGTCTGCCTAGAGCCAACATGCCTTGAACACCAGATCAATGCAGATGACAAGAATTTATTGTAATCAAGCTGCTACTGATTGATCAGGGCCACAGATCGGACTCAAGCGCTGGACTGTGACCCTGAACGGAAGGTGTATTTAAAGAATGACACCATAAGCACCTGTGCCAAGGTTCTTGTTTTTTCTTGAGACAGGGTTTCTCCATGCAGCCTTGGCTGTCCTGGACTCTCTTTGTAGACCAGGCTGGCCTCCAAATCACAGAGATCCGCCTTCCTCTGCCTCCCGAGTGCTGGGATTAAAGGCATGCACCACCACTGGCCAGCACCTTCTGCTTATCTTGGGCACACATGTCTCTAGCCATGCCTGCTCCTACCATTGTTTTCCTCAGCTATGTGCAAGAGACCTCTTGAGGCTACGTGAAGGAAAAAAAGAGAGAGCAGGAAACAGACAGACGGAACCTTTGAGCACTTCCCCTCACCTGCCCACATGATTGGAGGAATCCTTAACCTGTCTGACTCCTGGTTTATCTTACCTATAAGGCAGATTGCTGCTTTTGACGTCTGAGCAAAGCTCCTGGGATTATTCCCCAACACTGTACAAAGCATCGGTGAAAACCACAACTCAGGGGCTGGCAAGAGGGGGTTCAGCAGGTGAAGGCACTGACTATCTGGGTCTCCAGGACCCCCAGGGTGGGAGGAGAGAACCAACACCCCACCCCTGCCATTGTCCTCCGACCTCACAAACATGCCATGACATTTGTGCCCCTTCTCCCGAAATAAGTTAGTATAATGGCCAAGTGTGGTATTGCACAATTTTAATCCCAGTACTTGGGAGGCAGAGGCAGGTGGATCTCTGTGAGTTCCAGCCTATCCTGGCCTACAGAGTGAGTTCCAGGATGTACAAGGCTATGTAGAAAAGCCCTGTCTCAAACTCAATAAATAAAAGCTAGATCGCTCTCACCGCAGTTAAGAACACATGCTGCTCTAACAGAGAGCCTGGCCTCAGTTCCAGCACTCATACTATACCTTACAACCAACCCCCTATAGAGGCCACCCCAGGGCATCCAACACCTTTTCCTGCTTTCCACAAACACTAGGTGCACACATGGTGCACTTACATACATGCAGGCAAATCAGTCATACTCACAAAAAATTTTAGATATAAATAAGATTTTTTTTAAAAAAGCATAACAGAAAGTTGAAATGAGTTTTTAGCAAGCATTGGTTCTCCTAACCTTGAAGTCCTACGTTGTTTGTTGTGTTGTCTGAGGCAGGGAGTTGTGCAACCCAGGCCCGCCTCTAATTCATTACGTAGCACAGAGCGACCTTCAGACCCTCATCCTTCTACCTCCATCTCGAAAGTTCGGGGATCACAGGCCATGCCCTTAGATCCAGCAAGGACATGAGCTTGAACAACAGCATTTGGCGTGTGTACAGCAGATGCTGTCACCTTGACGGCATAAATGATACGCTCTCATGGTCATCAATGACGCACTGGAGTCCCATGGGGGAAGAAAGCAAACCTTGTCTTCCTGGCGTAACTTATCCAAGAGTGGAGTTCTGTACTTCACTGTCCCCATGTCTTCTGTCCTCTGTCTGTCTGCTGCATGAGTCTGGATGTACGCCCTACCTGAAGGCTGTCTTCCGGACTGTCCGTTTGTCTGAGTCTGTCTGAGAGTGACTGCATGTGTCTGTCCCTAACAAAGGACTTTGCTCTGTCTTTTTTTTTTTTTTTTTTTTTTTTTAATTTTATTTTATGTGCATTAGTGTTTTGCCTGCATGTATGTCTGTGTGAGGGTGTCAGATCTTGGAGTTACAGACAGTTGTGAGCTGCCATGTGGGTGCTGGGAATTGAACCCGGATCCTTTGGAAGAGCAGTCAGTGCTCTTGACCACTGAGCCATCTCTCCAGCCTCACTGGCTCTGGCAGACCCAACCTCCAGTATTACAAATATCATTCTTTTTTTTTTTTTTTCCTTGAGACAGGGTCTCTCTGTGTAGCCTTGACTGTCCTGGACTTTCTTTATAGACCAGGCTGACCTCGAACTCACAGGGATCCACCTGCCTCTGCTTCCCAAGTGCCCAGGCATTCTTTTTTTTTTTTTTTTTTTTTTAAGCTTTATTTATTTATTATCTATGCAGGGCTCTGCCTCCATGTACACCTGATGGCCAGAAGAGGGCATGAGATCACATTATAAATGGTTGTGAGCCACCGTGTGGTTGCTGGGAATTGAACTCAGGACCTTTGAGCCATCTCTCCAGCCCACAAGTATCATTCTTTGCCAAGCAATAGCCAAATATTATGCTCATCATTTATGACACATATTCATTTCATAAGATTTCATCCAACCTCTGTTTTTATTGCTTTCAGCAAATGATGCATAAGCTTTGTTCTCTGGCCCAGGAGCACCAAAGAGTCCATAATTTAGGATTATAGCTACGCAGTAACTCAGGTTGTAAAAGTTGGTTAGATGGGAAATTTGAGATAAGTAATTGTTATGCTGCACTATTAAAGTCAGGTTAAACAGGCTGAGTACACAGTAGAATACACAGTCTTAAATCTTATATGATCTCAAGGTAAATGATTAACTCTGATGTGAGCTCTGGGAAAAGTTCCGGTCTCTAAGGTGTAGTAAATATTTTCATAATATTGCCACAAGAGGACATAAGAAAGATGTCAATCAATCAAGTGGTGTTCACTAAATGTTGGCTCTACGCAGTGTGTGTGTGGGTGTGTGTGTGTGTGTGTGTGTGTGTGTGTGTGTGTAACAAGCACTTCCATTTTGTTTTCATTTAATCAAAGGGGGAAAGTAAATTCAAACTCCCAGGCCTTGGGGACTTGGGGACTTCCCAATAGCTGAACAGCTTAAGTTTTAAGGAGACAGTTGTCTGCATGCAATCACCTCTGAAACAACCTCTAAGTAGACAGTGTCTGTGTCCAGCCATCTCAGGGACTTCTCCATCTTGCTGGCAGGAGTAAACTAAGTTCATGTTCCCAGGCCCAGGAGCCCCCTCCTATCTGGATTGGTGATAAAATGTAACAATAACTCGGCACAGATGTGCCAAGCATGGTGGCGCACGCCTTTAATCCCAGCATTCAGGAGGCAGAGGCAGGTGGATCACTGTGCACAGTGGCCGGCAGGCAAATGTGGAGCTGAGCTTGACTTCCTGATCTGCAGGCAGAGAAGGTGGCTTGGGCACACCCCCAGTGACACACCTCCTCCAACAAGGCCACACCTCCTAATCCTTCCCAAACTGTTCCACCAACTGGGGACCAAATTGATCGGGGCCAATCTCGTTCAAACCATCATTGATGCCTTCAACAAACTCAGATAAAAGTAGAAAAACAGGGGTTGGGAACATGGCTCAGAGAGTAAAATGACTGCTGCATAAACATAAGGACCTGAGTTCAGATCCCAGCACCCACGCCACCCACGAGGACCTGAGTTCAGATCCCAGCACCCACGCCACCCACGAGGACCTGAGTTCAGATCCCAGCACCCACGCCACCCACGAGGACCTGAGTTCAGATCCCAGCACCCACGCCACCCACGAGGATCTGAGTTCAGATCCCAGCACCCACGCCACCCACGAGGACCTGAGTTCAGATCCCAGCACCCACGCCACCCACGAGGACCTGAGTACAGATCCCAGCACCCACGCCACCCACGAGGACCTGAGTTCAGATCCCAGCACCCACGCCACCCACGAGGACCTGAGTTCAGATCCCAGCACCCACGCCACCCACGAGGACCTGAGTTCAGATCCCAGCACCCACGAGGACCTGAGTTCAGATCCCAGCACCCACGCCACCCACGAGGACCTGAGTTCAGATCCCAGCACCCACGCCACCCACGAGGACCTGAGTTCAGATCCCAGCACCCACGCCACCCACGAGGACCTGAGTTCAGATCCCAGCACCCACGCCACCCACGAGGACCTGAGTTCAGATCCCAGCACCCACGCCACCCACGAGGACCTGAGTTCAGATCCCAGCACCCACGCCACCCACGAGGAGCTGAGTACAGATCCCAGCACCCACGCCACCCATGAGGACCTGAGTACAGATCCCAGCACCCACGCCACCCATGAGGAGCTGAGTACAGATCCCAGCACCCACGCCATCCAGCGTTGAAGTTATTTTTATAAACTTGTGCTTGTTTCTCTTAGTTTATTTCTTAACCTGGCTATCACACAAATAACTGAGACTTTCATAGTACAAGGCTTTACAACACAAGCTGAGCAGTCTGCGTCTATTCTTAACCCTCTATGCTACTCTGTCTTACTCCTCGGAAACATCCCAGCGAAACTTGCCCTTTGTAGCTTTTCTCGGCTCAGCTCCAGCTACTTCCTCCTGATCTTCCTTGGACTTCTCCCCGTGGCTTAATCCCCAGGCTCATCTCCTAACTCCTCCTCCCCTGGCAGGCAGGAAGTCCAAGCCTTTTTTCTACCCCCTCCCCCCCCACCTCATTGATCAGCTAAAAGCTGTTTTATTGACACATCAGGGGGACAATTGGGGAGCAGAGTTTACACAACATTTAGACAGGAAATCAGAATGTAAACTACACGATAACCTTTGCCTACAATCCCGCCTTCATCAAGAGTTCTCTGTCTCCAGGTATCAGTTTAGAGCAAACAATGAAGAAAACCGCCAGGAAACAGCACAAAAGGCTGCACCCCACAGACCCATCATGGCACGGCCACCCAGAGTTCAAGACAAGGAGACGACCTCTGTCAGGACAGAAGAGCTGGGCCTACAGAATCAGGACAGAGAGGCAGGCCGGGGAGACGAGGAGAGGGAGAGGAAGTTGGAGACCACAAGGAAAGCACCAGGGAGGCATCAGGGCAATGCAGAGCCTGCGGCAAAGACTCTTGATGCAGAACAAAAGGGCAAAAAATGGACAGTGACAGGAGCACAGTCACCAAGGCTGAGAAAGAGACCAATGGCCACGGGAGCTGTCCTAGACAGGGAGAAAGTGGCCCCGGCCACCCCATCCCATGCCTCTTTCCCACATGCCACCACACAAAAACGCCAAAGGCTAAAGGCCGCCAACTTCAAGTCAGAGCCTCGGTGGGATTTTGAGGAAGACTATAGCTTGGATGTGGGGGGTCTGCAGACGGTGAGTATGGGCCTCCCCCCCTTACGATGCCCCAGTCCCAAGCAGCCCCTTCCTCCAGGCTCAGCTTCTGGTCTTTACCTTGTGACACACACCACGCTCAGCCTGACACTGCTATTGGCATATCCTTCCTTCCTACAACAGCAAAGTTGGGGAGCAGAAGGCGGGTCCAGAGTCTGGACGGCTCAGAAAGGTGTGGGTGGGAAGGGGTTTAACTGAACCTTTGAAGAAAGCCTGGGAGAGAGAATGTGGCTGGCTCTGGGGTGTGAGTCCTTATTCCATGACTGTGGGACTAGAGGACAAGAAGACACAACCTTGTGCCCAGCTGCTCTGCTCTCAGGAACATTGCCGTCCCTGGGAAGCCTGCTCTAGAACCTTCACTCTCTTCCAGGCTGAAGAAAGCCTGTAAGCACTCAACCCCATGCTCCCTCCCTGATCTTTCTCACCCCTACTGTGAGGGCAATATTGAAAACCTGTTTGTGGATATATACTGCCCCAATAGTGCAGCGGACACCCCGTGTGTGAGGGAGCTAAGGGGGCCCATTTTCTGGGACCAGGTGGGCCCAGACATAAAGAGTTATGCAGTCAGAGTGAGGTCTAGAGTGAAAGGGAGAGTAAGGAGGAACAGGAGCTTTCAAACTGTGAAGGCCAGCCCAGCCCCTGACTGACGGCTGTCCTGGGCCACTCCCTTACCTGACCTTCACGTGTCTTCCTGCACATAGACCTGCCCTGACTCTGTGAAGATCAGGGCATCCAAGTCACCATGGCTACAGAATATCTTTCTGCCCAACATCACTCTCTTCCTGGACTCTGGATGCTTCACTCCGAGCGAATGGAACCGGCTAGAGCACTTTGCGCCGCCCTTTGGCTTTATGGAGCTCAATCGATCCTGTGAGTCCCTTACCTCAGGCCAGAGGGGGCGGGGGCTTCCTGTCCTGGGTCTGCCTCCTTCCAGGCCTCTGAGTGGAGTCCCGCTCTGTTCCAGTGGTAGAGAAGGTCGTGACCCGCTTCAATCCGGTACCCCAGCAGCAGCTGCTCCTGGCCGGACTCCCCTTAGGGACCACCAAGTGCATCACCTGTGCTGTGGTGGGCAATGGGGGCATCCTGAATGACTCACATGTGGGCCAGGAGATAGACAGCCATGACTATGTTTTCCGGTATGTTCTCCCTTCCCAGCCCCTTGCCTGCAGATGTAGGGGTGGGGGGTGGGGTATTTGGCAAGTGCCCCCATATCTTTATCTAGAAAATGGAGTGTGTCTACAACTCCTGTGGTCTCCCACTATGTCCTTTCCTACCCACTTCCACAAATTTCTGTCCTCCATTCACACACTCTAGTTTGATCTTTATTTTTCTTTCTTTCTTTCTTTCTTTCTTTCTTTTTTTAAAAAAAGATTTGTTTATTTATTATGTGTACAGTGCACATCCGATCACATTACAGATGGTTGTGAGCCACCATGTGGTTGCTGGGAATTGAACTCAGGACCTCTGGAAGAGCAGTCGGTGCTCTTAACCGCTGAGCCATCTCTCCAGCCCTAGTTTGATCTTTCTCTGCAGACTGAGCGGAGCTGTTACTAAAGGGCACGAGCAGGATGTGGGGACTCGGACATCCTTCTACGGCTTCACTGCCTTCTCTCTGGTCCAGTCGATCCTCACATTGGGGCCTCAACGCTTCCAGCACGTGCCTCTAGGGAAGGTGAGGAGAAAGGATTGGGCCCCGGCTGCACAGCCTCTACACAAGGGAGAGAGCCTCGCGTGTGGCTGGAACCTGGGTCATCACAAGCTTTGTTCGTGTGAGGGCAAGAGTAGTGAGCACAGCCCCTCAGGCCAGGGGAGAGCCAGTGGACAGTCTGGAGTCAGAGTCTGGCCAGGCCCAGCGTAGGCTTCTCAAGGCAGGGCTCCTGGTCCACTTCCTGGTTTTGGTCTTCAGGATGTCCGATACCTACACTTCTTGGAAGGCACCCGGGACTATGAGTGGCTGGAAGCGATGTTTTTGAATCAGACCATGGCAAAAACCAAACTCTCCTGGTTCAGGTATCCACTTTCCTACTCTTACCCACCCCCACCCACCCCCCCCCCCCCGCCAGACTGAGCAGTGAGTGGCTGACTTCAAAGGGTTACACAAGGTGGGGCCGCTGCTGTGCCACCCGGAGGAGGGATAGCAGTCACACCATGACCCGGACTTGGCCCCCCAACAGGCCTGGTAAGAAAACGGGGCCTGAGTGAATCTTCTCTGGCCACAGACACAGGCCCCAGGAAGCCTTCCGGGACGCCTTGGACTTGGATAGATACTTGCTGCTGCACCCAGACTTTCTCCGCTACATGAAGAACAGGTGAGGGCAGAAAGCTCGCAGAGGGGCCTCGGCCCTTGCGTCCTTGCCGGCTCCTGACAGTTGGGGATTCTGGACAGGTTTCTGAGGTCAAAGACCCTGGACACTGCCCACTGGAGAATATACCGCCCCACCACTGGCGCCCTCCTGCTGCTTACAGCCCTCCACCTCTGTGACAAGGTAAAGTTGCAAACCCCGGGTGGGAACCGGAAATGGGCGTGCGCATGCGCTCCAGACCCCTAGGGACAGGAGCAAGACAAAGAAGGGACAGAGAAAGCCCCAGGAGACAGCCGCTGCAGTTCAGTGTCTCCTCCAATCTTCGTGCAGGTGAGTGCTTATGGCTTCATCACCCAGGGCCACGAGCGCTTCTCTGACCACTACTATGACAGAACATGGAATCGGCTGATCTTTTACATAAACCATGACTTCAAGCTGGAGAGAGCGGTCTGGAAGCGAATGCACGACGAAGGCATCATCTGGCTGTACCAGCGCCCACAAAGTACCAAGGCAAAGAACTGAGCAGAGGCCAGACCTCAGGGGTCCCCTCCATCCTTACAGCACAGTGTAAGACTTCCTCAAATGCCCCTGCTCATCCTCCCAGGACTCAAACCTGCCCTACGCCCTTCGACAGTCCCAAGGAACAGCTGTGCAGTGACAGGGCTTTGGAGTAAAAATCACTGCAGGCTCTGGTAATTTCTTTTTTTTTTTTTTTTTAAATCAAGGATAGTGTTTATTTGACAACATAGTATTATTTCATACTTTTTTTTATTAATTTATTCTTGTTACATCTCAATGTTTATCCCATCCCTTGTATCCTCCCATTCTTCCCTCCCATTTTCCCCTTATTCCCCTCCCCTATGACTGTGCCTGAGGGGGATTACCTCCCCCTGTATATGCTCATAGGGTATCAAGTCTCTTCTTGGCTACCTGCTATCCTTCCTCTGAGTGCCACCAGGTCTCCCCGTCCAGGGGACATGGTCAAATGTGAGGCACCAGAGTACGTGAGAAAGTCATATCCCACTCTCCACTCAACTGTGGAGAATGTTCTGACCATTGGCTAGATCTGGGAAGGGGTTTAAAGTTTACCACCTGTATTGTCCTTGGCTGGTGCCTTAGTTTGAGCGGGACCCCTGGGCCCAAATCTGCCTATCATAATGTTCTACTTGTAGGTTTCTAGGACCCTCTGGATCCTTCTACTTTGCTATTCTCCCATGCTTCTCTCATCTAGAGTCCCAATAGGATGTCCTCCCCTCTGTCCCAGTTTCCTGGTAAGTGAAGACTTTCATGGGACATGCCCCTTGGGCTAGTATGCAAATTGGTAATTTCTTACTCAAACCCCACAGTTGGAATTTGAGCCAAACCCCAAACATTTCAGTTCGCCTTACTTTACTTTTCAAACTCTGTCTTCAGGTTTTTGGACTCTGGAACACACACACACACAAACAAAACAAAACAAAACAAAAACAAACAAGCAAAAACACTAAAGAACAAATTGAAGTACTACGTCATGGATGGAAGAAAAACAAAACAACTTTATTTAGACTTAACGCTCTGTACCAAAGAGCTTGCAATAGGCTCGGTGGTGCAGTAGCGGCTTTGGCCGGCAGGGGGCTCTCCTTATAGGCGGGAAGAGGTGGTTATGGTCCTGCTTTGCAGTGTTTTGCAGGGGCAGGGCACAATGGGGCCAGCCCAGCACTCCAAAGCAAGAAGCTAGTGCAGGCCTGAGAAGGCTGAAGTGGCAGAGAGTGATGCAAGCTGTGAGGGCAGCCTGAGATGCAGCTGGGCAGGCAGGCAGGATGCTCCCAAGGTGGCCAGAGAGGCTGACTGAAGGTGTGTCTGTCCAGAGACGCCCCCTTTCCATGTGTCCTGTTCTGGACAGCTCTGGGACTAGCAGGTGGTATTGGGGGAGGGTGCTGCAGAGACCACTCTGGAGAGTGACACTTCTCTGGTCTGAAGAGTGACAGTTGCTGCCCCTGCCAGCCTCTTCCCCACCCATCACCACAGCTCTGCAGGGGTGGCCACCACATTCAGTCAGAGCCCAGAGAGAAAAATAGCATCGGTGCAGGGAGGTCCTTCGCCCAAGTTGGGCCAACGTCCCATTCCGTGGCTTCATTCTGCCTATATCATAGAATACACAGTTGACCCACTCAGGAAAAAACAGGCAATAGAATTAGAAAACACAAACTTAGTGGTACAAGCTGGGCTAGAAGATAGATCTCCTAGGTTCCAAGCCATCACGGAAGGAGAAAAGTTAGTTAAGATCATCGTCGTCATCATCATCGGGCTGTGAGAGATGGCTCAGAAGTTAAGAGCACTGGCCGCTCTTCCAAAGGTCCTGAGTTCAATTCCCAGCAACCACATGGTGGCTCACAACCATCTATAATGAGATCTGGTGCCGCGCCGTCTGCTGGCGTGCAGGCGTACACCCTGGAAGACTACTGTATCACAATAAATAAATAATTTTAAAAATCATCATCATCATGACCATCATCGCCCCAGAGCTGGCTCAAGGGCTAAGAGCACATACTGCTCTACCAGAGGATCTGAGTTTGGATGCCAGCACTTATCTTAGGCAGCCCCCAACTGCCTACAACTCCAGTCCCAGGGGGTCCGTTGCCACCTTCTGGACTTTGCAGCACTTTCATTCATGTGCATATACCCACACGAGGACACTCATACACACGTCTAACAATGTTTATTACTAGGCCTATAATTATTATTATGACAGCATTTTCTAACCTGGTAGCAATCAATCAAGACACAGGCGCCTGTTATATTTTAAAGCAGCCTTAATTAACCTGGGGCAGGACAAATATTATTGTCTCAAACTCCCTCCCATAGTGGGGCAGGGATGGGATCCCTGTCCCCATCCCATGCCATCTGCTTCTAATAATTTCTAGCAAGCTACCTCCCATCCATCATCCCATATACTTGCTAATGTTCTTCATCTGGGCCAAATCTCCATCCACGTGGCTGGCCATGTGCTCCTCTCCCATCTAACCCACGATGGCGCAACCTTCTTCTCCTCTCCTCTGGTCTCTCTGTTCCCCAGATTCTCTCTCTGTCTCCCCAGCCCAGGACCTTAGCCACGCCTATCTCATTTTCCCTGCCCAGGTGTGCCGGCTTTCTTATTAATTAGCATCAAGATATATCAGACCAACAGGGAGTCAGTCAAAGTCAGGAAGTCAGGAAGAGGAGGAGTTGGGTGGGGGCAGGGGAAGAAGAGACAGAGGAGGGAGAAAAGAAGGGAGGGGGAGAGGAGAGGGAGGAGGGAGGAGGGGAAAGGAGAAAAAAGTGCAGCAGCAACCCGGGACCCACTCTGAAGGAATCTTCTTCCACGCAAACCCAAATGCTCTGAGGATGAGAGGAAATGCTGTCAAGGAAAGGAGTGCTAATGTAAACACGAAAACTATCGACAAATCCCTGCAGACAGGACCTAGAAATTGGAAGTCACAGTTTCACATCTATCCAATAGCTTACACATTTCCCCAGGAATCATCACTAGATAGAAAAGCTTACTATGCAATCTCCATTGCATACAAAATACTTTGCAATGCCCGTGAGCTTTGAGGAAAGCCAAGCATGGGGGCCCTGGAGAGATACCTGATTGGTAAGATCTGGCAGCCATTCCAAAGGATCCGGGTTCAGTTCTCAGCACCCAACCGATGGCTCAGAGGCCGGTTACCCAAGCTCCATGAGGTCTGACACCCTCTTCCGGCTTCCGCGGGCATCCACCCTTATTGATTCATTCGACATACACTCACACAAACATGCGCACATATACATAAATAAAAATAATCAAGATAAAGGTTAAAAAGAACAGCTGAATTTCCAAGAAGGGTCCCAGGGGGCTAACTGGGCCTAGGTTCAAAATGGAGCCCGGTGGCCATTTGATGCCTGGCGGGGTCATGTCTCTGCTCAGTATTCCTGGAATAACAAGCTGAATTCCTGTAACCCTTGCCTGGGCAAGGGGCTGTTTCAGCTCCCAAGATAAACAGGCTCTGGAAAGTCCTATTTTGCCATCAGGACTGACCTGCTATGACCTGTAGCCAGCCAATCAGGATTGAGCATACACTGTTCGTTGACACCCCTCATTTACATAGCTGACCCTGTGGAATCCTGAGGCAGAACTTTATAGGAGGAGCCAGCCCTCTCTTTTTCCCTGTATATTGTTGTTTTCTTTGGGAAACAGCACTCCCTGGATTTATAAACTACTTTTCTTGTTTGTTTGTCGAGACAGGGTCTCTCTGTGTAGCCTTGGCCATCCTGAACTCACTTTGCAGACCAGGCTGGTTTCGAACTCACAGCGATCCGTCTACCTCTGCCTCCCCAGTGCTGGGATAAAAGGTGTGTGCCACCACCACCCGACTGTTTTTTTGGTTTTTTTGTTTTGTTTTGTTTTGTTTTTTGTTTTTTTTTTGAGACAGGTATCCTAGCCTACATTTTTTTTTTCTTTAGATTTGTTTTATTTTATATATGTATGAGGTTTTTGCCTGTATGTATGTCTGTGCACCATGTGTGTTCCTGGTGCCTGCAGTAGGCGAGAGACGGATGGTGAACCCTCTGGAATTAGAGCCACAGATGGTTGTGAGTCACCATGTGGGTGCTGAGCACTGAACCCAGGCCCTCCCCAAGAGCAGCAAGTGCTCTCTCTTAACCTCCGATCCATCTCTCTAAGCCCGCAAATTCTAACTCCTATACACAAGTTTCCTTCTTCTGCAGGTGTGTCATACCTACAGCCCGCTGGTCACGTAGCATCCAAGGAGAAAGACCCAGCACATTTGTAGAGCACAGTGGCATGTGCCTTTGTCATGGGCTGGTTATCCTGGATCCTTTAAACTATATCCACCTGGGAGACCAAGTCTTGTTAGAGAAAGAACTATAAAGACCAGAAAAACAATGAAAGGGAAAGAGGGAGGGCCCTGGTGGAATGCTCTCGCCCTGGCTCAGGCTACACGACACCTCACAGGTGTCAGGCCAGGATTAACGCCAGAATGAGAGTGACATTGGCAGAGCTGATTTCTCTCCTTCTAGCAGAAGCTCCGTCCCGCAGATGTCGCAGCCAGAGTGGGGAACTTGTGGTTTGGATAGGCTGGCGCCACTCTGGGCACAGGTTATGGCTTGTGTGCTGCCTTCTATTTGCCTAAAAGTAGGGCACAGATTTGCAAAGACAAAAGATATCCTGAGCCTCCTCTTCCAGGGAGGACTAAGTTACTGCTTGTGACAGCCTTGGCCTTTGGGCCTGGAATCACATAGCTCTGAGCAACGCAGACAAAGCTCTGGAGAGGTCTTTTCTCCTCTTACCTCAAGGAACCTCTCTTCTGTGCAGACGCTACAACATGGAATTCAAAGACCACTTGAAACTGCTTATTCTCAGAGTGTCTGCCATATTCATATGGAATACACATGTTGATAAACTTTTTTGATTTGAGATAAAGTCTCATGTGTCCCAGACTGCCCCCTAACTCCCTGTGTAGCCAAGGATTACCTTGAATTTCTGATCTTCTTGCCTCCACCTCTCAAAAAACATACCACCACCCAGGGGCCGGGGAGACACAGAAATAAGGGCTGGAGAGGTGGCTCAGTGGTATAGCGCACTGGCTGCACTTCCATAGGACCCAGGTTCGATTCTGAGCACCCACATGGCAGCTCACAACTGTCTGTAACTCCATTGGGCTCTGAACACACATGATATAGAGACATACACATAGGCAAAACACTCATACAAAAAAAAAAAAAAAAAATCAAACAAAAACTCCACAACTAGCTTCAGGCCTAGAGAGGAAGGAAGGAAGGAAAAGGAAATTAAACAAAAGCCCTACATGCTACAGTCCGTTTGATTTATGTTAATTGTGTGTGCACATAAGTGCAGAGGCCAGATGGCCTCTTCAAACGTCGGTCCTCAGGTACCACACTTCCAGCTGTCCTTTTTGAGGCAGGGCATCTCATGGGCCTGCAACTCATTGATCAGGCTAGACTGGCCATCCAGAGAACCCAGATTCTGCCAGTCTCTGCCCCCCAGCACTGGATCACAAGGGCTTGCCACCACAGCCAGCTTTAATTAAGAGGGTGTCTGTTGATGACTGAGCTCAAATGTTGGCACAGTTTTAAAATATATTTTTCTTTTGGGTTCCTTATATCCCTTTCTCCCTTTTCCACCCCAGTCCCTTCCAACACCTCAGCACCAGGTAGGAAAGAAAGAAAGTTAGTGGGGAGAAGGGACCTAGTTTTCCTTAACTACTTCCTGCTGTTTAGGGTTGTCAGGTTTCTTGGGACAAGTCCAGTCCCTTTCAGGATATCTACAACTTCTCGTCAAACTGCATCAACAGCAACCAGGAGAAGCAGAGAGAACATCAGCCGCCTTCTTCTTTCTCGGAGCCCCCAGTCTCACTCTGGGTCTGGCTTTTATCCCCACTGACAAAGACCACGCCCCTGCACGAGGCAGTTCCCAGCTGACAAAGATCGTGCCCTCTCATGAGGCAGTCATCGGCTGTGGACAAACTGGAGCACACCCCACATCCCACACCTGGGATTAAAACAAAAACATGTTTACATATAAACCAAAACTTCTACTGTCGCGGCCTCTATTGGACAGCAGCAGCCATGGCCCTGCGCTAGCCGGTGGCCGCGGACCTCAGCAAGAACATCAGCAAGCTGAGCCACAGCCTCAGGCGCCTCACCAAGCACACCAAGTTTGTGCGGCACATGATCAGGGAGATGTGTGGCTTCGTCCCCTGTGAGCAGCACGCTGTGGAGCTGCTCATGGTGTCCAAGGGCAAGGTCCAAGGCTCAAGTTCCTCAAGAAGAGGGTGGGCACCCACATCCGGGTCAAGAGGAAGTGGGAGGAGCTTAGCAATCTGCTGGCAGCCATGAGGAAGGCAGCAACCCAGAAGAACTGATGCCCTCCTCCCCCAATAAACGTTTGTGCCACACAGTTAAAAAAGAAAAACAGGAAAAACAAACAAACAACTTCCACAACAGGTCAGGTCCTCTCATTTGCCTTAAAACCCTTCCATTTGCAAGACCCTCTATTTGTGTTGGATTGCCACCTGTTTGCCACAGGAGTCCGGGCTGTTCTGTGCAAGATAAAATACCTAACAGTGAGAAGACTGTCTTTGTGGTGATGATGATGATGATGATATGACGGCAAACACGCAAGATGCTCGGCACGTCCTTGTCAGACCCCTCTCTGAAGTTCACATTCCTTACACGTGTGCACACTCGGCATCTCTTTTTGTTTTTGTTTTTCGAGACAGGGTTTCTTTGTGTAGTCTTGGCTATCCCGGACTCACTTTGTGGACCAGGCTGGCCTCGAACTCACAGGGATCCACCTGCCTCTGCCTCCCGAGTGCTGGGATTAAAGGCGTGCGCCACCACGCCCGGCTGAACACTGCTCATTATATAAAAATAAGAAATAAAATTAGATCTATACAGTTGCCCTCTCTATATCACACCATTCTAATCGCATAGCTCTGTGAGGACCTCAGCTCTCTATGCTTATATTTCATTCTTATTTTACTTTTCTTTTTTCCTTTTTGTTAGCTGAGATAATTTTATATAGTATAAAACCGATCATTTTATATAATTAATTAGATTTGGTGCATTAATGGTGTAAACACCATTTTCCAGCTCTATTTATTTCTACCATATGGCCAGGGAGACAGTGGGTAAAGGCACTTGCCACCAAGCCTGAAGACCGGAGCTTAATTTCTGGTACCCACATGGTAGAAGGAGAGAAAGGAGTACAAGTTATGTTCTGACCTCCACACGTGCAAGATGACATGTGTACCCACAGACACACACACAAACACATATACACACATGTATACTCACATAGACATACACAGACACACATGTACACACACTAAACACACATACACACACAAACACATACAAACATACACACATACATACACAAACACATACAAACACACATACACATGTGTACACTCACATAGACATACACAGACACACATGTACACACACTAAACACACACACACAAAACACATACAAACATACACAAACACACACATACATACACAAACACATACAAACACACATACACACATGTACACTCACACAGACATACACAGACACACATGTACACACACTAAACACACACACACAGTTTCTTGATTTACAGTCTAATTCCAACACTCAGGAGGCAGAATCAAGAGGATCATTGCAAGTTTGAGGCCAGCCTGGTCTACTTAGAGAGTTTTGAGCCAGCCAGTGCTACACAGAGAGACTCTGTTCAAAGGGTGAAGAGGGCCCAACCAACCAACCAACTAACTAAATGTGGCGTGGTGTTATCTGGCTGTCACATCGTGGCTCTCACATTCCGGCTACACACAACCTAGGTGTTGTGCTGAGCTGGGAACCGGAGGCCGAAGCCCAGCCCTTTGCCCCTAGTCTCTGCATTTACAATAGTTACCTCAGGTTGTACATGCAGCAGCAAGTCTGAGGGCGAGAGGAGCATGCTCCAACATGCCATGTTTTACACACACACACTCAGGGGTGTGGGAATATGAAAGATCTAGGTCACTAGTCGGGAGCTCCCCTCCTGCGCAAGCAGCAGACGACAGCTGCAGTGGGTGTTGGCGCCTGGAGCTTAAGGGCTAGACAAGCAAGAGCCATGTCAAGTCATACAGCTCAGGCCCAAGAGAAAGGCGTGGTGAGACACGGGGGACTGCAGTGTGCTTCTGACTTAGACACTATTTAGACACCTAAAGTGGAGTCATTGCTCAGAGTGCCAGGCTGGGTGTACAGACATACATCTCCTCTGCCCTGGGGATTTACAACTGTGTAAATCCACCTTCAGGGCTCAAACTGCAGCATTTTCCTTGGAGCTTTAATGCACTGCCTTCATACAGTTTGCTTACCATACGTTTTTGTCATTTTGCTTTTCCAACATAGTGACTTTTTAACTGTTGTAAGCCCTTGAAGTGTTTGACAAAATTGCCAACATCAACTTCTAAAATTAATTCCTTTTGATCTAGGATTTATTTTCAGATCTCCGGAGGAGCCTAGAATGTTCCCCTGCATCCAATAAAGACACACACTTGACATATTTATATGGATAAGTGTATTAGTTACTCGGCTCATTGCTGTGACGAAATACCCAGCACACACAACTTAAGAGATGAAGTCCTTGGGCTGGAGAGATGGCTCAGAGGTTAAGAACACTGTCTTCTCTTCCAGAGGTCCTGAGTTCAATTCCCAGCAACCACATGGTGGCTCACGACCATCTGTAATATGATTGGATGCCCTCTTCTGGTGTGCATTATCATATATATTAAATAAAAAATAAAATAAAAAGATGAAGTTCTCTTAGCTCAGCAGCTAAGAGCAAATACAACTTTCCCCAGAGGATCTGGGTGCAGTTTCCAGCAGCTCACAATGGTCCTGTAACCCTAGGCCCCACCCCCCGCCCCCTGCCTCCCTGGATCCAGTGTCTCCTCTGGCCTCCGAGGGCACCACATACACATAAAACAAAACAAATAAACCTTAAAAGAAAGTCACTAGGTGCAGTGGTGCATGCCTCTAATCCCAGCACTCAGGAGGCAGAGGCAGGTGGATCTCTGTGAGTTCAAGACCAGCCTGGTCTACAAAGTGAGTCCAGGACAGCCAAGATAACATAGAGAAACCTTGTCTAGAGAAAAAAAGAAGAAGAAGAAAAAGAAGAAGAAGAAGGAGAAGGGGAAGGGGAAGGGGAAGAGGAAGGGGAAGAAGGCGGGTGTGGCCTTTAATCTCAGCACTTGGGAGGCAGAGGCAGGAGGAGCCCTGTGAGTTCAAGGCCAGCCTGGTCTACAAAGTGAGTCCAGGTCAGCCAAGGCTACACAGAGAAACGCTGTCTCAAAAAAAAAAAAAAAAAAAAAAAGGATGGTTAACTCAAGACTTTGTAAGCTGGTTTAGGGAACTTGAACTTGACACGGAGGCAGACAGATTGCAGCAGAACATTTGAGCCCCCTCCTCAGACATGCTGACCCCCAGAACCAAGCTTACCTTTGAAGCATTTACCTCTGCTGAGTACAGATCCCTTCTCCCATCTCCCCAGGGACTGACCCCAAACCCATTCTTTCTCTCCTATACAGGTCAGTGTCAGGTATAATTGCTGACTGAGAAGAGATGTAATTTCCAACCTCTTATGGTATAAATCAATAGGTACAGCCACCATGATCTTTCTGAAAACCTCAGAGCATATGACTTGCCTCCTTCCCCTCTTCCTGTCATTTTTTTTTTTTTTTTTTTTTTTTGAGATAATTTCTTGTATCCCAGGATGACCTCAGACTTACTATGCAGCCAAGAACGACCTAATCCTCCTGCCTCAGCACTGGGATTCTAGGCTGCACCACCACTTTGGGTTTACACAGAGAGGAGGATGGAACGAACTCGGGCCTTCCAGCATAGTGACAGGTGCTTGCTGGCTACCCCAGTGTGCTGGGGGCAGAAGCTCATTCCTCTGAAAGAGCTGTCTCTCCAGGCCCTAGGCATCTTCCTTTACCTCCTTGATGTCTGGGAGCTTCCTTCTGCTCTGCAACCTCAGCTCTGTGTGAAAACTTTTTGTCGTTAATCAATTACTTTGTGTTTTCTCCATCTTCTCCCACACACCCTTTACATCTGGGAATCTGTCTCCAACTCTGTTCTTTGTTTTATAATTTATGTCTTTTAGTTCCTCCCCCCCCCCCCATATTGGGATTTTCATAAAGATCACATGCTCTTTTCAGGGTTACCTGATGAATTTACTAGTAGTAGCAGTAGCAGCAGCAGTATGGTGCAGGGGCACTCATGCACAACATGCATATAAAAGTCAGAAGATTTTGTGGAGTGGGCTCTCTTTTACAATTACATGAGCTCTGTGACTCAGACTCAGCTCATCGGGTTTCTGTGGCAAGCACCTTTACTCGCTGAGCCATCTCACTGGCCCCACTAGTATATACTTTTAATATCTTCTCTTGAAAGGATTTGCTATTATTTAGCTAACGTTCCCAGCTGGTCTTTTCCTAAGTCTACTTCAGTGATTGCTGGTCCTGAGTGTTCAGCTGGCTTTCCTCTTCTCTGCTTCGATGCTCTCCTGAGCTAGCGTTGCTGTCCAAGTCGACTTGAAGCTCTGCCAGTCTCTACTTATAGCTCTGCATTTCCTCAGCAGCCAGCTCAGGTGTCTTGAGGACTCTCAAAATGTGATATAAAAAACAAACAAACAGGATGGCATGATGGCACATGCCTGTAATCCCAGCACTCAGGAGGCAGAGGTGAGTGGATCTCTGTGAGTTCGAGGCCAGCCTGGTCAACAAAGCAAGTCCAGGTCAACCAAGGCTACCCAGAGAAACCTCGTCTCGGAAAACCAACCAACCAACAAAAGAACAGCTTCTGAGGTAGTTTAGTCAGTAAAGTGCTTGTCATGCAAGCATAAAGACCTGTCTGTGGAATCCAGCCCCCAGGTAAAATCCTAGGTGTGCCTGTGTTCTCAGCACTGGGGAGGAGGATCCCTGGGTTCAGTGAGAGACCCTGCCTCAAAAAATAAAGTGTAGAGCAATAGGGGAAGACACTTTTTGTACACACGCACACACAAGCAAAACAAGGGTGGGTAAGGGAATACAACTCCTTGTTGAGAGAGAAAACAAAGTCACCTGACAAAGAAGTGGCTGTTCTGGGATAGGAGGCCTGCAGCCATCTTTGTCACCAACACAATTCATTTGGAAACACGGGGTGGGCCTGTGTAGAACTATCTGTGCCTGTCCAGTGTCTGACAATGGAGACAGAACTAGTCCCTCACCACAAGGAGCACAGTCTTCTCCAGATCCGGGGTCAGATACAGTGGAGCTTCCTATGTGTCTAGAACCATTACAGGCACATTTACAGGTACCAGTCCTTACAACAATTGTACTGTGACCTTTTTGGTGTTCTAGAGAATTGACTGAGCAGGGGGGTTGGTGGCGCAGGCCTTTAATCCCAGCACTAGGGAGGCAGAGGCAGGCAGATCACTGTGAGTTCGAGGCTAGCCTGGACTACAGAGTGAGTTCCAAGACAGCCAAGGCTACACAAAGAAACCCTGTCTGGAAAAGAGAGAGAGAGAGAGAGAGAGAGAGAGAGAGAGAGAGAGAGAGAGAGAGAGGGAGGGAGGGAGAGAATTGACTGCGAATAAAGTTAAGTCAACCCAGCTCACATTACCCTAGATAGGAACCATGCAGCAGAGCTGAGAGATTAGGCTCTGAAATCTGTGCTCGTCTGCATGTGTGCACACAGGTGTACGTGAGTGTGTGTGTACGCATGTGGAAGCCAGAGGGTCTGCGTTAGGTGTGGGGCCCTAGGAGACCATCCATCTTGTTTTTTGAGACATGGCCTCCTAGTGGCCTGAGGCTCAACAATTCAGTGAAGTGATGAGTGAGCCCCGCAGATCTTCCTGTTCTGGGGATCAGACATAGATTCTTGAGCTTGTACTACAAACCCTCTATTGACTAAGCCATCTTCCCAGCACTGGAATCCACCTGTGACAAGTCCTCTTTCTCTTGTGAGTCTGCGTCAGCCACCTAAGGTGTGCCTCCATCTTTTGTAATCCAAGGAAGTCAAATTAAGTCATCCTAGGGTGCCAGGAACAGCTGGGTGGGCAGGTGGGCAGGGCCTGGCCAGCACAGCTGAGATCTGGTTTCCCTGGGTAAGAAGCAGGAAAGAACTTGTCTGTGTGCTGAGGCTAGGACTGGCACTAGGAAGGAGCAGCAGAGAGAGAAAAAAAAAAAAACTTTGCCTGGCCTTGTTCTCAGGGAAAGCGCTTAGCATAAATGGGTTTCCCAAAAGGCAAAGGCAGAGCATGGTGTTGGGGAAGGCAAGTGACTTTAACCTTTAAAGCTACAGGTTTCAGATCAGCACTTCCTGAACTACGCACGGTCCGTTGGCACATAAACGGCCTGCTTCTAGGTTGCTTAGCAGCCTCTGACATCATCACAGACCACCCACCACCCGGTGTGTGCCAGAGACAGGAGATATAAAAAGGACCAGCCGTGTGTCTCTCTCTCTCTCTCTCTCTCTCTCTCTCTCTCTCTCTCTCTCTCTCTCTCTCTCTCTCTCTCTCTCTCTCTCTCCCTCTCCCTCCCCTCTCTCTCGCTCTCGCTCTCTCACTCACTCACTCACTCTTGCACCCCCACCCCCGCTGCCTCCCATCTGTCTCTCCCTACCCTCGTGGCCCACTCAGGTCCCAACTCCTCTCCATCTCTCTTCTCCCCAAACAAGTTTCTCCATATCAGTTCTGTTGTGTCTCACTATTTATCTTTTAAATCCTAACACTGGTGGCCCATACGGGGATTAAACCAGAGACCTTGGCGTTATCGGCTCCAGGCAGGCTGTTTATATGCCAACACCTCCGATTCAGCTATGTTCCGGTTGTATGAGTCCAGCTCCCAGCAGGCTTTTTCCGAGCAATGACATTCAATCCAAGCAAGTGGTGACAAGCCTAAAGTCATCCTGCAGTGTCTCTCTTTCTCTTGTCAATCCTCCCACATAACCCAGGACACCATAACATGGTGGCCAACATCATGGGGCTCAGAGGAAAGACTGGAGGTAAAGTAAGCTCACAGAGTAAGTGAGAGTCCAGGATTTGGGGACACGGGGAACCCCACATCCCAGGAGCGGCAATATGTACAAATAAGAAGGCTGCTGAGATGAAGAGTAAATCAAGGGAAAAGTTCTTTTCCAATGGGAGAAGGAGAAGTGTTTAATCAATAAAGGGATTTTTCCCAGTAGAAGAAGGAGAAATAGTTAATGAAGGTCTGAAAATAGAAAGGATCCAAAGCCTGGCGGTGGTGGCGCATGCCTTTAATCCCCCCACTTGGGAGGCAGAGGCAGGCAGATCGCTGTGAGTTCAAGGCCAGCCTGGTCTACAAAGTGAGTCCAGGATAGCCAAGGCTACACAGAGAAACCCTGTCTTGAAAAACCAAAAACCAAAAACCAAAAACCAAAAACAAAAACAAAACAAAAAAAAAAAAGAAAAAGAAAAAGAAAAGAAACAAAAAGGAAAGAAGGAAGAAAAAGAAAGAAAGAAAGAACGAAAGGCTCCAGAAACAAAAAAATAAAGGAAGTGGGCGGGGGAGGGGGGAGCCTCTTCCTGATAGGAATAGAAGAGAAAAGCTCCTCCCAATGGTGGGGACGGGGCGGGGGTGAGGAATTAATGGCAGCTGGCACTCAGGTCTCTGGCTGGGAGCTGCCAGTGCAGAGTGGCGACACCTGACTTTCAAAGAATGATGGGCGTTGCTCTGTTCCCGCAGCGTCAGCTAACCCAGCGGCCTCTGAATTTAGAATTTTTGTTGCTTGTTTGCTTGATTTATTTCTTTAAATTTTGTTTTGTTTTGTTTTTCCCTAATAATGGGAATAACTCACTATCAATGTCCCCTTCACGGGGGAAAAAAAAAAAAATTAAAACAAACCCAACTTCTAGTGCAAAACCAGTCACTATCAGGATATAAATTACTAAGCCAATGCTGTTAAAAATGTCCAGAGGTCTTCGTCATTCATTAGATGGAGGATGTTCTCCCCTCTTGATCATCCAGTTAATAATTAAATGAATGTTTAATTTTCATAGTAAATATACTAAAAAAGCAAAATTCACAATTTTGAACTATATCATTGGGCATGCTCTTATCTGTTTATCACTCCTGAGAATTTGCCTCTGATCTTTGAGACTCTTTCTGAAAATTCTCAGTTAAATTCTATAAAAAAAAAAAAATTAACACATGAAACAGAGCAGGTATTAGCTTATTAAATGCTATGGCTGCTAAGCTCATGGACATCATGTCTAAATGACAAAGAGCTTTTGAGAATGCCAGAATAGAATGTCAGAAAACCATAGGGCCCTTCAAAGCTCAGGAGGTTCCTGCAGAGGAACGGCCAGTTATAGAGCAGGAAACATGAGAAAAGTAACTCGAAGTCCATATGCCTCAGTCCAAAAGTCAGAGTTATATGTCATTCTAATGGTTTTAAGACCACTTTAATGAAAATGTTGATATAATTACTGACTCACAATATGAGAAGGGGGGGCTGTGCTGCACATAGAAATGGCTGAGGTTGTTCTTGATAATTCAGAATTAGCCTTGCTATTCACGCGACTGCAGCGAGCAATTCAGGACAGCAGTTATCTGCTGTACAACACTCACATTAGACCTCATACCAAGCTGTCTGGGCCATTAGCAAAAGGAAATGTTGGCGTTAATCAATTACTAACAGGATGTGTTTTGGAAGCTTCAGAATTTAACAAAAACAATCATGTTAATAGTAAAGGCTTAAAGAAAAGTTTTTCCATTGCCTGGCAATAAGTTAAAGAAGTTATTAAAAACTGCCCAGCTTGTTCTTTGTATAATCTATTGTAACCTGCTTAAATTCTATAACTCCTTCATTAACATCTGCTTTCATTTTTAGCATAACAGAAGCCATTTTGGTTATTTATTTGTTTTGAGACAGGGTCTCTCTGTGTAGCCTTGGCTGTCCTGGACTCACTTTGTAGACCAGGCTGGCCTCGAACTCACAGCGATCCGCCTACCTCTGCCTGCCTCCCAAGTGCTGGGATTAAAGGCATGCACCACCAACGCCTGGCGCCATTTTGTTTTTAAGCCTCTGTTTTGATCACAGGGTGAAATTAAGTTCAGGTTTTCGGACTCTGCCTCCCTGAGATCTTGAACAGCCTTTTATTTACAATTCAATATCTGTTAAGTTTCCAGTTGAGTTGATGACATATGTTCTACTTAAACAAAACCACAATACCCTATGTTCCGTTCTCTTGGAACTGGAAAGTCCCCAACCCTATATCCTAGCCAATCAGCTTAAAATGCTTTGTCTAGCTACCTAAATACAATGTACTTGGAAATTCTTTGTTTAACTGGTCAATATGATATAATGTTGTCCACCTCTTGCCTTCTACACCTGGTTACCTGGTTGTTACTTTGCTTATAGACTGGCATCACCATTGGCTCCCAAGCCCAGACTGTGTCCTGGCTGGTCAGTTTTTGTTCAGAGTTCAATAAACTTCTATCAGTCTGAATCTGATGTTCAAGTGGTCAATGTACATCTCTTTCTTTCTTTCTTTCTTTTTTTTTAAGGAACGCTTCACGAATTTGCGTGTCATCCTTGGGCAGGGGCCATGCTAATCTTCTCTGTATTGTTCCAATTTTTTTAGTATATGTGCTGCCAAAGCGAGCACTGTGCATCTCTTTCTGAGCCATTTATCTGCAGAAAGTAATCCTAAAGGTACACAAAATAAATAAATAAATAAAATTTGGCAAATGGATATGTTTCATTTAGCAGAATTTTAAAATTAAAATATCTGCATCATATATTGATACATACTCTGGGTTTCAATGAGCATCTGCTTTGAGTTCTGAAAAGGCTGATTCTATAATTACACATTTATTAGAAGCAATGGCTAAATGGGCATATCCATAAAAAAATGAAACTGAGCTGGGTGCCTTTAATCCCAGCGCTCGGGAGGCAGAGGCAGGTGGATCGCTGTGAGTTCCAGGCCAGCCTGGTCTACAAAGTGAGTCCAGGACAGTCAAGGCTACACAGAGAAACCCTGTCTTGAAAAACAAAACAAAGCAAAAATTAAACTGATAAAGCCCCCCCCCCAGCAAAATGAAACAATTATTTACATGTTATAACTTAAAACACATTGCAGGGATACCCTGTAATCTTACCGGACAAGCAACTGTGGAAAGATCTAGTTAGACTCTAAAAGAGATACTTTTAGGAGAAGGTGGATAGGAGGGCTCCCGGAGATAGATTATAAGGCTCGACTAATTTAAAGCATGAAAAGGTACACACCTTTAATCCCAGCACGGAGGCAGAGGCAGGCGGATCGCTGTGAGTTCGAGGCCAGCCTGGTCTACAAAGTGAGTCCAGGACAGTCAAGGCTACACAGAGAAACCCTGTCTCAGAAAAAAAAAAAAAAAAGGCATGAAAAGGAAGGTTAAACACTAATGATGGCAAGTATACGTTGTCCTTTAGATTAAATCAAAGTCACCTCTTTGAAGCACGTGTCCCTTTTTTTTTTTTAAAGTTTATTATTTATATAGTATTCTGCCTGCAAGTGTGCCTGCAGGACAGAAGAGGGTACTAGTTCTCACTATAGATGGTTAAGAGCCACCATGTGGTTGCTGGGAATTGAACTCAGGACCTTTGGAAGAACATATAGTGCTCTTAACCTCTGAGCCATCTCTCCAGACCCCAGTGCCATTGTCTTATTTGTTACTGAAAGGGTCTGTACAATGGCACCCTAATGATTATAGCATCACTCGTGAGCACTGTACTCTTCATATCGGTGTTAATTCTACTGTCTTTAACTATCACTTGTCAAAGTTTAAACATTCTCAGAGCGAGGCCAGCATGCTGGATACTGGCGAAGCTGCTGAGGCCATGGCAAGACTCAGCTGAGATGATTCCAGTGCAAAAATCTCTCTGAAAGAGTGTAAGAAGAACTCATCGGATGATTGGATTGAGTGCTGCTGTAGTTATGGCAACTGTCCCATTAACTGCCACTGCTAATACTGCTGGGCTGGGGCTTCATGAAGAAATCCAAACTGCTGATTTTACTAGAAAATAGAGTAAGCATTCGACAAGACTTTGGATTCAGCAGAATAAAATAGATGTCGGATCTGGGCCCGGGGGTCCTGCTCAAACTATGGCACCAGCCAAGGACTATATGTGCAGTAAACATCGAACCCCGACCCAGATCTAGCCAATGGACAGGACATTCTCCACAGTTGAGTGGAGAGTGGGGACTGACTTTCACACGAACTCTGGTGCCCTATATTTGACCACGTTCCCTGGTGTCACTCAGAGGAAGGATAGCAGGCTACCAAGAAGAGACTTGATACCCTCTGAGCATATACAGGGGGAGGAGGTCCCCCTCAGTCACAGTCATAGGGGAGGGGAGTAAGGGGAAAATGGGAGGGAGGGAGGAATGGGAGGATACAAAGGATGGGATAACTATCGAGATGTAATATGAATGAATTAATAAAATAAATAAATAAATAGATATAAAAATATATTTAAAAAATAGCAAGTATGCCTGGGAAGAGATTAAAATACATCTGTTGAGTCACCCTAATTTTTCTCAAATGATTTATGATTTATAACAAGAAGTTAAGGAAATTTTCTCCAAACTGTTACCTGGTGTGACAGGGATGGCTGGTATGAAAATCCTTGCAGACAGATCTCTTAGCTTCATTCAGTCCTGCACATCATTTTAATAGAATTCTTGTTCCAGTGATTACTGTACTATTTTTCACTGTGATAATTTTACTACATTTAAGATGTATTTTTTTGGATTCTTTGTATAAGATTGAAACAAAACAATAGAAAAAAAGCTATATTTACTGTAAGGATGCATAATCTGTAACATAGATATACTCCATTTCACAGAGCTTGAACAAAAGGTGGGACACGTAGCAGAATTCTCACAGAGCCGTTGTACCTGGCGTGAACTCCAGCGGGAAGGCGGCTAGGCTTTGCAGCAGCCTTCTGTAAGTGGTCAGGGATTGTTATCTGTGGTCTATGGAGTTGCTCTTCCCGAAGGAGTCACAGAACTTTCATATAACTTAGTCGTGAGACAAACCTGATTTGCTAAAAAGTGCTTTTCCTGTAACAAGAAAGAGGCTCCGCAGAATCGGTTCAGGGTTCTGTCCTTGACAGGCTGGTCCCCCGCTGCTGAGAAGCCCAAAGTCACCCTGCAGGGTCTCTCTTTCTTAGATCATCGACAGTAGGAACCATTCTTCCCTCTCTGGGACCCTGTAGATCCTTTCCTGATTATTGAGCCATTTGCTGTAGGCACCTGATCCAATTCTAGAAAAATGTATGGAATTATTTCCACTTCCTTTCCTTCTCTTTCTGCAACTATTTATTTAGACATTGTGCCTCCTATATGTACCTCCTAGTGTGGCTGCTTAAATAAGAAATGTCCCCCCAAGGCTCCAGTATTTGAACACTTGCCCGCTGCCCCACCCCCCAGATGATGGAACCATTTGGGGAGGTTTAGAAGGTGTGACCTTGCACAAGGAAGTATGTCACTGGGGATTCTGAGGGCGGGCTTTGAGAGTCTTAAGCTTTCTTCTACTCCACTTCACTCGGCTTCATCCCTGCGGTTGAGGATGTGAGCTCTCAACTTCCTGTTCTGATTGCCATGCTGCCCCACCCTGGTAGACTCTTAGGGCTCTGGAATCATAAGTCCAAATAAACCCTTCCTTCTGTAAGCTGCCTTGGTCATGGTGGGGTTTTGTTTGTTTGTTTTGTTTTTAGGTTTTCTGAAACAGGGTTTCTTTGTATAATAATAGCTTTGGCTATCCTAGACTCACTTTATAGACCAGCCTGGCTTTTGAACTCACAAACATCCTCCTGCCTCTGCCTCCTGGGTGCTGGGATTAAAGGTGTGTGCCACCACTCTGGCTGGTCATAGTGTTTTATCAGAGGAATAGAAACTAACCAAAATATGTAGTTTTTCTTATTTTTCCTCATCATTTATCACATATTCCCCGTTTTAGAAGCATGTAGCATCTATATTTCCCATACAAACATATCACAATAGAGGAAAATTCTGGTGTCTTTAAAAACTCAGTTATACCAGGACAGCCAAGGCTACACAGAGAAACTGTTTCGGGAAAACAAAAACACAAAACAAAACAAAAAGAAACCCTCATTTATCAGATATAAACATATTTTTGTTTTAACCCCAGGTGTGGGATATGGGGCTGATTCTGATTGTCCACAGCAGCAAACTATTTGCCTCACGCGGGCTCTGAGAGGGGCTGTTTGCCTGCTGTAGATAGTTTAATTTCGAAGACTCTAGAGAGGGAATAAATACCAGAGCCTGGAGAGAGATGGAGGGTCGCTAGGACACAGACACAGGAGGAAGAAGGCTTCTGGTTCTTCCCACGTCTGAGTTTGCCATTTGTTGTTACTGGACTGCTAGACATCCTGACGACTGAGCTTGGTATTTACCCAACGACCCTAACCAGCAGGAGGCAGTAAGAGAGACCTATGCCCCCCCTCCCTTCTAACCTTCTTTCCCTCCTAACTAGTGGTGGAGAGTTGGAATGGAGAAAGAGCTATAAGAAACCTAAATTAAAACAGATTTTAAAGTAGCACCTACAAGTGGTGCCCAGACTTAGGCCTTGGAACAATGGAAAGCCTGGCTTCTAACGCCTTAGAAGAGACAGCAGGGTAGGAAGAAGTGAAGACACTGTTTCAGGATATGAGCAAAAGGTTCACTGTGGCTTCTCACGCTGGGTTCTCTCTCAATTTGCTGACAGAGGGGATTTCCTGTTTTTGCTTAGTCTTCTTCCTGTAATCCATTTCAAGAAAAGTTTGGAGAATGGTTGAACAGTTACAAAAGTTGCGAGTGGATCTAGAAAGATGTAAGAAACAAACAAACAAAGGATAAAAGAGAAAAACTACAAGTATCACTCAATTCTCTCCTTTCTTGAAAGGGTTGCCGAGTTGGCTGTGCAACTAGAGAGTTTGCAGGTGGAGACGGAAGTGCTTGGGGGAGGGAATAGTGAAGGGGAAAGGGAGAGCAGGAGGGTTCCGACCTGGTAACTGAGCGTGGGAGTTTCCTACAACTGCCACCCTGCCTTCTTCTGTGTACTTTTGGAGTCAGGTTCCCAAAGTCCCAGGGCAGGCTGCAGAGCCAGAAGGAACAGAAGGTCATACAAGGCAAAAAGGTTCAAGAAAAACAGCCCATTTCAAGAGAAAAGGTTAACCTTGAACAGACTGAGCTGCCAGTGGAGCAGCCTCAGGCAATGAGATTACCACCCTTAGCTTTCTCAGTGGCCAGTAAAAGCCTCAGACATCAAAATGCTCAGTGCTTCGATTGAGGTACATTGTGGTAAGTTCAGTTGTGACCAAGATGCTAATAGCCTCAGAGCTCAAAATGGCTTGTGCCTTAGCTTTGAAAAATACAGTTCTCTCTGCTAGAGAAGCAAGTGAGCCATTTCTGGCACCCACTGAGTTCTCAGCAAGAATGCCTAATCTTCTCGGAGTTTGTGGACACTGTGGTAAAAGGAGTCATCTGACTAGTGAATGCAGGTCCAAGAGGGACAATCAAGGTGACTTCTTGCCATTAGGAAGTGGCTTTGGAGTCCTAGACAGAGACTTAGCAGCAAAAAAGCACAAGCCATTCCAGACAAAAGAAGCCAAGAATTACCAGGATAAAGAAGAAACTACTGATCAAAAAAAAAAAAGGTTTAGTTTGTTGATAATCTTTTAAGAAAGCAACAACAAATTTCATTCATATTAGAGAAAAAGCCATTTATTAGACCAAGGGGGGGGAGCGGGGAATATAGTGGAAAGTTTTGGTGTCTCTAAAAACTCAGTTATGTTATATAAATATGTTTTTGTTTTAACCCTAGACTGTCCACAGCAGCAGACTATTTGCCTCGTGCAGGTTCTGAGAGGGGCTCTGTGACAGCTGCAGATAGTTTAATTCTGAAGATTGGAGAGGGAATAAATGCCAGAGCCCAGAGAGAGAAGGGAGTCTGAGGAAGAGGAAGGCTTGCTGACGCTCCCCTGTGCTGCTCCTTGTTGCTGTTGATGCAATTTGATGAGGAGCTGGAGAGATCCTGAAGTGAAGATTCAAGTTGCCCCAAGGACTTGGACGACCCTAACCAGCAGAACGTAGCTAAAGAGAACTACGGTCCCTCCCCCCAACCTTTTTTCTCTTCTACCTGGTATTGGGGTGTTGGAAGGGATTGGGGTGAAGAGGGTAAGAGATTTAAGAAACTAAATTAAAATAGAAAATAAAAAAATAGCAGCTACACATAATTTTTTTTTCACCTGTTCACTATCCTGTACAGTCCAGGGGAAGAGAAGAGCCCTTTACTAGGTGCTGTGATCCCCAGTTTATGTTGTAGAAATTTCATCCCTGGCATAACATTCCTAAAATAGAGCCTCCAGAGGTGCAGACGAGCTGGAAATGGGCAGAGAGCGGGGAACCTCTTCCCAAGGGAGCTAATACAGGCCTTGGTGGGGCAGACAAGTTCACTGGGTATCGAGCTGCTGTGAAGCAAGGTACCTTCTGCACTTCCTGCTCCCCATGTGATCTCTCCTACACATCTCACCGCCATTGTGATGCCATCTGCCAGGAGGCCCTTACCAGAACTGAACATGTCGTCACCAGGTTCTTGAGTCTCCACAGTTATGAGTTAAACAATCTGTGTTATGTAAGTTAGCTAGCCCCGGGTGTGTGTTCGTTTCTGAATCTTACTTAACTCAAACTGGTTTGCATGTCCCTACACAACACATGGGCTTAAGTCAGATCTGAAACTTAAAATACACACACACACACACACACACACACACACACACACACACACACACAGAGTAAGGCCTGGGGGGCTAGGTCCTACTTCCTGGAGCCCAATGAAACATGAGAGTCCAGTCCAATGCAAATAGCAGGGGACAGTTTATTGATCCATTGTGGCAGGGTCTACCAAGCTCTATTGAGCTGGAGGCCCCGAATAAGCAAGTCTTGGGTCTTTTATATCCTTACAGAAGCAGAATTGGCAGTTAAGTAGAGTTGTTGGACCATGATTGGTTCTTAAGAATGCCCTTTAAAATGATTGATTACTAGTGACTTTATCCCTGAGGGGGCAAGAGCTCATCTTAGGACATCATGTGCTGTCAGGTGTTTGGGACAGGTACGAGGGTGTGGTTTTTCTCAGGAAGTATAGAACAGCCCTGAGGCCATCTCGGAAAGTACCGAGTGGCCAGGGTTGAAAAACAACTTTTCTATCTCTTCAACATATATACACACACACATATACACATACACAGAGAGAGACAGACAGACAGACAGATAGACAGACAGACACAGAGACATACAGACAGAGAGGAAAAAAAAAAAAAACAGGGCTGGAGAGATGGCTCAGAGGTTAAGAGCACTGGCTACTCTTCCAAAGGTCATGAGTTCAATTCCCAGCAACCACATGGTGGCTCACAACATCTATAATGAGATCTGGCCTGCAGGCAGAACATTGTATACATAATAAATAAATAAATCTTTAAAAAAAAAAAAAAAACAACAACAACAACAACAAAAAAACAATCTAAACCATTGTAGCCAGGCATGTGAAAATGCCACTGTAGTTCCAGCACTTAGGAGTTTGGAGCCAGGAAGATCAAGAGTTCAAAATCATTCTCAGGTACATAGTGAGTTCAAGGCCAGCCAGGGATGCATGAGACATTGTCTCAAACGACAAAACAAAACTCAAGCAAACAAAATCACTGTGGATAATCTATGGAGAATAGACCTGTGGTAGCTAATCCCCATTATCAACTGGATATAATTTATAATCATCATGAATAAATCTCTGGGCATGTCTGTGAGGGATTGTGAAGGTTGAATTAACTGCCACCTCAAACTGGGCAGCCCAATCCCATGGACTGGGGTCTCAGAGTAAACAAAAAGGAGGAAGCAAGCTGAGCACCAGTATGATCTCTTTGCTTCCTGACTGTGCGTGCCATGTGAGCAGCCAACATGGCCTCCCCACCATGCCGGGCATCTCAATCTGCAGCCACAACAAGTAAATATTTCCTTCTTCGGGTGATTTTGTCCATGTTTCATCCCAGCAACAAGACAAGAGCAAGAATATACTCCCAAGCCAGGTGTGGTGGCGCACGCCTTTAATCCCAGCACTCGGGAGGCAGAGGCAGGAGGATCGTTGTGAGTTCGAGGCCAGCCTGGTCTACAAAGCGAGTCTAGGACAGCCAAGGCTACACAAAGAAACCCTGTCTCAGAAAACAAAACAAAAACAAAAGAATATATTCCCGTAAGAACAAATCACTGTGGTTTAGTCTTGAAACACAAGCAACATGATGGGACTGGGACGAATGACGGAAGAGCTTTAAGTTCCAGAACTTTCATAGTTTCGTTCCCTATTGTCACCAGGTCCTGTGGGGACTGTGCGAAAGGCCAATCGCTCTGTGGTTCAAATGGGCAAATTACCGACTGTCAAAATTACTTTCTCATTTTATGACAAAATAACATATTTTCAAGAAGCTGAAAGAAGTCTTCCTATTAATATGCCTATTAAATATATACAAAGAAGATACTTTTCCAGTTCTGAAAGGCGTTAGTTAGGCTCTGACATGCGGGTCACAGGCACTGATCCACTTTGGGGCTGATCAGAATGTCCCCGCTCACATTCAAAGAGCAACCATCAGCTGTGTTTTCCTTCTGCAAACTCAGTTTCCACTCAGCAGAAATTCCGGACATAAATTTACCTTTTGAGACATTGCTGACACACTGCCAGCACAGTCCTCATCATCTTTCTTTCCCATAAAATCATTAATTGTCTAAAATGGGCTTCGACAAAAATCACAAAATCACACTCTGGTGTGCAGTTAGAACATCTAACAAGTTTTGATTGGGAACTTGGTTGAGATTCAGCCCCTTTCAGAAACAGAGAAGGGAAAAAATGCTTTGTGTGAAAATGTGGTTTTGCAAACTGCTTACCCGGATTGTTTTAGAGTTTTGAGCTTTTTCTGTTTGTTTATTTGGCTGGTGTTTGTTTGTTTGTTTGTTTGTTTGTTTTGGACAGGGTTTCTCTGTGAAACAGCCCTGACAGTCCTAGACTCAGTTTGTGAGCCTCAAACTCACAAAGATTCTCCTGCGCCACCACGCCCAGTGAGTTTTGAACTTTTTATCTCTCCATTTATTTATTTAAAAGTTTACACAAGGACAATACAGGCGATAAACTTTAAACCCCTACCCAGATCTAGCCAATGGACAGAACATTCTCCACAGTTGAGTGGAGAGTGGGGTATGACTTTCTCACGTACTCTGGTGCCTCATATTTGACTATGTCCCCTGGAGGGAGAGACCTGGTGGCACTCAGAGGAAGGATAGCAGGTAGCCAAGAAGAGACTTGATACCCTATGAGCATATACAGGGGGAGGAAATCCCCCTCAGGAACAGTCATAGGGGAGGGGAGTAAGGGGAAAATGGGAGGGAGGGAAGAATGGGAGGATACAAGGGATGGGATAAACATTGAGATGTAACAAGAATAAATTAATAAAAAATTAAAAAAAAAAGTTTACAAACTTTAGTTTTGAAATTTGCACATAAAAACACCACACACCAAAATTAACCAGACCTAAAATCTATACAACTTTATAAACTTATATGCAGTTAGGGTTGACAGAGACAGGGTCTCACTGTGCAGTCCTGGCTGAGCTGGAACTCTGTGTAGGACAGGCTGGCGTTGAACTCACAGAGATCTTAGCTCTGCCTCCCAAGTGCTGGGAATCTCGCAGTTTCTAAAATGTCATGAATTCATAGCCCATCTCAATGAGGCGTATGTTTACAGACTCTATTTATGTATGTATGTCTTTATTTATTCATTAGTTTTTCAAGATAAGGTTTCTCTGTGTAGCCTTGGCTGTCCTGGACTCCCTTTTTAGACCAGGCTGGACTCAAACTCAGAGATCCACCTGCCTCAGCCTCCCCAAGTGCTGGGATTACAGGTATGTGCCACTGTGACCAGCTCCTGTTTGTTTAACTCCCTGTAACCTTGTTTCAAACTCACCCTCTAAACTACAGTTATTAAAAATGTTACTAGAACACACTGAAGTATCGACAGATGGAACAATATGACAATAGGATATTGATAAGTAATTTGTCTACTAGAAATGGTTGAAGTGGCTGATAAAGATGAAACAATTGTTGCACCTGTGTAATGGCAGCTCTACTTTTTTTTATATGTTTGAAGTTTATCTTTTGTTCCCGCATGTGAAATAACCTCATTAGATATTGTTAAGAATAAAAAGTGATAATTAAGCTGGCGCCATGTGGTTCTTAACCTCTTCTTAGTTTCAAATGTCTGATTTCATCTGTGTCTCCTAGGCGAATCTTTTCCTGCCTTTCTTTCCCAGAGTTCCTCTGCTCTGGAAGGCCTGCTCATCTCTCCTGCCTTTGCTTTATTCAGCCAATCAGAAGGTGATGGAAAGCGAACAATGTTTACAAAACATTAAGACAGGTGATGCTTAACACCACCAAAGTCGGGCCTGCACTCAGCTCTCTGCTGGCATTATAAAAGTTGGTATTTGGAGCCAGGCGTGGTGGCACATGCCTTTAATCCCAGCACTCGGGAGGCAGAGGCAGGTGGATCGCTGTGAGTTCGAGGCCAGCCTGGTCTACAAAGTGAGTCCAGGATGACCAAGGCTACACAGAGAAACCCTGTCTGGAAAAACAACAACAACAACAACAACAACAACAACAACAAAAAACTTCTCAATAAAAGTGAATGTGCTATTGGCGCATATAAC